>NC_063335.1:19738848-19748986 GCF_021869965.1 Rhincodon typus
TAAAACTATATTTATTTCTTACTGAACACAGTATGTTTTCAGACAGAGAAGTGAAAATGTAGATTGAGGTGATTGAAAACGATGTGGGCAGAACAATTAACAAGACTATTTCATAAAAATTAATAGTGCAGGAGAATGGATCAATTAAAAGTGAATGGTTAGAGAAAATATTAGCAATGGTGAAAAGTGTAGGACAAGATCCTCGCAAAGCAAGTTTAAGGATGTTTTACTTTGCAAACCCAGTGTTACACTGCTTTCCTATGCCAATTAGTCTTAGATCAGTAAGACTGAAATGTAAAAATCCAGATATAAGTAGGTGTTGCTTGTGTTGTGGAAGTTCTACAAGATTGTGCCAGGTTTTCAGCCATCGAAGTATTTGTCCCTAAAGGATGTTGGGGGCCACATAAAGAAATGACCACAGGATTTTTTTTTTTCCCAAGCTGTGTACTTCTGAGCAACAAGAAAACCCAGGAAAATAGCTCACCACTTTCACTGAAATCGATCGAATCCCAAATTAGGGACAGAATGATGGGAAATGCCCCTGTTGTGAACTGTATTTTGGGAAGAAGGAAAGCCTATTCACTGTTGACCAGTGCATGCTAACTCAGGAGAATGGCTGCCAGCCTACCTGAAGGACAGTGTGATTGACTTGCTTGTCAGTACCTTTATAAGAGCTGTAATTGAATACCAGAAGAAGAATATTTCACAGCAGTTTTGTCAGTCGTTAGACCTGTGACCACAGAATGATCACTGAATCAAGGTTAAGTCTGGTAAAATTGGATATTTGCACTTAAATACTTTTTGAACTGACTATACATTTGTTAATTCATGGGACACAGGGACTGGTGGCAAACACATTTGATGTTATAGGTGACTAATTTGCTACACAGAAGCTACTGATTGTTTGGGTTTTCTTCAGTATATATCTGACAAATCAGAAATCTTGCAATCAACAAGTCAGCTTAATGTCAAGCACAGTTTATCCTATACAAAAAAAAGTTCACTTTTGTCTCACTCTTCCTTTTTATATAATTAAAGAAGCTCTTACTGCCTATCTTCATTTTACTTCCTGGTTTGCTGCCATATTTTATTTTCTCCCTTTTTTTTCGTTGTCTTTTGCTTTATTTAGAACTTACCTGATCCTCTAGTTTACTTAATCTTTGCATATTGTATGTCTTTTGTTTAAATTTGATGTCTCCTTAACCTCCTTGATTAACCATGGTCATTTTTCTTACTGGGGAATAAAACAGGAGAGTGGATTTGAGGATTATCAGATCATTCATGTTCACTTGATTAGCAGAGTAGACTTGGGCTGAATGGCCTACTCTGCTCCTACATGTTGTGTATGCATGTTGTTGTTCAGTTAAAAAGTCTAGTGCTTTACATTTGGAGATGTTGGATTACTGGTAACCATGAATTTTAATGTGGATATGCCCTTAGCAGTTACTAAAGTGCACTTCAAGTATACACTTTGCAGTTATTTAGAGAAAAACCAAAACAGTTATTGTGTTGCACAAGGATGAGGTTGTGTGCTGAAGGCTTTGTGTTTGCAAGCGCTTATCAGTCTCTGCGTGGGATAGGCACTGGATGTGTACCAAGTGCTTACAAGTGGCTGAGTTCCAAAAGGTGAGTGTGGCTGCCAAGAAAGGGTAGCGCTATTAAAACACAGAACAAGGATCAACAAGATTAATGAGCGGCTCTTTAGTTCTTGACCTGCAGCATATAGTCCTGCTCTCAATTCAGTTTAGAAAAGAGAGGCAAAAACAGAATGTTGCTTAATGGTTTGATTTAAAAAAAATTTAAAGCAATGTAACTTTTTTGGAGAACTTTGTCATCATCTTGATACAGACATGATGAAGTAAAGGTGTTAGACTAAATTGGAAGAGTTGTACTTTATTAGACATGGTGCCTATTTGAGAATAAATTGTACTGTGGTAACAGTGTGTTCTCAAAGCTAAAATTGCCCGGAAACTTTCTTCTGAGATAATTAACCTTTTAATGATGACAGTCATGTTTTCACTTAAACTGCATGGAATATGATGACAAATGAAATAAATGAGAAGTGTCTGAAGGGATCTCTGTGGAATATCTTTCTAGCAAAATGCTTTGATAGGGTGCTGGGTATGATGATTCCAGTAGTTAGAGCTTAAGTCAGCTTTGTTGCAGTTTTTTTGGGGCTCATGATTACTATGAAAATTATTCTGTTTCTCTGTAGAGTTTGATCCTGGCTTCATTTAACATTCATGTGCACAAACCTAGTATCCCTACAGTGCAGAAGCAGGCCATTTAGCCCATCCTGACCCCTCCAAAGAGCATCCCACCCAAACACACCACCCTACCTTATTCCTGTAACGCTGCATTTCCCACAGCTAATCCACCTAACTGCATGTCTTTGGACTGTGCGAGTAAACCAGAGGAGGCCCATGCAGACATGGGGAGAATGTGCAAACTCCAGTGGATGGTTGCCCAAGGGTGGAATTGAACCTAGATCCCTGGTGCTGTGAGGCTGTAGTGCTAACCACTGGGCCACTGTGCTGCCCATCCTGCAGAAGTGGCTGCTGGTTAGTGATCAAGAGTGGGAAGCCTGAATGATTTTCTTTCCCTCACTGAGCCTGGGGATAGTGGCACAATTGTAGCGGCCTTGTTGCTGAGGATGATCAACTAAGCAGGAACTTGTGTAAAAGCTGATACTTTCCTGATTTCTGCAGCTGACTACCACAATGGTTTGTGCACTATTAGTGAGCTAAAGAACATTTTCTGCTCCAATCTTATTACTGGCTTTACCATTCTTGATTAACTGTATTCATCAAAAATGTGACTTGCTTTCTTTATTGTTTCGTGCAATTAGGTTTATGCTCTAAATTATTGCTTCACTTTCCAACCTACAGTAAAGGAAAATATTTCTTGGATTAACAGGAAGCGTTAACTCAGTAGCAAGGAGAGGATGAATTTGAGGGTTTGGGTAAGAACTGGGCTGGAAACAGAATCTTAATGATGGTTTTAACTAATGGACCTTTTCTGCATTGACAAAGAATTGCGTAGAAGCATTAACAGGCTGGACAATGGGAATAGATAGATTGGAATGGAATGGATGGACCCAACAAGCTTAGGTACATTCCTGATAATATTTTGTTTTTGTGTAAATGTGACTTTAACTAAAATATAAGGATGACTGTCTGACCTGTCAGAGAATATACCCACCTGGTGACATCAGTGAGAAATTGTGAATCATATAATGTACTGAAGGTGCACTGGTCAACGCAGCATGGCATGCACTTAATTTATTTTTTTAATTGAACAGAGATTGTAAATAATGTGCAAATGGAAATAGTTGGATCAGCATTTGCACTGTATGATCTGAAACCTGGAAGAATGATCCCTATCTGTCATTTAAATGCTTAGGAATAGGTTGGCAAAGTCTCACGCTTGATGGAGATAGGGGAGTGAAGTCTGGGATAAAGGAGACCCAGAGATTCCTGTTGTGGTGTAGAGAGTGCCTGAACCCTTCCTGACCCACAACTAAAAGCAAAAAAGGTCTTGCCTTTCTGACCCTCTTGTCTTCCTGACTTCTCTTACTTGCAGGTTAGCTTTGTGGCATTTTGATTTGTGCTCATGACTAACGCTGGGCAAGATAAAATTGAGAACTAATGTAAAAGTGGTTTATTTTGCAGGTCTAAAATGTTTGCAGACTTTTAAAACATTTCTTGCTCCAAAGTAGGGAAAGTCTTTGCCGGAATTGTGCTCAATTGCCTTCTTCCAGTGGCTGAAAACCTTCTGTCCATCGAAGGGTAGGGTGGACGTGGTCATCACAGCAAGTAAAATTCAAGAAAAATATAGACAGTAGCAACAATCTCTAAACTTGGCCTGCTTTGACATTACAAAAGCCTTTGACACTGTAAACCGAGAGAGACAATGTTTCTCTAATGTGAATGCCCAGAAATTCAATGCTATTTTCCACCTGCTGCATGATGGTCTTCCACGGTATAATCCTCAACAATGGGTGCACCAAGCACCCAATACGAATGCAAATAGGTGAAGCAAGGCTGTTACCATCACACTCATGCTCTTTACTGTGAAGCTTCCACTAGAGTGGAATTTCTTTATTGGGTGAGTTGGATACTATTTAACCTCATAGTATTTCCAGTCCAGATCATACCCAGTTTGTGTTACTGAGCTGCAGTATGCCATTTAATCAAAACTGCCACTTATCCAAGAGTTCCACATGCTCGACCAATCAGAAAGTTCCTTGTGATCTCATGATTGGACGTTTGAGGTCTCAAGAGAGGACACAAGCTGAAAATGAAACAGACCTGATAGAAATTCTGGATCCTGCAGTGTGCTGGTTGGTAGAGTGCCAGATAACAGAAATGTTACTCTCCTACCCTCAAGCAGGACACAATTTGAAAACCCATACAGTCTCCACCACTTAATATGACAGAAAGGGTCAATTCGGTTGAATAAGCTGTATTGTCTTTTTTAAGTTCTATGTAATTTAATAACCCACTTAGCACTATGAGTAAAATAGACAGAAGTCACCAGTAATAGGTCCAACAGCTACAGATGTTTTGTGTATAATCTGCCTGTTGAAAGAAATGGACCCATGAAAGGAAAGCATCAGGTACACAAACAAAAAAAAACACATCTCAGTGATTATTCTTCTAACTCTAGGCTTAAAGTGAACCGTTCAGAAAAATAAACAATTTGCCTCTTCAGTAGGGCTGCTTGATTTCCAAGCTCCTGAACTGCTGCTCCATTTGTAAGTGGCTTTCAAAATTTAGCATACAACCATTGTTTTGTACGTTTGATTGATTTCGCCTCCAATATGAGTCATGCTGACACCTTCCATAAACTTGCATTTACTTTAGCTTGGTAACCTTCAATGCACCATTACATTCAAGGGAAAATCAGGACAGGCAACAAATGCTCATTTTGCTCGTGATATTAACTTAGCATCAATGAATAGACAAAAAAATTATCTTTGTGGGTTGAGTAATAAAATGGTTACTGAGTTTTGGAGAAAGAAACTACTGTATGGCCGTGAAAACATTGTCGATTGTCAGAAAAAAAAAATCTGGTTCACTAATGTTCTTCAGGGTAGAAAGTCCGCCACCTTCACCTGGTCTGGCTTACGACTTCAAACTCACAGCAATGTGGCTGACTCTGAACTACCCTCTGAAATGGCCTAGCAAGCCACTCTGTTGTGTCAATGGCTGTGAAATTTCAACAAAGAAAGGAAACTGGATGGATCACCTTACATTGACAGCCCTGTCGACTCTGCAGAGTTCTCCTTTCTAACATCTGGAGGCTTGTACCTAAATTGGGAGAGCTGTTGTGGTTGTTGGAAGTCAGTCATCTCAGTTCCAGGGCATCTCTGCAGGAGTTCCTCAGGGTCATGTCCTAGGCCCAACCATCTTCAGCTCCTCCAACATTAACCTGCCCTCCATCATAGAGTCAGAAATGGGGATGTTCACTGTTGATTGCACAATGACAGCAGAATTTGCGACTCCTTACATATTAAATCAGCCCATGAACGTGGCTTGGGCTGACAAGTGGCAATTAACTTTAGCACCACAAAAATACCAGGCAATGATTATCTTCAATAAGAGACAATCTAATCACCACCCCTTGACATTTAAAGCTGTTACTGTCACTGATTCCCCCAAGAATCCTGGGTGTCACCATTGACCAGAAACTCAACTGGACTCAGCACATGAATATGGTGGCCACAACAGCCGGTCAGAGGCTAGGAATACTGTAGTGAATAACTCACCTCCTGACCCCCCAAAGCCTGTCCACCATCTACAAGGCACAAGTCAGGAGTGTGATGGACTACTCCCCACTTGCCTGGATGAATGTAGCCCCAACAACACTCAAGAAGCTTGACACCATCTCGGACTAAGCAGCCCGCTTGATTGGCACAACATCCACAAGCATCCACTCCCTCCACTGCCAAAGCTAAGTAGCAGCAGTGTGTACTATGTGTAGGATGCACTGCAGAAATTCAACAGAGATCCTCAGACAGCATCTTCCAAACCCACGACCACTTCCATCTAGAAGGACAAGGGCAGCAAATACATGGGAATACCATCGTCTAGAAGTTCCCCTCCAAGCCACTCGCCGTCCTGACTTGTAAATTTATCATTGTTCCTTCACTGTTGCTGGGTCAAAATGCTGGTATTCTCTCCCTAATGGCATTGTGGGGAAACCTGCTGCACAGGGACTGCAGCGATTCAAGAAGGCAATTTGCCAACACCACCTCAAGGCAACTAGAGATGGTCAATAAATGCTGGCCAGCCAGCAATGCCCACGGCCCACAAAAGAATAAAAAGTAATATAAGTAATTGACCATTGTGTGTGATTGCTATTAATGATCAAAGGAGAGTCACACACACCTGGTATTATGCTCCAGATGGCTAAGTTATTGAGTTAATAAAAGTGATTGTATTTGTGCCCTTTATTTAAAGTATTTTTTGCTATAGGAATTATTTTGCTATGACAATGGCTTAATTGAGGCAGTGCTCTATTCAAATGAACAGCCTTTGTCAGAGGACTAAACAACTTACAAAAACAAGTCTTCATTGTTTTGTACAGAGTGGTTCTGATTGTCCATTCACTACAAGTCATTCAGCTTTGCTCTCAATAATGCCTTCTTTAAAACTGCGAAATGTTTCACTCATCTCCACGATTTTCAGCCAGTATGCCCAGTACTGACAGACAAAGTTGTTACATTTAACTTTTTCAGAAACAGATGGATAATTCATCGTGGTATGTCTTATCTTGCTTTTACCCAAAGTGCAATGGTATAGCCTGGTGGGCTTGAATTCTAGAACGCTGTGATGGCTGGAAACGTTTGAACGTTGAGAACGGAGCTGAGTGGCAGTGAAGAGGAATAAAAAAAGACCCTGCTCTTTAAGCACTACTTGGGCATGAATTTCCACAGAGATTCTTGTTCTTTATCTCAGAAAATGGCAATTACAGCTCTTCAGCTGACATTATGTTGGGAGAGTCCATGAGGAAATCTTTAACTGTCTGAAATTGTACAGAGGTCAAACAGGAGAAATGTGCCAATAAGAATTAGAATTCCTACAGTGCAGAAACAGGCCCTTTGGCCCAACAAGTCCACACCAAACCTCAGAGCATCCCACCCAGATCCATCCCCCTATGACCCACCTAATATACACCCTCTACCTCCCTGAACACTATGGGCAATTTAGCATGGCCAATCTGCCTAACCTGCACATCTTCGGACTGTGGGAGGAAACCCACGCAGAACAAGGGGAGAATGTGCAAACTCCACACAGACAGTTGCCTGAGGCTGGAATTGAACCCAGGTCCCTAATGCTGTGAGGCAACAGTGCTAACCACTGTGCCACCGTGTCACCCTACAACTTTTGAGATGGGAAAGGGTTTGGTATCTTCAGTTCTTCAATCCATTTCTTAAATTTGAGGATTAACCCTCACCTCTCTCAATATGCGCCCAAGGTACATAGCTTGGGCAGAAGAACAGCACAAGAAAAGGTCACAATATCTGACTCTCATACAGTGCATTAAACTTCAGATTTCAGATTCTGTTGAAGCACAAATAGTAGGGTAAGGAATTTGTTGGTAGAAGTTTTAGAAGTTGAAATTAAAGCTAGTCCACTTATGTGGCACCTTCCTTGTCATTATGCAAGTTTATGTTTACTTCATTGAAGAAAATCTTGTGAATTTATAGTAAGTCATAAATATAGACTTTGTGAATGTTATTTATTTATTAGAAAATGACATTTATTTAATTCTCATGTAAATAACAGAATAATTAAACTCATTATTAAAGACATTTGGTTAGTTGGTGTATATTGTAGATTTCACTTAATTTTATAGTTGTGGGTTCTGCAGGAGTGTACCAGTATTTGCAGAGTTCCTCCATATGTAAGAATTAATAATTGTCAATCAGGATGAGGTAGGGAGGTGCCAGTAATTGTAGTTAATGAGATTATGTGTAAATCAGAGTGATTGAATATTCCAAAGGACAGAATCATTCTTAAACTGCAAGCTGGACTGGGAAAGAAGTTTGGGTAAATAGTAACTATGAGAATGAATGAGTGTTCTGGGTTCTTATAGAACCTTTGGAATTGGGTAGTATTTATTGCAGAAAATTCCCTCAGGAGATTCCAGTGTGCATGATATGTTAGATTGTTCAAGGTCTGAGGAACAAATAGGTTTCACAGAAACTGTGACTTCTCCTTGTGCTGTTCTTCTGCCCAAGCTATGTACCTTACACGTTTTTGGTAGTTTATGTCTTAATGTTCTTTTGATATATTTACTGAGGCAGGAGGATCGGAGAGATCAGCATAGTGCAGAATTAGTGAATGTATTAACTTCCAGTATTTTCAGATGGGAGTACAGTTTCCAGCCTCATTGCATACTATAACTGCAGCAGATGGCAATGGTGTGGGAGGGCACCAAGCAAGGTACTTGGAGCCTTTGAATGAACCCTCTCTGGACAAAAAGAAGTCATGTTGGGGGAAAGGAGGATTGATGTGGAGAAGGATCAGGCAGACCATGGATTTCCTCAACCAGATGTAAACCAGAGGTTTGATTATTTGCAAATATTGTGTAATCTATGTTTAACCTTAATGCCCATTCTTGTTTGTAATGACCGATGTCAGTGGAATACTAAATAAAAACCAAAAGAACTGCGGATGCCGGAAATCGGAAACAAAACCCAGAAATTACTGGAAAAGCTCAGCAGGTCTGGCAGCATCTGTGAAGAGAAATCAGAGTTAATGTTTTGAGTCTAGTGACCCTTCCTCAGAAGCTGAGATTATCCAGCAATTTCTGTTTTTGTTTCTGATGTCAGCAGTATCCTTTTGCTTCAAAATCTTTTGAGCCATCCATTCAAATCTCGTCATGTACAATATATAGATGAATTTTGCAGAAGATGTTAATCAACCTTTAGCAAAAGTAACTTGAGGTCTGTGCTAATCGCAGCCAACCAAGCTGAGCGATTAGCTTACCTGATAAAAAAAAACACGATTTCAACTGATGCAAAATTGTACCAGTGAGTAGTGATATTGTACATCATTTGTAAGTGAGATATTTAGTATGCATCTCATCATTTAACAAAAAGTCTTTTGAAGCATATTTTGTTTATTCTCCTCTTCTTGGTTGCCTCTTTGCAATACTCAGAAGCTGCACAAATTAATAAGAAGTATTCTTATTGAAAGGTATAGGGTCTTGAGTGGACTTGACAGGGGAGTGCTGAGAGGCTATTTCCCTTTGTAGAAGAAACTAGAATTTAAAAATCATGGCTTGGATTTTCTAATGGCCAGATAGTTGTCATTCCAGCATAGAGGTGGGCTGTGCTTGGGGAACCTGCAGAGTGCCCATTGGAGAGGACTCCAAAGAAAATACCTGGAAAATTGAAGATTCTCCAGGGCAATTCCTCTCCATCTGAGCCCTCTGAAATATCCATTTCAATGGACAATTCAGACAGTTCCAGTGAAATAAAGCAAGTAGTTACTCAGAAATAGTTAGACAATTAAGTATGTTGTCTAATTCCTAAGTAACTGTTAAACTGACCCCATACTTATCTCACACACCTCCAGCTATATCTCCCCCAGACTGCTTAAACCCCAAAGATCCTGACCTAACAACCCCGGAACCTCCCCCACCTTCAACAATTCACAACTGAACCTCCATGCTTTAGCTACCTCTAAAGTTTCCAGTTCTGCAGAAGTGTCCTAGGAATGCCCAGGAGCCATAACTAACCTGCAAGCAACATGGCACAAAAGAGTGAAATAGTGTTCTGCTTATGGAATTCCTTACTTATGGAATGTCTTGTTGTTATAGTGAGAGCTAACACTTCAGATGTGAATGTGCAAATGGTGGTCTGCAGCGTTGTTAAATCAACAAGAATCCACGCTAACTACAGGTTTAAGAAAGGAGGAAAGAAACCACAAACAAAGACACTAACCTACTGGGGACTCTATTGTTAGAAGGTAAATGCAATACCATTTCCAGAAACTGGGGAAATGCTACATTTTTAAGCCTCAGATGTGTGTGTCCATCTAGAGCTTGTAATTCTGGTACATTTAGATTGCTTGGTTTAAGTGGCTGCAAATTCAGACAAGCAACAGTGACAACTAGACCAGGC
>NC_063335.1:19749486-19761150 GCF_021869965.1 Rhincodon typus
CTGTTTTTTCCTTCACAGATGTTGCCAGACCTGCTGAGCTTTTCCAGTAACTTTGCTTTTGTACATTTATTTTCTATTTTGTAAAACCTTTTGCTTTTGCCAAGACTGTAACCTGTTTGGTGAATTTCTGCTGTGAAGCCTCAGTAAAATGCTGATTTATTTATATATATCTGTACTTACATGTTAATTTGTCAATTAACTGATGGATCAGACTGCAGTTTAGAATACTGTAAACATTGATGGTGGTGGTTTGTTGCTATGTTACTTTTATGTTGTGGATGCAGTCATAGAGTCATAGAGTAATACAGCATGGAAACAGGCCCTTCAGCCCAAACTGGTCTATGCTGACTGTGGTGCCCACTCAGC
Source organism: Rhincodon typus (assembly GCF_021869965.1). Classification (NCBI taxonomy): domain Eukaryota; kingdom Metazoa; phylum Chordata; class Chondrichthyes; order Orectolobiformes; family Rhincodontidae; genus Rhincodon; species Rhincodon typus. The sequence goes on from NC_063335.1 coordinate 19,749,853, forward strand.
TAGTTCCATTTGCCCGCATTTGGTCCGTGTCCCTCTAAACCCTTCCCATCCATGTACCTATCCAGATGTTTTTTTAAATGTTGGTATTGTACCTGCCTCAACCACTTTCTCTGGCAGCCCATTCCACATACGCACCAGAGGTTTCGCATTTGCAGTTTTCCAATTCTCCAGAATTCAGTGATTCTTTTGGAAAATTACAACCTGATTACAGCTTGTAAGTGACTGCTGCCGTGTAACCTTTAAGCAGTCTTGTCTCCTAACCTGTACAGGATGTTGAAGCAGCAGGGCCAGTGCTAACTGCCACCAAAATAATTTGGAGGGTTCTAAGTATCATTTGATGTATATTTACATGTAATGAGGCACCTGCCTGTTTCCATCAAGGCGTAACTTGCTCAAGCCTTCACTCACTTGAGAAAACGGAGCAGGCTTACCTCCAGCAATCTGGTGACAGCTTAAAACAACATGATTTTTGTTCTTTTCTGCCTCATTTACAGTTAAAAAAGCAGAAGCAAAATGAAGATGAACCTCAGTGCCTTCACATGATGGTGCCTTGGTTTAGTTTTCAAAATTTCCAGGTGCAGTCATGTGTTAGATTCAAACTCAGATTTGGGTAAACATTAGCCTGTGAATTAGCGACATTCTAGCTGAACATGCCAATTTGGAAGATAGCAGCCTTTCATCTACTAAGACAATGGTTTGCATCATGGTGCAGTCACCTGTGAACTAGGCATTGCCTGTGTAACTTGGGAATCCCACTCCATCATGGTAGCCTTTGTTGCATTGCCTGAAGAGGAAGACCAGACTAAGAAGGTGCACAACCTTCTAGTCAAGTGACCTCTCTTTTCTTTGAGTCCACTCCTCAGTCAACTGAGTTATTTGTCAATAATGCATCAATATTGAGAAAAGAATTTTGTCTCTGGTTTGCTCTGCTCCACAGCTGGTGGTCAAGTGAGTGTAATTCGTTGAGCAGAGGTAGTCCTCTGCTCTTTGTAAAGTGCCTATTTGCACTCATGAACCTAGACAGAACAGTAGTTTGATTGTGTGAAGGTATAAGAGCAAAGCGCATGCTGTGCTCATCAGACATTCTAACGCTCTGGGCATCTGTCATCCAGCAACAAACAGGAAACCTCCTGATCTGTACACTGTAAACTGTGTTTAGTCACTAAGCCATCAGAGGAATTTACAGTGTTAAAGCAGCACTGGTAGGAAAAAAAAACACATTCCCACTGATTACTGTAACCACTTGCTCAGTTTGTCACCAATGGCAAACTGAGCTTGTCATTTGTAGTGGCATACAGCCAACTGCTCCACCTCTTTCTTAGAAAGCATTGAATGTTAACAGCGTGCCTTCAGAATAAATGGAAACACGTCAAGTCTAGAAAGCCTGTAGAACAATATGAAACAACTTGATTTATTTGTTGATTCTTTCCCCTTCCTTACCTTTGTCCCTGGCTAGGTAGGAAGGCCTTCTCTAGGCCTCTCAATCTCCTCCAAACGTTGGCTCAGCCACAGTCCAAAATGACGAAGCCATCTGTAACTTAGGATCCTGACTTCCCTTGCTATCCCCCACTGATAGCTCAACTGTGTTCGAGAAGTAGTTATGACGGAAGAGTGGGCTGACCAATATTCCTCACACCTTCAAAACTAGATTAACCAGTCTTACATACCATGAACAATTTGTGAAGCCTTACTGTGTGCAATTAGTTGCTATAGTTGTCCAGATAACAGTGATTGTGTTTCCGATATGACCATTCATCTGTTTCTCTCTCTACAGATGCATCTGGATTTTTTTTCTTTTCCTTTATGGGATGTGGGCATCACTGGCTGGCCAGCATTTCTTGCCTATCCCTAGCTGCCCTTGAGAAGGTGGTGGTGAGCTGCCTTCTTGAACCGCTGCAGTCCACCTGCTGTAGTTTGACCCACAATGCCATTAGGGAGGGAATTCCAGGAATTTGACCCAGAGACAGTGAAGGAACGGTGATATATTTCCAAGTCAGGATGGTGAGTGGCTTGGAGGGGAACTTGGAGGTTGTAGTGTTCCCATATGTATGCTGCTCTTTTCCTTCTAGTTGGAAGTGGTCATGGGTTTGGAAGGTGCTATCTGAGGTTCTTTGGTGAATTTCTGCAGTGCGTCTTGTAGATAGTACACGCTGCTACTACTGACCGTCAGTGGTGGAGGGAGTGGATGCTTGTGGATGTTGTGCCAGTCAAGCGGGCTGCTTTGTCTTGGATGGTGTCAAGCTTCTTGAATGTTGTTGGGGCTGCACTCATCCAGGCAAGTGGGGAGCATTCCATCACACTCCTGATTTGTGCCCTGTAGGTGATGGACAGGCTTTGAGGAGTCGGGAGGTGAGTTACTCGCCGCAGTATTCCTAGCCTCTGGCCTGCTCTTGTAGCCACTGTGTTAATGTGGTGAGTCCAGCAGAGTTTCTGGTCAATGATAATCCCCAGAATGTTGATAGTGGAAGATTCAGTGATGGTAACACCATTGAATATCAAGGGATGGTGGTTCGATTGTCTCTTATTAGTGATGGTCATAGCCTGGCATTTGTGTGGCGCGATGTCACTTGCCACTTGTCAGCCCCAGCCTGGATATTGTCCAGATCATGTTGCATGTGAACATGGACTGCTTCAGTATCTGAGGAGTCACAAATGGTGCTGAACGTTGTGCAAACATCCCCACTTCTGTCCTTATGATGGAGGGAAGGTCACTGATGAAACAGCTGAAGATGGTTGGGCCTAGGACACTACCCTGAGGAACTCCTGCAGAGATGCCCTGGAGCTGAGATGATTGACTGCCAATAAACACAATCATCTTCCTATGTGCCAGGTATGACTCCAGCCACCGGAGAGTTTGCCCCCTGATAACCATGGATTCCAGTTTTGCTGGGGCTCCTTGATGCCACACTCGCTCGAATGCAGCCTTGATGTCAAGGTCTGTCACTCTCGTCTCATCTCTGGAATTCAGCTCTTTTGTCCAAATTTGAACCAAGGCTGTAATGAGGTCAGGAGCTGAGTGGCCCTGGCGGGACCCAATCTGGGCGTCACTGAGCAGGTTATTGCTGCGCAGGTGCTGTTTGATCACACTGTTGGTGACACCTTCCATCACTTTACTGATGATCGAGAGGAGACTGATGGGGCAGTAATTGGCTGGGTTGGATTTGTCCTACTTTTTGTGTACAGGACATACCTGGGTAATTTTCCACATTGTCGGATAGATACCAGTGTTGTAACTGTACTGGAACAGCTTGGCTAAGGGAGCAGCAAGTTCTGGAGCACAGGCCTTCAGTACTATTGCTGGAATGTTGTCAGGGCCCGTTGCCTTTTCAGTATCCAGTGTCTCCAACTGTTTCTTGATATCACATGGAGTGAACCAAATTGGCTGAAGACTGGTATCTGTAATGCTGGGGACCACTGGAGGAGGCCAAGATGGATCATCCACTCGGCACTTCTGACTGAAGATTGCTGCGAAAGCTTCAGCCTTATCTTTTGCACTGATGTGTTGGGCTTTTGCATCATTGAGGATGGGGATATTTGTGGAGCCTCCTCCTCCAGTGAGTTGTTTAATTATCACCACCATTCACGACTAGATGTGGCAGGACTGCAGAGCTTAGATCTGATTTGTTGGTTTTGGGATCGCTTAGCTCTGTCTATCACTTGCTGCTTTCGCTGTTTGGCGTGCAAGTAGTCCTGTTTGGTGGCTTCACCAGGTTGATACCTCATCTTCAGGTATGCCTGGTGCTGCTCCTGGTATGCCCTCCTGCACTCTTCATTGAACCAGGGTTGATCCCCTGGCTTGCTGGTAATGGTTGATTGGGGGATATGCCGGGCCATGAGGTTACAGATTGTGTTGGAGTACAATTCTGCTGATGGCCAACAGCACCTCATGGATGCCCAGTCTAGTGTTGCTAGATCTGTTTGAAGTCTGTCCCCATTTAGCACAGTGATAGTGCCACACAACACAATGGAAGTTATTCCATTGCAGGTGGGACTACATCTCCACAAGGACTGTGCGATGGTCACTCTTATCAATGCTGTCATGGACAGATGCAACTGCAGGTGGCAGATTGGTAAGAACAAGGTCAAGTATGTTTTTCTGTCTTGTTGGTTCCCTCACCACCTGCCGCAGACCCAGTCTAGCAGCTATGTCCTTTAGGACCCGACCAGCTCGATCAGTAGTACTGCTGCTGAGCCACTCTTGGTGGTGGACATTGAAATCCCCCACCCAGAGTACATTTTGTAGCCCTTGCCATCTTCAGTGCTTCTTCTAAGTGTTGTTCAACATGGAGGAGTACAGATTCATCAGCTGAGCGAGGACGGTATGTGGTAATCAGCAGGAGGTTTCCTTGCCCATGTTTAACCTGAAGCCATGAGACTTCATAGGTTCCGGAGTCAATGCTGAGGACTCCCAGAGCAACACCTTCCCGACTATATATCACTGTGCCGCCCCCTCTGCTGGGTCTGTCTTGCTGGTGAGACAGGACATATCCAGGAATGACAATAGTGGTGTCTGGGACATTGTGAGTAAGGTATGATTCTGTGAGTACAACAGTGTCAGGCTGTTAGCTTAATTAGTCTGTGAGACACTCTCCCAATTTTGACACAACCCCCAGATGTTGGTAAGGGGGACTCTGCAGGACAGTTTCTGCCGTTGTCTTTTCCGGTGCCTAGGTCGATGCCAGGTGATCCATCCAGTTTCATTTCTTTGCGACATTGTAGTGATTGGTACAACTGAATGGCTTGCCAGGCCATTTCAGAGGGCAGTTGAGAGTCAACCACATTGCAGTGGATCTGGAGTCACATGTAGGCCAGACCAGGTGAGGATGGCAGGTTTCCTTCCCTGAAGAACATTAGTGAACCAGATGGGCATTTCTGGCAGTCAGCAATCATTTCATGGTCATCAGTAGATTCTTAATTCCAGACTTCTTTTCTTTTTAATTATTGAATTCCAATTCCACCATCTGCCGTGGTGGGATTCGAACCCAGTTCCCCAGGACATTAGCCCGGTTTCTGGATTACTAGTCTAGCTATAATACCACTAGGCCATCACCAACCCTGATCTGCTGAGTTTCTCCAGCATTCTCTGTGTTTGATTTGGATTTCCAGCATCTGCAGTATTTTGCTTTTATTTTAGTGAGATTTTATTTTAGTAATTAGGACAAGGGCGGCAGATACCTGAGAACACCCTCCTCTTGCAAGTTCCCTTCCAAGGCACTCACCATTGTGACTTGGAAATGTATCGCACTTCCTTTAATATCGCTGGGTCAAAATCCTGGAATTGCTTCCCTAATGAAATTATGGGTCGACCTACAGAAAGTGGACTGCAATGGTTCAAGAAGGCAGTTCACCACCACCCTCTCAAGGGCAACTGGGTATGGGTCCTCAATAAATGTTGGCCTGACCAGTGATTCCTACATCACATCAGTAAATAAAAAAGAAATCTTAATTTTGAAGCGTTTTTCAAAATATGGTAAGATGCTGAAAAAGTACAAGTTATTTCTGTGAGGGATTCTTACGACAGTTTTGCAGAGCATCTGCACTTTGTACGCTCCACTCAACACCACCGTCTGGTTACCAGCCAGTTCAACTCACCCTCCTACTCCCTTGGCGACATGTCCATCCTGGGCCTCCTCCAATGTCACAATGAGGCCACAGGAAAATTGGAGGAACAACACTTTACATTCTGCCTCGGGAGCTTACAGCCCAATGGCCTCAACATAGAATTCACTAGCTTCTAAACCTCCCCACCCCGACCTCACTTCATCTCCAACCCTCCCTCTCATCTCTGCCTCCTTGACCCGACACAACTTGTCCATCTTCCTTCTCACCTATCCACCCCACCCTTCCCACTGACCATTCTCCACAACCTGCATCTACCTATCACCACCCCACCTGCCTTCGCCCAATCCCACACCCCCTCCCTCTATTTATTGCTGAGCTCCCTTTCCCTTCCCCAGTCCTGATGAAGGGTCCCAGTGTTGACTTTCCTGCTCCTCTGATGCTGCCTGATCTATTGTGTTTCTCCAGCTTCACACTGTATTGACTGTTTCTTATGAGGGGTTTGTCAATGTCCAACACTCAGTGATGCAGTGAATTAGAGCTGTTCAAGTAGGAGAGAATGAGAGGTGAAATGCAATTTCATGTTTCAATACCTTTCCAACTGGACGTTCTGAAGAAATACATGGGTTCATTTTCTCTAGCAGTGAATTTTATAATCTGTCATTAATCATGAGACTCTTACATAATGCAGTGGACTACGTATATAGATAAAAGTCACACTTTCGGACAATGGTATGAGTTTGCGCATCTTCTTCTCTGCATGTTTGACATGGTACTGTAATGATGATGTTTTGAGACTTAATCTGGACAACTGCCATGATACTCCAAAGAATGTGTTCAGTTTTCATCCTGACAGGTTAACAATTTTAATTCAGATTTTTAAAAAAGAGTCATGAAATTGTCAGTAAAATTGATCACACAGATTTCTGGTTGTTATAAATGTGCAACAGAATCAATTTCAGCCACTGTCCTTTCAGGTTGGAAACCTGCCTTGCCATCTGGTCTCGCATTTAATTTAAATGGGGAGAGATTGTAGAATTCTGCAATACTGAGGCATCCGGGTGTCCATAAGACCATAACCAAAAGATATAGGAGCAGAACTAGGCCAGTCATCCCATCTAGTCAGCTTCACCGTTCAGTGAGATCATGGTTGATCTGTTATTCCTCAACTCCTTTTTCCTGCTTTTTCCCCATAACCCTTGATTCCCTCAATGATGTCTCTGTCTACCTCTGACTTGAATATACTTAACAACTCAACCTCATCAATCCTCTGTAATAAATAATTCCATGGATTCATTACCCCCTGAGTGAAGAAACACCTCATCTCAGTGTTAAACATATGACTCATTATTCTGAAGTTATGCCTTCTGGTCCTGGACTCTCCAACAAGGGGAAAAGACCTTTTCATATATACTCTGTCGATTTCTTTAAGGATCTTACATGTTTCAATAAAGTAGTCTCTTATTTTTCTAAATTCCAATGGGTACAGGCCAATCCCACTCAACCTATCCTCATAAGGCAGTCCCTCCTTACCTGGCTTCAACCTAGTGAACCTTCTGTGGACTGCCTCCAATGCCAATGTATATTTCCTTAGATAATGGAGTTAAAACTGTTCATAGTATTCTGACTCTGTGTGATTAGAGCCTTTTTTTAGTTTTAGCAAAACCTCCCTACTTTTATATTCCATTCCCTTTGAAATGAAGACCGATATTCCTATTGCTTTCCTTATTACCCAATGAATTTGGATGTAAGCTTTTTATGTCCTGGTATGTGAACCACAAAATCCTAGTACAGAGGTAAAGCAAGAAATTAGGAAGGAAGATAAAATGTTGCTGTTTATTGTGGGAAGAATGGAATATAAAAATAGGGATCTTTTGCTGCAGTTGTAAAGGGTATTCGTAAGATCGTAAAGGATGGGCAAGAAATGCTGCCTAGCCAGCAACGCCCTCATCCCGTGAATGAATAAAGAAAAAAAAATCATATCAGGAGTATTGTGTACACTTTTTGTCTCCATGTTTAAGAAAAGATGTCATTGCATTAGAAGCAGTTCAGAGATTGTTCACTCCATTGATTCCTCTGTCTTTTGATAATGGAAAAACTTCACAGAGGCCATATCCCATCACCAAGTCACCTTTTATTTACACGCGGGAAGTCCTTGACATTGATCCAGCTCCCTCAAAACCAGCTCTCAGAGTGAACAGAACCTCTGACACTCCTGTTTATATCTGTCAGCCTTGGCTCCCTGATTGGACCAGATTAACAGCCCCAATCAGGGAACTCATATTCCATGTAGTCCAGCTGGCTGACTTGGTTACAATCACTACAGGTAACTGTTCCACTCTTTCAGGTCTGATTATCATCTTTGGAATATATCTCAACAATTCCACGTTCCCTAAACCTTCAAGAACCCTGTCTATTCTGCTCTTTTCTTTTGAACAGAAACAGAAGCATCCTGCTTGGTTTTTAACAAAAACAGTTTTCTCTGCTTCTCCACAGAAACTTATTTTTAAAATTTTCTTCTTGCTCCTTGTCACTTGGCAACATCTTTTCATCTGTGTGCTGCTGTGGAAGGTGCTAAACTCCCTACCTCAATGGGCATTTGTAATCACTTATCTCCCTGTGGCAACCTGAGATTACATGGAGATTTACCTGAACAGAGGTATTTACCAGGCCCTGACGGTATGCTCGTTCCAGTACACCTCAAATACTGACATCTGCTGCCATCTGCTGAGTAAATGATTCAGTTGGCCTGGTACTGATCCACAAAGGTTAGAAAATTGGAACTTTGATTTCGGTGTTAAGTCGGTTATTCACAGTTGTACCTGAGTTGGTCTACAATTGGTCATAATGGCCAACATTTTCCCAGGCCCCAAACGATAGAAAATTGGGAAAAGTGGGTGAAATGTTCAGTGACAACCTTCTCGGTGAAGGGAATGAAGAGTCAAATTATCCAACCAAATGTTGAACAGTGGGATGGCAAGAGGCCTACTTACATGGATTGTTACTCATCATCGCCTTCATTACTACTTAATCTGACTTCATTAACATGAAGTTTGCCATTCTCCTATCCACCAGGTAGGAACTGGACATGAGAATTCCCAAATGGAAGTCAGAGTGGTTACCTAGTGACTCCAGCTCGCCACTTGCCCCTCTGGACCTCCATGTTCGAGAACTGACACCAACATCTCAGGGCACACTGCATGCAACCCCATCCACGGACATTGCCATTCAATATGTACCAGCCTCATCACAACTTGCATGGCACATCTCCATTCCAGTCACTGTATGGTTCTGAACTTCAATGCTGCTTTTTGGAGCACACTGGCACGTCTCATTGCAGTGCTGCTGCAAGGAGACTTGATGTGCAGGGCTAGTGACCCATCTCAAGCACTGCAAGCATTGGAGCACACTGCATCTCAGGGCTGCTTACTTGCTGTGTTAGTGTCTTTGAGCCTATTTGGCTTTCTGCCTGCCTAACAGGCTCTCAGCCCTTCTGTCTTATCGTTTAGCACACGCACAGCTCCAGGCAGCTTATCATAGGTTGACAGCAGTGATCAGTTAAGGGGTGGACATGTTGCTGTACAACACATGCTACATTTATCTGACACCTGTACCTTGTGCCAGCAGCTTGCATGCCAAACCTATTGCATGTGCTTCAAGAAAACAGCCACATATCAAAGTCAAAAAGGGTAGTACTCAGTCAAGAAAAGAGAGAGACACTTTAGCTACAGAATCCTGGCTTAGTAAATGAAAGGCATCGTCCAATATCAGTCAAAGAGCTTAACCATGTTCATTCAGTGGTGGTCATGGTCAGGATCCTCCTTTATAAGTGGTGAGGAGTCGAATATTAGGCTGCTCACCAGTTATCTTGCCTCTTTCTACACCATTGTGGTTGGCTTCTCCAGGAATGAGACAAATGGAGGGATAGAGTGAGATGAAAATGGCTGGCACAGCTGTTAATGCTGATGAGGGGCACCGAAGATACTGAGGTGCCCTGAGTGAGTGACAGGAGGTGCAGCGTTAATAGTCCTGGGGAGAATTGGGTAGGTGAAAGCAAGTGAGGGAAGATATTGCAAGCAACACAGAGGCTGGTAGAATGCGAGCCTTGGTGGGTACAGTGTGCAGTAGCAGAAATAGAGAGAGAATAAGGTTGCAGAAAGGAGATTATTGCATATACCCTGGCAGGGTGGAGAATGTCATTGAGCTTCTTCCCTCCACACGGCTGAGATGGCACTAGTGTGTGGCAACCTTAGACTAGGGTGGCAGGGTCTGGTGTTGTGACTTCCTCTGCAGATCCTGGGCAAAGAGGACGGCTCTGTTCTGCATCATATCCCTCCACCATGACCCACAGATGTTTGTCTGCAAAGTGAGGCATTGGCTTCTGAAATTGACTGGGAGATTTGGGCTAGCGTCAGATGAGCAGGGCACATTGGGGTATGGTATATCATGAATAAGGCTCATTTAGGATGATAGCATTAGAAATGGCACATAGCTGATATGTGGTAAGATTCAGCTTAGTGTATATGTTAGGGATGCAGAAGAAAAGCAGTCAAGATTTCCTACTCCACATCCCATATGGACTGATTTTGGATGTGGGGAAGTTTGGGCTGGAATGTGGACCTTTCTTAATAAGACAGTTGATCTCTAACTTGAAGAATGATCACCTAGACCATGAAACCAAAGAAATGGCTGCTCTATGGGTCACTATCCCAATTTAAGACACTGCCTCTGGGCAAGAGGAGCATACTGGGTCCAAATCATGTTGTTCCTTGTTGTTCTCCTCTGAGCTCTGTCCTCAAAATGTTGAAATGAAGTTTTTTTTTCAGTATCTCACACCGTCAAAGTCATGAGACTATTTCCATCTGTCTAACTTCCCAATGTCCTTGTAGATTTTAAAACCAAGTCACTATTTTGAATTCTTTTATTTTCAATTTGACTTGTGCCTCCACAGTGGGGTGTCTCTCTTCACTTTAGTTTCTCGACAAAGAGTAAATATTCAAGTCGTTTGGGAGGGAGTTGTGAAAGATCTGGTGGGGGAACGTTAGAGCAAAGAGAAATTGCAATGGTATTCTTTGCTTCTTAAGCTGTTCCCTTGGTTCATATTGTCAGATCGGCATGATACGTTATTGAATGATTGGAGAACAATGCAAAAATAAGTTTGGCTTATTTGTAATGAATTTGGTTTAAAAAAAATGCTGCCACAGTGGTGGCTTACAATGGAACCTCACTACAGCAAAGTGTCCGTTCTCTGTCTCCCTCTTGTCTATTGAGTGTGGAGTGGAGCTGCACAAATTAATCCCATCTTGAAGAGAGATAACATAGAAAACAAGTGGAAACAGGAAAGCCCATATTTCAGCTGCCCTATCGTGTGGATCTATCTTCAAATAATGCTACTTTACTTCATCCCAGGGTCAGCAACCCCAACACAATTCTGCCCCCACCCACCATTCTCCATTTCCCCCAGCCCCATGCCATCTGCTTTCTACACTTGCAGGAGAAGCTATACATTTCCTCTTTGTAGCTACATTCATTGCATTAGGTAGCAATCTGTTTTATTCTGAAATAACAAAAGTGTAAAGAAGTGAACCCTTAAAGATAAGGTTGTATAATACCATTAAGATTTGACGCATCAGTTTTTTAAAAATCATTTGTGGGTATCCAAAACATTGCTGCCAAGGAATTGGAAAATATGTCATTTAAGGGATAGTACCCGCTGACGAGCCGCAAGTATCTGAGATA
>NC_063335.1:19761650-19793988 GCF_021869965.1 Rhincodon typus
ATGCACTGGAAGTAGCAACATGTGCAAATGATTGGCAGCCAATACTCAAGTTGTGCATTTAGACCCACTAGATCTTTGACTTGCATTTGCATGTCTGGTAGGAGTAAGGAGCACAGTTCCCATTTGCATCATGCCATAAAAGACCAGCAGCCTTCCAGTTAAAAACTGAAATCATGCACCTCTGCTCTTTAACCTCGCATCAACATCCTTAATTCTCTCTTCAATCAGGAAGGTGTCTAGTATAAAATGAGCAGCAAGTCAAATTACACAGCTCTGATGTTCTCGCTGCACTACAGGAGAAACGTCTGCACACAACTCATACACTTCTCAAACCTCTCATTATCCATGTGGGCCATGGCATCAGGCCCAAGACACTCAAAAGGATAAGGTTTGACAACATCAATACTCTGCTCTTATTTAACCTGGTCAAGACCGTGAAACTAGGTAAGTCGAATCATTGCACAGGACATGGCTAAAACACTATACAAATTTAAATCTCATTGCAAAAAGAAGGCCCACTACACCACATTTTGCCTTCTCAAAACAGATTCAGATCCATGTGCATTTCACGAAACAGAAATCACAAATGAAGCAATATATCTAATGTTTTGAAACAAGGGCCGTAAGACACCATGAAAAACAAATTAAACAGATTTCTCAAATATCCCCAGTGCCATGTACAAAATCCAAATCCCCCTTGTTAAAATGTTTAAATCTTGCCATGCGAAATCCAATCTTCACATGTAAGACATCTAAACACAGCTATGCAATAAAACTGGTCACAAAAAAACCAAAGACCTCTTACTTTTTGCTCTTTCTAAACTGCTCGTTTGCATCATTTTCTGCAATTGGGTCTGGTGCATGAAGGACTGCTCTTCATTATCCTGTATTACACAAGTTGGAAACTTAACCACTAAATTTCATGGTTTTGAACCTGGTTGCTCATACATACGAATTAAGAATGGGCCATTTAGTCCCTCAAGCATGCTCTGTAGTTTATTATCATGGCTGATCTGATTATGACCTCAACTCCACTTTTCTGTCTCATCTCACATCCTTTCAAACCCCTATCAAGGAATCTTTCTAACTCAGTCTTGAAGAATATTCAAGGACAGTGTCTCTGGGAAAGACAAACCCATAGACGATGGCTCTAAGAATTTTTTTTTGTTCTCATCTGTCTCAAATGGGAGATCCATTGTTTTTAAATTGCATCCTCTGGTTCTGGTGTCTTCCACAAGGGAAACATCCTTTCAGCATCCACCCGGCCATGTCCTCCAAATCTTATTCCATGTCCTCATTCTTAAACTCTTAACAGACAGGCCCAACCTATCCAATGTCTCTTTGCAAGAAATCTCTTCACCCCAGCAAACAGATGAGTGAACCTTCTCTGCACTGCAGGAGATCCTAGACACTCTGACCCTGTTCCTTCACCAACATCCTGTACAACTGTAGCAGACTATCCCTACTTCTACACTGTATTCCCCTTGTAATAAGTCTTTCATTTGCCTTTCTAATCACTTGCTGTACCTGTATACCAATATTTTGAGATTCATGTAACAGAACATCCAGAATTCTACAATCTCTCAATTTAAATATAAAATTAGACAAGTTCATACTTTCCCGTATTGTATCCATCTGTCAAATTTTTGCCCACGTACTTAAAAGGAGTCAGTAAAGGGATACAGGGATGAATTCTTCACAACCCATCTTCCAACTGACTTTGGCATCAGATGGTTCAATAACATTTCTTTTACTACATTTAATACATTAAAAAGAGCAGTTTTTTTTTTAAATACCTCGTTCTGGAATCACATTTTCTAATCTCAAGGCTCAAGGAGTTTGAAGCACCAAGAGAAGCATTTGCTGCACACAAAGAGGAGTGAATTGCACGTGCACAGAAGAGGCTCACAGTCAAGATTACATTTGCAGACTACATGTTGAACATGGCTGCAACAGCAGGTTATAGTGAAGAAACCTTGTAGCAATCAAATTGAACATGTGAACTGATACTGCACGATCAGAAGAAAAGGAATAGGATCAAAATGAGGGAGGATGCAAAGGAAAATTACACCACAGAACAGATGCAAACTTGAGAATAGATCTTAAAGTGTAACAAGCAGGCAAGCGGAGTCAACACAATGGTAGAAAAGTACACATTAAGAACGCAATAGAAAGATAACAGAGTTTCACAACAATTTAATATTTAGAAGCTGATAACTGTTTTCTGTAGAGTGTACAAGCAAAGCAGAAAGCAAAAAAATAATGAAATGGGGAGTATATCGCAGAATGCTCCGGATAAATGAACGTTTCTTGCATCTGAGGCCAAAAATAACAATGTTAGCACAAAGTGAATTCAAAAATTATGGGATCCATATAGCTCATCACAAGAATAGGGTTGAGAAAGGGAAAGAGTGAAGGAAGAACACATACAAAGATAATAAATTTCATCTGGGGAAGGCAAGCAACTATTATCTGAAACCCTTGATATAGCAAGTCACAATCATCTATACCAATACAAATTCTATGTTACAGCAGCATACGTAAATGTTCCAGATCATCAACAGATAATATCAGGTATAGACTCAGAACTATGAACCGGTCTTATAATTTCAGCATGTATTCAAATATGGGAGGAAACTTAAAATTTTGAATGGTTTTGTAGGTGCAAGAATCCTAATTTTTGAAGCAGTTCTAAATAAAAGTGAGCAACAAGTTATTACTATTAGAGAAAGCAACTCAAGACATACCTAACATCTTCAAATTTTTTGGTAATAGCAGAACCAAAATTAGTAAATGCAGATGAAGCCTTCTGACCAGCCTGAGAGAGGGTTTCAGATGTCTTCTTAAACCTGTAGAATTTAAATAATTTTTAGAAATTAAAACAAGCACAAAAAGGTATAGTTTCCAGCCGTTTTCATTTGGATGGATTTTGTTTGTTTCATTATGCAAGTACATTTCAAGTGATTTCCAAATCCTAGGTCTACTTCCTCTCCTAGATATTTCACATTTCCTATCTATAGTTTGTACTGAATTTACACCATATTCTGAAACACATCCAAGAAAGTCATGAAAGATACATGACAGTACAAGCTAATCTACTTTAGTGATTCACCCAAGCAGCCAAGACCCAGTGTAATCTTGGGGGAAGGTGGTTCGAGTACAACAGGAAATTGTACCAGCAATGCGCACAAATACAAATAAGTTGCCATTTCAGCATGGAGCTGGGTAAACTAAATTGAGATACATCAGCATCACTAGCAAAAAGGTTTAATTACATAAGATTGCATTGTCAATTAATTCTAAACGTAGACATAGGAACTTGCTGAAAATTTGATCAAAGTTCAAGGTGCTACATTGTGTAAGAGGTTCTGCATTATAACATTTGTTGTGAACTCACCTAGTATGCATGTCCAAGTTCCATAGAGTATATTTTCCATTTAGTTCCCATGCTGTATGGTGGAGGGGCATCAAAGCTCACCAAGAAACATTAGGCTCACCACTAATTTAAAATGACTTATTACTATAAACATAAAAAGGAACTTTAAATGAATCCCTCCCACCTCTGCCACCAAACCTTTACCCCACGTCATCCAATAGTGTTAACAGTTCTTGAGTTACTATCCCTCTCTTAAATCTGCCATCATTTCCCTTCTCTTCACAAAAACCAACACCTGAATCGACTATTCTTGTAAATTGCTGCCCAGGGGCCAATTTCCCTTTTCTTTCCAAAATCCTGTTGTCACCTCCCAAATCCATGCCCATCTTTTCCAGAGCTCCATGTCTGAATCCCTTCAACAGCATTAAAACTACTCAGTCACAAGTGGCAAAGACAAACTATACTTCCTCATTCTTTGAGTCAGATGCAGCCTTTGATGTTGACTAAACCATAATCCTTTTCACTACCATCTAGCTGGACAGAACTGCACTTGTTTGGTTCCAGTGATATTCAATTGTAACCACAGTTTACTTGAAATGCCTTCTCTTGGGCCATAAACTCCAGGGTCCTTTAATGGTCCGTCATCTGTTACCTCCTATTCTTCATCTACACCCTTCCCCTCTGTCATCAACTGAAAGCCCAGCATTACTTTTACACATGCACTGATAACACCTAACTCCAACTCTCACTGCTTGTGAAATTATCAGACTACTTACCACTTGACATTCTGTAATGGAGGAGGATAAATATCCTTCAATCAAGTACAGGGTATCCTCACTTAAAAGTTGGGGTTCCACTCCAGAAAATTGAAACTTTAAGTGGAAAAAGAAACTAAATGAAGCATTGATTCTCCTAAACATCAATGCTAAAACAGGAGCTCCATTTCTATAAGGCCTCCCTCAGCAAAAGAAAAATAAAAATTATACTTGTAATTTCTAGGTTGAAAGAGTGTTACATGTACTTGAAATGACTGAATTCCAACATTTGTAAATTAACCAACTTAAAAATGAAATACATTTAAATGCTGAAAGAAAATGAAACATTCTACTCACACTACCTCCTACAGGCCCAGGAGCAACTGCCCAACATTTGCACTGAGGGACATTGCTCATTGAGCTCTAGGCCACCTGCACTGCATTGGTTTCTTGTTGCATCATGGCCACTGCCTAGGACATCTTCTTTGAAGACTGGTGAATTCCGAATTAGCCGAAGCCACGGGGGGCAGCTTCGTTGTGAGCGGGCAGATCCTGAAGGGCAGCAGCAGCCTATGCTACCTCTCGGGGGATGCTGTTAGGTGGCAGCTACAACATAGCCAGGATCAAGCAGCTGCTCAAGCAGATGATCAACAGCCAAGTTGGTGGAACTCGCTGTTGAAGACCTCAAGCAGTCATGCAAGCGTGATGGGAGGCCACAAGTAGGAAGGCTAGCAAGCAGCGTTCAGTCTGAGAAAGGGAATGGTTACTTTCAGTGGTGCCAATCAGGTCAGGTAACATCCTGCAGCAAACAACATTGAAGCTACACAATTTCCAGTCCAAATAACAACGTAAAAACAAAACAATGCCAAAAAGGGATATTAACTATGGACTCCCCATTCTGGGAAGACTGAGGCTGCCATCATCTTCAGTCCATGCTCCAGACTTTCCTAGCTACTCATCCCATCCCTCTCCCTGATAACTGTTCTAGGTTAGATAAATTGCATCTGCTTTACCAAAGTAGTCTTTGGTAAGATGCCTTATAATAGATAAATGGATAACATTAAAAAATGGACTCAGTAATCCATTCTGTCGTTTGTGCACTAACTGGTTTTAAGACAGAACCCAGAGGGAATAAAACATGTTAGTCAGTGTGGTAGATGAGAAGTGATCTCATGTTCAGATGAGGCCAACTTCGACAAGGGAGCCTCTGAAATGTTAACCTTCTTCCTCAACTGAGGATTCCCCAGCACCACGGTCGACAGGGCCCTCAACTGGGACTGACTCATCTCCCGTACTTCCACCCTCACCCCTTCTCTTGCCTCCTGCAGCAGCAATAGGCTTCACCTTGTCCCTACCTACCATCCTGCCAGCATCCACATCCAGAAGACCATCAGATGCCATTTCTGCCACCACCAGACGACACCTATTCCCTTCCCCTCCCTTGTCCGCCTTCCACAGGGACCGTTCCCTTCGGGACGCCCTGGTCCACACCACCTTCATCCTCAACAGCCCCCCACAACCCTACAGCACCTTCCCCTGCAACCAGCGAAGATGCAACACTTGCCCATTTACCTCCTCTCTCCCCACTGTCCAAGGGCTCCAAACATACCTTTCAGGTGAAGCAACACTTCACCTGCACTTCCCAGAATCTAGTCTACTGCATTCGCTGTTCACAATGTGGTCTCCTCTATGTTGAGGAAACAAAGCATAGACTGGGTGACTGTTTCACAGAACATCTACGTCCTGCTCACAAAAAAAACCCTTGTTACTTGTTGCCTACCACTTTAACGCACCACCCTGCTCCCTGGCCAACATCTGTCTCTCTGGTTTCCTGCAGTGTTCCAGCGAAGCTCAACACAAACTGGAAGAACACCACCTCATTTTCCGCTTGGGGACACTGCAGCCCTCCACACTCAAGAGTTCAATTATTTTAGGGCCGAACCTCTCCTATGTTCCAGCCCCCTACCCGACATACCAGGCCTTGTTATCACATAGCCTGCCATTACACACTACCTATTATTAGTCACTAATAGTCCCCATTAACTATTCACCTTCCCAGCCAGATCGTTATCAACTCCTTTGTCTGTCCAACTGTTCTTCTTTCGTTAGACACTTCTATTCTTTCGTTTACTCCCTATCGCACCCCCTCCCTATTTTCTGCATATAAACTGACGTTTTCCCAGCCACCACCAGTTCAGAGGAAGGGTCACCAGAATCGGCACGTTAACTGATATTTTTTCTTCACAGATGCTGCCAGACCTGAACTTTGAGCAACTTCTGTTTTTGTTGCTGATGCACAGCATCCGCGGTTCTTTCAGCTTTTAGAAGTGATGTTCTACAAGAATTAGTGAAGTGAACACTGCTGTTGACTACTTATATTAATGATTTACACTGTAGAATTTAAATGTGATGACATTTTTGGGGGAGGGGTGTCAGTTATCACCGACAACTGCAACAAAACAACAAACCATTAATCAAGGAGTTTTTTTTAATATAAAAAAAGTGTCTAATGATGACCATGAATCCAGTGTCAATTGTCAGAAAAACCCATCTGGTTCACTAAATTTTCTGAAGGGTCTACACCCAAAACATCAGCTTTCCTGCTGCTCTGATGCTGCTTGGCCTGCTGTGTTCATCCAGCTCTACACCTTGTTATCTCTAAGCCATTAATCAACTTGCAGTGTGAACGTACAAAGCAAATAACGATTGGCATTTGGGGAGGTGATGGCCTAGTGGTATTATTGCTGGACTGTTAATCCTGAGACCCAGATAATGTTCTGCGGACCCGGGTTTGAATCCCACTACGGCAGATGGTGGAAAGTGAATTCGATAAAACATCTGGAATTAAAAGTCTAATGAGGACCGTGAATCCAGTGTCAATTGTTGGAAAAACCCATCTGGTTCACTCATGTCCTTTAGGGAAGGGAAATGCCATCCTTACCTGGTCTGGCCTACATGTGACACCAGACCTACAGCAATGTGCTTGACTCTGAACCGCCCTCTGGGCAATTAGGGATGGGCAATAAATGCTGCCTAGCCAGCGACATCCTCATTCCGTTAATGAAAAAAAACAGTTCAATACGCAAGTGTAAGGTATTTAATTTAGGATAAATTATCTAGGCCAACTGGCTTGTTTTGTGCCATATTAACAATGATGCCAGATTGTTTGCAGCTATGTCATGGTTGAGTCAGGTATGTTCATGACCACACAGCTGCATCAGCTATAAAGTTAGTCATTGCCAGGACTAGAAACACTTAACTTGTCCGCTGTTTCAGCTCATCTGCTACTGAGACCCTTATGGTGCCCCTTTAATTCTTGGCTTGCTTGCTCCAAATCAATCCCACATGTATCTGGGTTCTAACCTTTATAAAGGTTACCTAACTGCTGTTTAGGTTACTATGCCACTGCCTGAGACCTTCCTTGCACTAGATCCTGCTCATTTATCAGCCCTGTATTTGTCGAGCTACACTGGCTCCAGTAATAACACAGGGCAGCATTTTAAAATCATTGTTTTCCAATCCCTCTACAGCGTCTCCCTCCCTCAATCTCATTACCTAAAGCCTCACAACCATCTAGGAGTCTGCTTGTAGCCTCACGAACATTCCTAATTTTATTGCTAAAAAATAAGTTCTTGAACTTTCAGCTGCCTTGACATTTAACTGGAAATCCCTTACTAAAAATTTGAGACCCCATAGGATTCTTCAAGATGCTCCTTAAAACCTAGCTTTTTAAACCAAATTTTTGGTCATCACCTTTGAGGGTTCAAAGTCTAATTTTGCTTTTCAACACGAAGTATCTGGGGATGTTTTATTACATTAAAAACACTATATAAAATGTGTCTCATTACACAAATTGAAAACTGAAAGCGAGTAGCCAGTGAACTCAAAATCAGCTTAAACAAATATCACCACTTTCAAAATGTGAACGAAATTCAGGTCATGTCTTCAGTTGCATTTGAATAAGCTGAAACTGAGGAGGTAGGGAATAGCTCTTCCTTGCCTTCATGGCTCAACTTACTTACTGGTTTGGATTTACCCAAATTATTCAGGATTTTCTTTCAATTGGTTCTCAATGCAAAGATTTGCTCATCTGTAGCTGCCCTCAGATGGGGGCAGTTGGATGCTTTTATGGAAAAAAAGTAATAATTTATGCAATGGAATTGCTGGCTAGATCACTAGCTAACACAAGATGTTAGCTTGTCATAGAATAAGGACAATGAAGAATCATTTTGGTCTTTATATGCTGGATAAGCTCTGTAGTCAAGATTATATAGCAATTTGTGAAAATGAACATTCAGATCTGAAATCATGACTAGTGACTAGTACACCAACTTTCAGTATGTCAATTCAGAGTTTCTCAATTTACCCTTTTCCTGCCATTAGCCTCAAACACCAGACCTATTATGGTGATTAGGACAGATGGCCAAAAACCTGAAACTGGTAGGTTTGATGGGGTGTCTGAAAAGGAGGAAAGTGAGCTAGTCAGCTACTGGGAAAACATTGGTATTATGTATAATGCCATGCCATTTGCTCAGTGACCTCATACAATGTAATGACTTAAAAAAACTAGGTTGCGACTCCACAGAAAGAACAAAACTTGTTTCTTCAGTAATCTGGTTCTTCATCTTGACTTGACTAGAAGGGGAAAAATGCAATGAAACAGGAGATTACAAAATCCCTTGGCCGCAGATTATTTTTCCCTATTCTATTCAGATGCAGAGAAGAAGAGGCACTCATATTTTGGGCATTCTTCAAAAGTATCGAATTGAACCCAAGAAAGACAGTGCATGTGACTAACTTCAAACATGCTCTGTTTATGTTTATAGCATGGGCTTGGTCTCAAACTTTTATTTTAAAAAGTGGCTGTGACAACTAACTGCAAAATGTAACAGGAAAATTTCTATACAGCAATTTCAACATTGTATATGATAGTATAACCAAGTGAGAGAAAGAGGAGAAATCTGAAGCAAAATTCAAAACCTGAACCTGTATAAGTTTAAAAAGGGAATAATCATCTCAGGTCATTTTCTCCTAGTTGCAAGTGTTATTAATTTTCATCAGAAGTTTGAACAAAAGATGGAAGAACAAACTGTCTACCAATCCATTTTATAAACAACTAAAAGGCAGGCAAGTCTTTCTTTGCATTTATTCAATTCATGGTTCTATTGGCCATTGCTATACTATGCACTTACGCTGTGGAGGATTGTACATCTAACCAGCTTTTTGACAAATTCTGTTTAAGTTCATGTAGTGGAGTCAATCCTAGCTTCTTCTTTAATTCAGCAACATGTCTTTCTTTAGCTGCAAGCACTTGAGAAAGCGTTTGGATTTCCTCCTCCACCTAAGATATAAAACAGACGAGAGTTCAACATTGCAGAGTAATGGAATTAAAAGAATTTTAATATTTAACAGCGACTTCGTCATCCTCCTCCTCACATTTTTGTACCAGTTATGTTATAGAGCTCCCCTGAAAGAAGATAGCAAAATAAATTCTAATCATATTGCTACAAAGCACAAGTCAATCATCTGTTGGAATACTCTCCACTAGCCTGGATGAATGCAGGTCTAACATTTATAAAGCTTGACACTCATCCATGGCAAAGCAGCCAGTTTGATTGGCATCTTATCCACCACCTTCAACACTTACTCCCTTCAATATTGGTACAGTGGCAAATGTATACCATCAAAAGATGCACTACAGTAATTCACCAAGGAACCAAAGACAGCGCTTTGCAAATTTGTCCTTCTAGATGGTAGAATTTGCAGAGCAAGAGATACATCAAAACACCACCTGCAAGTTCACCTCCAAGCCACACCATCCTGACTTGTAACAGCATCATTATTCCTTCAATGTCACTGGATCAAAATTCTAGAACTCTCCTCAACAGAAATGGGATCCTGCAGATGTCAGCTGTCACCCTCTGGAATCTTCTAGATACAAAAGTTCATTGCTACACTCATCATCACTACCCCAATCAGTAGCCATCCATCTAATACTTCTACCTCAGGTCTTCCTCCAAAACGACACTGAATTCTGCTACTATTATTCCAAAAGTTGAATCTTCAGAAGCAATGCCTCTTCAAACCATACCTCCAGCAGTACTTTCAGTTGGTGAGACCATCCTGATGGGGGCTGCCCATGTAGATGGATTGCACAAAATTGGGGAAAAGGTGGCAGCTGGTGCTCACAAAATGGAAATGTGAAACAGACCATAGCATCTGAAAAATAGTAGATGTAAGTGGAAAGAGACAGAACTATGGATAAAAATAAAATTCAAGTCAAGGTAGGGAGAAGTAAGTTCTGTGGGGCAGGAATAGGCTCCCAGATGAGATGAGTTTAGCGACAGTCACGGACAGTAGCCTGATGTTCAAAAGTGGGGTCATGCTCCAGGGGCAGATATGAGGTGGTACTAAGACCTGGCACTCAACCTCTAACAGAGGTCAGTATGCCTGACAATGGCTGCAGCACCCTTGTTGGTAGGTTTAATTTCAAAATCAGGATTGGATCTGACAGCACAATGCAGTCAGTTCAGAAGGCAATAGGTTAGAAATGGGTTCAGTGGATCCCATGATAATGATCATCCACTATTCAATTTTAAACCAAGACTTGAGATGCAGTGAAATAATATTGCACCTGTATTTTAAAAACAGGATGCAATTTAGAGAGGTTTTATGTTAATGAGTTCAAATATATTGCAAGCGTGAACTTGCTGTGAGCTGGTGTGAAACTCAAAACATACAAACACACCTGACTTTATTTCTACATCTCCACCTGCTAACAGGAAATCAAGATTTTTCTATTTTTTTTTTTAAAAAGAGGATTGATATCTCCACAGCAACCATTCTTCCATCACCTGTTCTCTTGCCCCAATATCTTGCCTTACAAGTAGGGGAAAGATTTAAAATGGACTTAAGGGGCAACTTTTAAATGCAGAGGGTGGTGGGTGTATGTAATGAGCTGCCACAGGAAATGGTGGAGACTGGTATAATTACGACATGTAAAAGGTATCTGGATGGCTGTGTGAATAGGAACGGTTTAGAGGGATATGGGCCAAATGATGGCAAGTGGGACTAGATTAATTTAGGATATCTGGTCAGCATGGAGGAGTTGGACCGAATGGTCTGTTTCCATGCTGTACATCTCTATGACTCTGAAACAAAAATGCATGAACATAACTGTGAAAGGTGAATTTAGAGTGATAGCTTTTCACGTGTAGAAGTATGTCGGTCATTTTGGAATGAAAACATTTGTCGATGTACATCTTATCCAAACTTAAATACTGTAGTATCTAGGAAGCTAATAGTTTGCTTGTGTGGTATTGTGGCTTTAAGTTTAATGTAGAGTTGCTAATTGAGGAAATTGATAAATTATTCCAATTCTGCTCTGTGTCCAAACATCCCAAGTATCAACATAGACACAGATGGTATTGTTACTATGTGACAGCGTCACCTGATACGGGAGTGTGAAAATTTAAAAAGTGCCCCAAAACCAAAATGCAGCCACGGAACTCAAAACCCTCAAGAAAGACTCCAGAGGAGCCCATGAACGCCCAAATAAGTTTGGCTCCTGCAAAGGGCCAATCCTACTCTGGCTCCTCAGTTGGAACAGGGCATACTCAGAAATAGCAGTGAAAGATTGACTGGTGGATAGGATTAAAATAAATATGATCTTCTGGGCTTTGCTGGACTCATGGGCTAACGGCAAATACGTGTGTTAATTAGAAGTTTTCATGTTAAGTACTGTTAGAATCTTAGCCTGTCAATTCACAGATAAACAACAATCTCATATTTTTCTTGCAAATGAGTTTCCTAGTGATTATCTGGAATATTCTGCTCGGCTACCTCAAAAACAGAAATTTACCTGTCCTGAACACTACTAGTGCTGTATGTGCAGCCTAACCAGCAGGATTACAAAAGTTACCAAAAAATTCAAACAAAGGTTGAATATGGAGCTAAAGACCAATACTCAGCTCAGCTCTCTGAATTAATATCAGGGGACACTGCCAGCAGACAGTGACGAGAAATGCAAACATTCATTAGCATGCTATGTAAACGATAGCCAAGCACCTTTATCAAGTCAGCTTCAAGCTCACCTGATCAGACACAAGTATCAGTCCTTGTTCACATAGCAATTCCTAGACAAAGGCAATTCCCACCTGCGTACTGTGGGGTTGTTTGAAAATAACATTTGAGAGATCAGGTTAAAGTAGTGAAACATTGTTAAAATAGGCCCACTTTGCTCACTTCCTTTCATTCAGAAGACTCTTCTGCACCTTGGTGTCATCTTATAACAAGTATGACAAATTTACCCTACAGTTATGGTCAGATCTAATCAAGAGAATTCTTCTAAATCAGCCTGAAGTTCACGTTTATCTGCCAATCCCAAAATCCAAAAGCAGATATATCGAACTTTTTAATCCACTTGGGCAACCTTGCTGTACACATGTTGGCAGCTGCTTTACCAGTGCTCAGTAATTGCACTTAAAGTGAACTATTAATTTTCAAGCAGTCAGACATTGATAAAATGAAAGATGGCATTTAAAAGCAAGCCGATTCTTAATTCAAATCGTACCTCAAAAGGAGAAACCTGCCTTCCTATCACTAACCTATACCAACTCATGTTGATAAGGCAGCAAGTACTGACACATCTTGTGAGAATCAGAACATTCTTGTAAGGTATGATTTGAAAGCCAACTGCAAAAAAAAAACCCAATCACAAAATGGATCCCAAAACTGCTTTCTCCAAAAGGTCATAACGAGAAATGAAAGTGCTTCAATTTCATTTCTACCTATTTCACAATTGTGTGGTAAACAGCGCAGATTTTTTTTTTTTTTTTTAAAAACATTGCATCAAATGCTAGGCTGTCATTCTTAAGAATTCAATGCTTAACAATTCAGCAAGAGTCATCTTTTGTGCATTGATACATAGCTGTTCAAGTATTCAGTTTTCAACGACTGCACAAGGATTTTTCATATTCAAATATTTTATGACAAATGCAATCCATATTTTGAGCCTTTGCTGTTGATCCTTTTTCTCCAGATATCACTGCAACCATGATGACAGTACTAATGCTCTTTTTCAAAATAAAAACCAATCTACTGTGGAATTCCAAACCAAATTCTCCTGCTTGTTGGCAACCAGCTAATGGGTTATTTCTTGTTTGATTCTAGCTCAGACTCTAAACATTTGAGCTCTTGCATTCCATTATTCAGTTTGTCTCCTTTCCTTCCTAGGTCCCCTAGGTTTATTGTTCAAAACTTCAGTTTCTTAAAAAAAAATCATACCATACTGATCTCTTATTTAAAGAAACTCACAGATCACATAGCCAAACACTCCAGAAACAATATTATCTTGTATTTTGTCAGCCACAGAATTCTAAAAAGCAATCTTATTTTCAAGACCGGTGATTAATCCCTTCAGTTTCTTACCTGCTGTGTGATAGTGCCAACTTCACTTAGCACCTTCGAGATGTGGCAAAACCTCCATTTTACCACTGCTGTAATACTGTATGTGAATGCCCACATATCCATCTTATTTTAAGTAACAGGGTACCATACAAGATGGGTTTATAATTGATTATACATTGAAGATCTAAAAATCAAACAAGAACACACTTCGCATTTTTTCTGAACCTGGAGAAATTGCTTTGATTTTTTCAAATGATAACAATGTAATTAGATCAAATATTTTGGGGGTGAGGAGAGGAAATAACCTTCCAGAAAACTCTGTCAGCTTCAAAACTGGCATTTCTTACTTTAGCAAGTTCATTTGTCAGCTCTTCTCGCTCATCATCTGTCATTCCACCTCCAAGGTCAGAAGTTGCAACAGCATCTTCTCCAATTTCGGGTGCTGGATCACCTTGCAACAGGCCTGCAACAAGCAACAGAAACAGTTATTTTTTGATAATTGGTAAAGGAAGAAAAGAGCCAGCTTTTACTTGGAATAGATCTATGTAAATTGAAAGGTTACAGGTTTAACTCCCAACTGCAATCTCCTGTGTCAGCAAGTGCCTGTGTGCGCTCAAATGACAACCCAAATCAATGCTTTCCACCTAGAACACTCAACCACAATCGAAACAATTAATACATTACAGTAATCTATGAGACATTAAACCTACAGATCAGAAATGGAGAATGTTCAAGTACTTGCTCAAGACTCATTTTTAAGGACGAATCACATAACTATGAAATACGTACATGTTGTGCTTAATATTGCAATAACTATTACTCCAAAACATGGGCTAAAACAGAAGTTGCTGGAAAAGCTCAGCAGGTCTGGCAGCATCTGTGAAGAAAAAAATCTGATTGCGTTTCGGGTCCACTGACCCTTCCTCACCACCGACGGTAGCTAGGAAATTGTTGATTTATATGCCTTTACTCCCTATCTTCTGCATATATAGAAACGTTTTCCTGGCTACCATCAGTTCGGAGGAACGACCTGAAAGGTTAACTGATTTTTTTCTTCAGATGCTGCCAGGCTTGCTGAGCTTTTCCAGCAACTTCTGTTTTTGTTCCTGATCTACAGCATCTGCAGTTCTTTCAGTTTTTATTTAACTCAAAACATGTAGCTTTAGAAATATTCCTGTAAAGCTCATTTGAATTCATTAATTCTAGTATTTTTAGCACAGACTTCATATAGAGATGATCAGTCTACACACAAATTTTAAAAACTTTGCAGTTAGACTTGGATGAAAATTAATATTAATTCAATAGCAAGAAAATGAACTTTAGTCAATAACTCAACTTCCTTAGGAATCGAAGATGCACTGCATCTAGAGCGATGCCTTCACTACCTGGGGAAATATGAAGTTTACCATTAACTCATTTTTACCCTATCCAATTTCTCTAGAACATTTTCCTTCATTGTGACATTGTACTAATATCCACAGAAGAGGAAGTGCTCAAAGAATACATTTGGTACCTCCATTCTGCCTTCACACGAAGGTCTGTGTTTTGGTCCTTTTAATTGAATCATAAAGGGACAATAAGTTTCAAGAGAAAATACAAAATTGTTAGCTGTGAAATTTTCACTGACTCTTTACTCTCATAATTCCAAGCTAAATTCAACATACCTGTTATGAACAAATTAAAAGTTTTGTCCTTTAATATAAAATAAAAGCTGTCCAATGAAGATAAACAGGAAATAAATTCAAAATATGATCTAATCTTATTTGTAACTATGATTTCATGTTAATATTTTACAATGATAACCCTGTTCATTCTAATCCATCTACAAACAAAATTGAAAAGGCACATTTTGAAGTGACAAAACATTTCAAACCTTAAATGTGAAAAATAAATGTACTCAGAAGTAAAGCAGATCACTGCAAGAGCCAACTATAAGCATGTTAAATTGGAATTAAAATAAAGATGTGCAATGTTAAATAAAAACTTCCATTATAATTTGGTATCACAAATGAATAAAAAACTAAACTTAGTTTTACAAGCTAGTTTTAAAAGTAGACTGGTAAAGTTAATACAAATATCATAATTGCATTTGGCAGGGTACTTTGGTTTTGTTTTAAATATATGAAGTCCAGTTAATTCTTCAAGTTGTTCAACTAAGTATCAACTCTTATGCAACTCAAGCCTCTGCATGCAATAAAGTAATCGGTCCATCAAAAAAGATTGAATTAAAATAATGTGATTACAGCTACAAATATACCCAACAATGAAGTTTGGCAGAGACTTAATGCAAGTCTGCATGACAAATTTGCTTCAAAACGGCAAACCAAGTATATGAACAAATAGTACTTTTGTGCTTAGATTAAAATTACAGATAAAAATCACATTTCTGGATACAAGTGGCTTTTCATAATATAAAGAGAAAAGCAAAGCAAAGCAGTCAGATGAACTTTGTTGGATCACGAGTATTAACTTAGTGCCCAAGCCTTGGCAATTCTCTGTACAAATTAAGTCTTCAATATTTTCCTGCCAAGCATCCGATTTCAGGTGCAAACAGCATTCATTACCAGAGACTTTAAAGAGTAGTAATTCACCCCTTATCTGTTCAGCAAGAAAGCAGAACTTAAGTCTTGTAACTTTGCACATTTAAAGGAAACCAGAGAGAACATGGACAGGAATCAGTCATTAGTGACTAACTTTGCCTTGTCATTTGCTAAAGATGGCAGTTATCTGGATAATCCCAATTTCCTGTGCTTTTCTCTGTATCGTTTAATATTCTAACTACTTGATCAAATTATTTTCATTATTAAAAATCACAATTTTGAACCTTGAATCTTCTTGTGAAAGGCAATTCCATACTCAAGGTTGATTTCCTGGGTTTGATTTTAACCAGCTTAAACTAAGTGTTATGTTCCTTTCCTGTAGACACTATTTATACAATCTGTCTCTTTGAACTCAGTGACCTTAGCCTCCTCTAAACCAGCACAGAATACATTCTTTTACTTTTGGCTCAATTCCAGGTCTTTCGTGCCAAAATGATTCACCATATGCTGGTCTCAAGCCTCCAAGGTAAGTGCAGTCAGGTATTGCACTGGTGTCTGAGGGTGTAATCAAGTGATGGGACTACATCTCAACCTGTTTTGTTCCTCCTCCTAAGGCTTCTATGGTTGGGCAAGTGACAGCTTATGGGTGTCTCCAAGTAGGAACTCCCGGCACTTTTCCCTCCAACCACAGGAAGTGCTACACCTGCCCCCATAACTCCTCCCTCACCCCCATCCCAGGCCCCAAGAAGACTTTCCACATCAAGCAGATGTTCACCTGCACATCTGCCAATGTGGTATACTGCATCCGCTGTACCCGGTGTGGCCTCCTCGACATCGGGGAAACCAAGCGGAGGCTCGGGGACTGCTTTGCAGAACACCTACGCTCGGTTCGCAATAAACAACTGCACCTCCCAGTCGCGAACCATTTCAACTCCCCCTCCCATTCCGCAGACGACATGTCCATCCTGGGCCTCCTGCAGTGCCACAACGATGCCAACCGAAGGTTGCAGGAACAGCAACTCATATTCCGCTTGGGAACTCTGCAGCCCAATGGTATCAATGTGGATTTCACAAGCTTCAAAATCTCCACTCCCCCTACCGCATCCCAAAACCAGTCCAGCTTGCCCCCACCTCCCTAACCTGTTCTTCCTCTCACCTATCCCCTCCTCCCACCTCAAGCCGCACCCCCATCTCCTACCTACTAACCTCATCCTGTCCCCTTGACCTGTCCGTCCTCCCTGGACTGACCTATCCCCTCCCTAATTCCCCACCTACACTCACCTTTACTGGCTCCATCCCCGCCTCTTCGACCTGTTTCCTCTCCACCTATCCTCTCCTCTATCCATCTTCTATCCGCCTCCCACTCTCTCCCTATTTATTTCAGAACCCCCTTCCCCTGCCCCTTTTCTGATGAAGGGTCTAGGCCCGAAACATCAGCCTTTCTGCTCCTCTGATGCTGCTTGGCCTGCTGTGTTCATCCAGCCCTGCACCTTGTTGACTCAAAGGAATATTTGGTTTTGGGAATGCCATGGGTTGGGGGAGGGGCAGTGGAGAACACAAGGGGATGGTACGAAAAAGTCATCCGTGGTCATACCATCAATGTTTCTCATCAGCCAGATAACAGAATAAGGCTGTACTAGGAATTAAGCAGGGGCAGAAGGCAGAAACATGCACTCAGTCCAATGTTCCCAGATAGAGCACAGATGGTCCCATGATGCAGACAAATGGTGACCAATTCCATAGGATTCACTTACATGTCCCTGCCTTCCACCACTCTGCTCTGTTCCCTTCTATTATGTGCCACCTTGCCCTTCATAGACGGGGCAGAAAATCAGTGCCTATGAAGCAGTCGTTGGGTGATGCACCTGTCACAGCTAAATAGCTACAAATATGTCAAAGCAGTGAGAGTTGTAAGAGGTTACCAGACTTGGTAGGCATACAAAGATAAGATACAGCATCTGGAGATTATGCATGTGTCCAAAGTATAAAGGATGGGTGCTTGGTAAGCGACAGGAGTGCGATGCATGGAGCAATGCAAGAGGCTGTGGTGCAATGACTGGGATTAATGCCTTACGAAAATGCATTCACTGACATTGACATCTTAAGATGTCAATAAAACTCCATGGCACTGCTGCCAAGTCTTTGGATCCATACTCCAGGAGTGGACTTTCTTGGACTTCTGCTCCCAGTCCTTAACGTGGAGGTACTTCAGAATTTCTTGCCCCATCCTCTATGCAAACATGGCATCCTGCTTCCTGCGCCTCATCGATGATGTTCACCTCAATGTTCAGGTTAGCATCACTGAAAGTGCAGCAGTTTTCACTTCAGCTTCTCTACAAGAAAAAGGCAAATTATTTACAGCAGACTACACAATGCACCTCTCTTGTGCAGAGGTCAACAGCAACTAGGAGTAGAGAGTAGCTTGAGAGCTGTTCTGCCAGGCATTGCAAAAAGAAAATTAAAAATTCTGATAGGTGGGCAAATCAAATCTGCACTTGGCCCAAATTAATGGCATTTTTCCCTTACCTTGAGCTTTTACCACAGTGTCTTTGGCCTCTAAGTAATATATCCACAAATTCTTCATTGTTTTAACATCCAGTGATGGATACCATCTAATGCTGGATGGTTGGTTTGCTTGCTTATTAAGGCAGAACCCAGGTTGTGAACAGGTATATTCACAAGTTGATTTGTATGCAAGTTGGAACACAATGCAGGATGAGTACAAGTGGATCCTTAAAATTAATTTGTATATCACTGTATGAAATCTCAATCCAAAATACAAAATTTCTTAAGTCAGATATTTGTACGTCAGGCCCATCTGTATCCTGTTTTAACCATGAGGGGATTGATTTAGAGATTAACTTAAACACTCTGCTCCAATATTTCTCCTGTACTTATTTATATCGAAGGTAACAGCAAAACATTTATATCTTATCAGGAAATATTACTGGATCTTTATCTCATTGATCAAATGAGGTGATCAACTTAGCCAAGGGGACCACCAAGCCATGCAGCACCAAAATGAGAAAACGTTCATTTTGGGAATTGGAGAACACAAATCAGTTCAAGATAGCAATTAGGAAAGCAGGTTCTTCAGCAGGTTCCACATTTAATATTTCTTTGCTACACTCAAAATCAACTAATGAAAATGCGTATTATACTTGTTTAAAAAAATGAAAAGATCACAAACATTTGTAGAGATTATTAGTTGCAAGAACAAAAAAATGCACTAAAATGATATTTAGTCTGAAAAAAATGCTGAACGATGTAATATTTGGGTAGTGAGGGTAAAATGAGAACAAGGGAAGAAAATGTTCACTATGAGAACTGTTTGCATTAAGGAGTTACACAAAAAAAACATGGATTTCCAATTCTGATTTTAACCATATGCCCCAATAAATTTGAATTCAAATTCAAAATCAGAAGATTTTGCTTTCAGCATAAAAATCAGCCTGGTTCAGTTTTGTGCATTGTTGTGACATTTGAAGGTCACACATTCAAACCACATTCCAAGATGAGAATATGCAACCCAGCTCAACATTCCAGCATACTACTGAGTCAAACCTTGTTGGAAAAAAGATACTGAATTTCGTCAGATATTAAAGCAAGGCCCCGGGTGTATAATTTTGAAGCAACAAGCAATGATGTGAATTACTTTCTAAACTGTTAAAAGCTAGCAGTGAAGGTTCAAAAAACCCCAGCTACGCAATACTAATGTGTAAAGTAAAAGCAAAAGCAAAATACTATGGATGCTGAAGATCTGAAATAAAAATACAGCAAGTCGAGCAGCATCTATGACAGCACAGCTAACATGTCCCCAAATGCTTCATTGATTTACTATCCACTGATGGACACCATCTCATCAGATCTGCTGAGTTTCTCCAGCACTTTGTATCAAAATGTCAGAAACAGGTACAGGTACAGTAATTTTAGGTCCAAAATAGATGCTCTCTCATACGTCTACATTGAAATGCATGTCACATTTGTCTCTTCACGGACTTTGCCTATAAAATATTTTGTTACAAGATTACAATTCTTGTTACACTGCGCACAATATTGCCTTCCTTCATAACACTGGGTAAAAAGCCAGAAATCCAAATTTCCCCATCATCCAAGACATTGAATTATATGGTGACTAGTTTAGACTCCAGTGTAGTACCTTACAGGATAGCATTCGTCAATGCCTGGCAAATTAAAGTATCTGCCCATTAGTCATCAGGTCTTGAGACACAGTAGGATTGCAATTGCTGGGGAAATTCCAGTCTGGCAGCATCTATGGAGAGAAAACAGTTAACTTTTCAGGTCCCCAGTGACCCTTCTTCAGAACTGGCACTGCCCCTACGTTTGGATCAAAATCTCCAGTTTCAAGTAACACACTCGGACTTGCTGGCCACAGAAGAGTGTCTGAAATTAATCAGAGACTCCTTACACCATTTCCCAGGATGCCAAAAGTGAGACAGGATACAGCAAAAATTCAGACATAGCATACCCTTTACAAATCCATGTTTGTTTCTTCCAAGCAGCTGACAAGTTACAAAAGGTTCAGTCACTACCTTTATGGACTCCAGTAATTTTGCAACAAATCCTAGGCTAACTAATCTGGAATTACCTGGTTTCCCTCTCCTCAAACAATGGAACATCAAGGGCTTGCAGTCACTTAAGGACTGCAAAAACCACTTGCATTGTTCAATTCAACCACAGCCTCCGATCGAGCATGTGCTACCACAACCTGACACTTACTCAGGAATCATTCCGATCAGGATTACATTGCACCTCATCCATGTAGATCAAAAGCATATCAATCACATACCTTCCCATGCCTCCATATAACAAGATATTCAACTCTGACAAAGATTACCCAAACACACCAACACAAAGTTCTACTGTCTCTTGCAAGACAAGACAGCACATATCAGAGAAGTGACAGCATCGAGGAATAGGATAAATCCAACATCGCAGCACAGTGACTTAAATGTTGGTGCATCATGGCAGTGCCAGTTTAGGGAAAGCAGCTTCAGCAACACGAGGCCACAATGGATGACAGCAAGTCACGATCATATGCAGCTTTTCCATTAATTCCTCACCTACACCCTGGACAAACAAAATTAAAGTTGCAAATAGAGTTATGGTGGTCCTCCTAAATCCACACCCCTCATCCTGCAACCTTAGCAAAGGCCTAATATTTGCTCAGCTACAGCAAAAGCGGAAGGGCAAGACTGAGAAGGCAGCTTAGAAGCAGCACCATAATTCAAATCAAAGCTCATCACTATATGCTGTTAGAGATTGCAGAAGAATCCTGATTACAATTTTTGGGTGGTGGTGACTGACGGCTGGCATTCAATGGCATTCCAATTGCTGTAGTTTCCACCAGCAATAGCCTGCAAATTACCATAGACCAGAAACCGGACTAGCTGTATAAACAGTGGCTACGAGACCGGATTAGAGGCCAGAAACGCTCCGTGAGTAACATTTCCTGAATCTCCAAAATCTATCTACAAGGCACAATTCATTGTGCTGGAATTCTTCCCACTTGCTTGGATGAGTGCAGCTTCAACACCACTCAAGAAGTTATCATCCTTCAGGTCAAAGCTGCCTACGTGAGTGGCATCTCATCTACAAACATCTATGCCCTCTATCACCAAGCCTCAGTAATAACTGTGTATCATCTTCCAAGATATATTCATGTCCAAGAATTCAGCAAGACTCCTTAGACTGCACTTTTAAATATATGACCATAACCATCTAGAAGGGCAAGGACAACAGATAGATGGAAACATCACTTGCCAACTCCTCTCCATACTCCTCACCATCCTGACTTGAATATTGCCATTCCTTCGATGTTGCTGGTCAACATCCTGAAACTCCCTCCCTTAAAGCACTGGGTCTGCTTCACTAAATGAAGTGGGATGGTTCAAGGCAAAAGCTCACTAACACCTTCTCAAAGGCAATTAGATATGGGCATTAAGAGCTGACCTAGCCAGCAAGACCCAAATCTCATGAAAGAATAAAACCAAGACTTAAAAGATCATCACATCACAGGTAGTTTCAAATATGTAACTTGGGTCCCTGCTGGATATTTTTGCATATTAACCTTTGACACAACACTTAACCCACCTTCTTTTGGGAGACAAGATTGAGCCCCTAAGTTTCCAATATGTTTGTGGCCTCCTCCTTCAGAGGAAATTTTGAAAAATTTTATTTCATCATCTCCATGACTGTTGGCATCATAAAGATGGTCTTGTGCTCAATGACTGTTGTTGAACAGTGGCAAAGAGCTAAGAGACAAAGACCACAAGATAATGTCTCTCAAAAAGTGAATTTAATACTCCAAGAACAACAGCGTGGAAGGGCAAATCAACATTTAATGGTGATTCCATGCAACGATGGGATCTTTCCTGCCTTACAGCCAAGCTCAACATAATCTTATTTCATAAGCAGCAGCATGAAAAAAATACTGCAATTAAATTCTCTTGGAAAGGGTTAGTCACTAGCTAAGTGTGACATTCCTCCAATCAGCTATCGTAAGTATGTCAGAGAGCAAACCGGAAACAGATCCGGTTGGAAGTTATCCATAGCCTCTCTTATAGAGAGGCACCTTGATGAGCAAGATCAGGAAAGGGAGCAGAGAGTGAAAAAGCTGCTATGTACAATAGGGAAAGTATCATATTTAAATTGAGAATGATGTCACATTTAAAATTTCACTACTGAAAATCAAACTGGAAGCCACACAGGGAATTCTGTCCTATGCTAGGATCAGAGTCAATGCACAGGATTTCCACACATGGCCCAAATCATTCCTTCAAGGTGAAAAAAACCAATGCAAGTGTATTTCTTTCAACTCAGTACACTGTATTCACTGCTCTTTACAACCTTCTTTATTATGTACATCGTTGAAAATTCTGTATACGCAGATGGAGGGCACCGATTACATGGTTCTTCAAACATATTATGCCTCATTACATAGCACTCTTGTTTCCAAGCCAGAAGCTCTGGATTAAAACCCCACTCAAAGGGTCATGCAGAACAGTGGGTAATGTCCCTATCAATCAGGTTGATTAAAACCTATGCACTTTTTGTAAAGACCATGTAGAACAGTGGTAGGGTCCCTACCTCAGGGCCAAAAAGTCTGGGTTCAATTTCAGCTTGCACTGGAGTTGCACCATAACATGGCTGAATACACTATTTAAAAAAAAAACTACGACCTTACTGACAAAAAAAAGTAGAATGAAGGGGGCACGTATTTTATTACCCCGCTCAAAGTAAAGATATTTCAAGTAATAACTGGTTTTGGATTCTTTCACCAACTGACTATCAGAAGTATTAAAAGGACAGCATCCTCACCTACCCAACCATTATCACAGACACACAAAAACTCCTGAAAAGAGCTTTATGTTTAGCGTGGTTGCAAGTCTGAAAATTACTGTAGACTTTAAACTTTCTTCAAATCAGCCATGTAGGCTAGGATCATAAGTCTAGTTTGCACAAGCCTTGTGATTTTCACAAATTGTTTTGAATCTTTCCACTCTACAGTACAGTTGCGGGGTATATTAAATTCATGGTTATTTCACCCACATTGCAGATGTGACAAAGGATAATCATTTTCGTTGCTGTCTGCTGAATGGCTGAAAATTGGCAGTTTTTGCAGAGGGCTTTTGGTCGTATGAGTGTCCCTTGATCTTCTGTTGCAGCAGGACGGCAATCGGAATGTTTTGTTAATTCCAAGGTGAATGGGACAGAAAAGGAGGAAGGTTTTCCTATTGCTGAACATGGTTGGTGAGATCTCATCTGGAGCATTTTGGTTTCCTCATTTGAGAAAGGACACAATTGCTTTAGCAACAGTTCAGAAAAATTCATAACTTATTCCTGGAAATAAAACCGATTTTTTGGAAAGAGGCTGGATACAATGGACCTATATTTATTGGAGTTTAGAGAAATGAGAAGTGATCTTATTAAAACACAATTTTAAGGAGGGAGGCTGAACTGGCAGATACAAGGAGGATGTTTCCTAAAATGGGGAGACTAAAACTAGGGACATGGTTTAAAGATTTAGCGTCTTCAGTCCAATCACCTTCAGCTGCAAGACAAATAACTTTCCCTATAATTAAAAGGTCAGTAGTGAGGATGTTCAATACCTTACAAAACTCCGCAGATATGGAGCAGTCCACACCCAAATACAGAAACACTGGGCAACATCCAGGTTTGGGCTTACAAATGGCAAATCATGTTCATGCCAGCCAATGCCTCTCTCATTTGGAACAAACAAACCATCACTCCATGACATTCAATTACATGATCATCACAAAACACCCCACCTTCAACACCCTTAGGGGTGACCACTGAACAGAAACTGAACTGGATTAGCCATGTAAGTACAGTGGCTACAAGTGTCAATTAGATACCATGAATCCTCCAGCAAATAACTTACCTCCTGACTCCCAAAATCTGTCCATTATCTTTAAGGCAAAAGTCAGGAGTATGATGGAATACTCCAATTACTTGGATACATGCAGCTTCAACACAAAAATCTTGACACCATTCTGGTCAAAGCAGCCTGCTTGATCGGCACCACATCCATAGCCTCTACCAATACACAGCAGCTTTTGTGAGCACCATCCACAAAATGAACTGCATAAAATTCACCAAGTGTCTTTAGTTAGCACCTTCTAAACCCATGACCTCTTCCAACTAGAAAGGAAGAGAACAGATACGTAGAAACACCACTAACTGCTAGTTCCTCTCCAAGCCGTGCACCGTCCTAACCTGGAAATATATCACCATTCTTTCAACGTCACTGGGTCAAGATCTTGGCATTTACTCCCTGACAGCATTGTTGGTCTACCTCCAGTGGATGGACTGAAGCAGTTCAAGGCGGCAGCCCATCAGCTTTAAGGACAGCTAGGAACAGCCAATACATGCTGACCCAGCCAGCGATGCCTATATTGAGAGTGAATTAAAAACAGGCAGATGAGAATTTTGACCTTGTTTGAGTGTGGAATTCCTCTCCTAGAAACTAGGGGAGGCTGGGTCTTTAAATTTATTTAAGGCAGAACCAGATAGATTTTTGTGGACAAAGGATTCAGGGGTAATGATAAGCAGACAGGAAAGTGGAACTGAGAACACAAACTGATCAACCATGACCTTATCATATGTCATAGGAGGCTAAAAAGCCAAATGACCCACTCCTGCTCTTAAGTCCTATGTTCCCAAGTGTTCCAGAAGAGTCAGGAACTCATTGAAAATGTGTAGAAAATACATGTTTTCACAACTTTTGCATTAATTTCATCTCTTCACCTGCCACTAATCCTATTCCTGTATCCATGTCTTTCTTGAAGTCTACTACTTGTCTGCTCGCAGTTCATAACTATTTCACATTTTACGCTTCCTGTAAATTTTCAATATTGTACCAAGTCTACGTCATTTCATTTAGATAAAGAAAAGCAGTAGCCCTAGTCCTGACTCTAGGGAAACCATCATTCACCACTGTTGAGAGAGTTGGGTAGATTTAAATAAAAAGGTTAACGGCATCACTGGCTAGAAGGCAATTAAGAGTCAACTGCATTGCTGTGGGTCTGGATTCACATGTAGGATGGCAGATTTCCTTTCCTAAAAAAGGACATTAGTGAACAAGATGAGTTTTTAAACAACAGTTGACTCAATTGCCAATGGGCCAGCTTCTAATTCCAGCATTGTGTGTGTTGAATTCAAATTTTACCATCTCCATGGCAGGATTCATATCCATATCTCCAGTACATTAAACTGGGGCTCTGGGTTACTAATCCAGTGACATCACCAGGACACCAACACCTCTGCAATACAGTGTCCCATTCATGGCAAGGCAACTACGCAGTGCTTTGTCACACCCCTACTGAAGTTCATTCACACGTCAACAGCATTACCCTCATCATCTTTCTCTTTTTGATCCAAAACATAATCAAGTTAGTTAATCACAATCTGCTTTTAACAAAGATGCACTATTTTAATTAACCCATATTTGGCTAAGATTATAGCTTTTAGTAGTTTTTCCACTACGAAATGTTCAAGTGACTTTGGGGTTGTTGGGCTTATCCTTCCAACCTCTTCAAGAACAAACCTGCAAGTAGTTCATCAGTTTTTAAGTAGCATTGGTAGGCAGGTTATATTTACTGTTTTATTCAGCTGTAGGAGTTAAAGCATGGCATCTGCTACCATGTTGCATAACTGACATCCGAATCTGCACATTGTCAGCAGTCAATTGGTACGTACATGCAAATCTTTTTACCAAGATTGAATCTGGTGTACTTCCTGATTGAAGCATACACTCATCTTGATTTAAAAATGACAGCAATTTAGTACCAGAACCTCACTGAAATTATAATAATTATGAGCAGACAATTGAGATTTTCTTTAATTACCATAGATAATTCCCAGGAATTATAGGTATTATAGAGTGAATCACCATATTAAATTCAAAAACAATTTTTGCACTATGGGCATAAACACACATGGAATAACATTGAAATTATTAGAACGGATAAAGAGAGAAGGCATCCATCTGAGAACACCAAAAATATTTTATGGGTACAATCATTCTCTGCCAATACTTAATAGTTGTGGAATCTTGGCTACCATAAATTACGATAAAATGGTGGCTATACTTCAGGATATCAGATCATGAAAAGGTTCAACGTTGTAAATGCAAGATTTTTCTTCAGATGTGAAATTTGGCGACCTAATCTGTGACAGGCTTATTGCTGAACATAGAAAAGTCCAGGAACCTGCAAGTACCAAATAAAGGTAAGGCACAAGTAAAAATCCAAAGCTTAATTAAACTTCTGAATTACAGAGAGCAGTAAGTAGGAAAAACTGACAGACAATATAGTTGCAAAGGAAACACAGTAAGAGGACTGCAATAGTGTTATAGGTTTCCTGACCAAAAATACAATTAATTCATCAGTTGGTTCAGAGCAATTGTTAATAAGGGCAAGGGAAATCAATACTCAAATCGATGGAGAGATAATTTCATTGCGCTGGCAGAATGTTTGCCTCGGTGGATTGGATTTGAAAATGGCAGATAAAGATCTTATTTCAGGGCCATCTTATGATGTAGTGGTAATGTCCCTGCCCTCTTGTGCACAGAGGTCGTGTCCCCTCTCCCTGGATTCAAGTCCCACCTGCTTCAGAGGTGGGTCTGAACATCTCTGAACAGGTTGATTGGAAAATATCCTGAAGTGCAGTGCTTTTCATCATCACTGAGCATGTCGAAGTGCTTTCACAACCTTCTCAACTACTTTTTTTGAAGTGTAGTCACAGTCAACGTGCACAGTCAACTTGCACAAACAGCAACAGGAGGCCTTCAAGGAGCAGCAGTTAGGTACAAAACAGGCAATTCAGAGAAGTAAAGAAGGTATAATTCCAAGCATGACTGCAGATGTAAAGTGTGCAATTCACTTGTTACAAAAGGCAATTTGCATTGCAGACAACCACTGGATGGACCAAGAAGAAGTCAATGAGGATATGCGCGTGCACTAGGTACTGTTTTAAGCAAGTTAATATTTTGGAACTTTCTGTTGTGAGGTACTTTACAATGTTTTGATTTTATTTTTGAGTGATCCTGCTACGCTCACAGGGATTGCATTGGAGTACGTCACCTATGCACTTAAACAATGCAAAAAGGTATGACAAACACTGACTTTGCTTTTGGGTATGTAGCAATAACAGGGAGCTGGAGAGTAGTGAACATAAATTAAGAAAAAGTTTGTGTTCAAGAACGATACTGCAATTATCTTTGGTTATTTTACTCTTCGAGATTAACCAAATTAACAACAATTAGTTTGAGGATTGTTCAGAGCATATTCAGGACACTTGCTTATAACAATATATTGAGGAGGCCACCATGGAATAGGCTATTTTCGATGTCAAAATGAGCAACAAGTCAGTGTGCTCGTAGCAAGGAATCATATATACAGGAGTCAGATATGACAGAATTTCATATTCAGTTTCAGGGAAAAACCTGGATCTGAAACTAGTGTCTTAAACGTAAAGGTTATTACAAAGGTATGAAGATTGCTGGCTAAAGAGGATTGGGAAAATAAAAAGTAACAAGGTAGAGAGAAGTAGTGCCAGACATTTTAGAACATAATTCATAACTCTTGACCCTCAAATTTCCCTGCCACTGCACGCTGGTCTGTGGTCAGAGTAGCTTCGACAAGCAGAAGCTAAGCATTGGCATGCCAAATGGCTTGGGCAGAGTTTCCCAACACCTATATGGCTTAGATGGCACATTGAAATATATCTGGAGAGCAATGAGAAAGAACGCCTCTCAGAAGAATGCAGTAGCTATTGTTAAGAAATTAATGGTCATATCAAACACAGAAAAAAGGGAACTATGCTATCAGGATAGTAACTGGCCAGAAGATTGGGATAAAAACTTCAGAAACCACTAAGAGTCAACTTAAAGAAAGGAATCTCTCTAATCAAGGAGTTTACATTGAAAGATCACAGACCAATTCACCTAACGCGAGTTATTGGGACAGTCCTGAAATCCATTTCGAAGAAAGTGGAAGAACAGTCAACATGGTTTCATTAAAGGGAATCATGTTTGACAAATTTACTAGAATTCAAGGCTACCAAGCAAGGTAGATAAGGGGAATAACTATCAAATGCCTTTTTAGATCAGAGGTATTGCATGCAGAGTTACTAAAGAAGGTAACAGCTCCCAGCTCTGGGCTAATACGCCAGAGAGAGGGGACTGGCTGACGAACAGGAGACAGTCAGGTTTAAAAACAAACAAGAGTATGTAGGAGTTGCACTGACATTTCATTAGAAGTATAAACGTTGTTGAAATATTGAAACTACTGTTTACACTTGCAAAATGCAAAAAGTGCAGTCAGGAAAAAAATTTGTGTACACTTACCTCATGCTGCTTTTATTGCTTCTCCTTGCGCACTCATGTGGTGGTCACGATCCAGAAATCACACTTCTGATCACAGGTAACTCAAACTTATTGGCAGCATGCAAAACCTCCATAATTTGCCTTTTACTCCGATAGATTCTGATCGGAACAAGCTAGGAACCAGGAGCAGACATACATGGACTTGGGTGGGCACTGGTGGACATTGGATGCTTTGCCAGGTACGAGTCACTAGGAAGCTCCTGTGACCTGGAGCTGATAAACATGGAGGGTCCTTTTCTACTCCACAAAAGGTAGCTTTCAAAGATTAAAAACTTGGGATAATCAAGCAAACAAAGGTAGCAAAAATAAAAGCGACCCAGGTACTATGCTTATTGTTCATAGATCACCACAAGGCACATCAAAACAGGATTTGTTTCCAATTTGAAAATTGCAACAGGAATGCACTAGCAATTGCCTACGCAGATACTGCCAAATGCACTGCATCTACATTTTAGTTTCTTTTTGTGAACCATTCCCTGAAGTTATCAGTTCACATCAATTCTACAGATTATGCATTTCCAATTAAAATATAAATAAGTGAACTAGATAGAACAAATGAGGTTGTTGACAACAGTACCACGAAGGCATCACCAAGATTTTTTAAAACAAACATCAAATAAGCATGTGATCTGATTGCATGACTTCCAAAAAAAGAGATAAATAATTTAGCTGGACAGGTCCCACATGTACATAAAGCAAGTTTATGCCAAGTACAGAATAATTTGGGCTTTAATCCAACTGCTTATTCCAGAATCTGGAAATCAATGATGTGTTGAAAAATGATTTTTCGATTCTTTTAGAATTTAGCCCAAGTTTTAGCTGCATACCATATGGCTGTACAGAAGACAGTACAAAAAAAAACAAAAAATTTCAGGGGGACGGACGGATGGACAGAAGCATTCTCTTTGTTCGAGAGTTATCTGCCCATGTCAAACCGACAACATTACAATGTCCACAGGTGGGAGGAGGAGGCAAGTCCCAAACCCCAACCCTGTCAGAACACGGAATGAACCTCTCACTGTTGGCACCAATTCCCATCACATGCTGTCCCGCCAACAGCGTAAATCAAGCAGGATTCAAACATTGAACAATTAAGGAACTGTAAGTGAAAATACCAACTCTAATCTGCATTATGCCAAATAATTAAGGGTGCAAGGATCTTGTGATGCAGTTGTAATGTTCCTACCTCTGGGCCAGAAGGACAGGTTCAAGTCCCACGTGCCCCAGATATACAGTGTGCCCGAATAGGTCAAATAAAGTAATTATGTTGGTTCATTACATCTGTTTTAGCTGGAATTTAAGGCCTCTGTGTAGAGATAATGCAAAATTTCAAATGGTTGAGGTGCCAAAGTTCACATCTAGTCAAGATTAATACTAAGAAAAGGATTAAAGGCAGCCTTATGTGTAAAGTTTTAAAAAAGGAACCTAAATTAATTTGAATATTCATTAGGCAATGCCAAATATTAGTGGGAATGTCAGTTCAAATCAATTGGCAGAAGCAATGAGACACAAGATGTTGATCAAAGTAGTACAAAAGGCATTAAGTGTAAAGATAAACCAAAAAGAATGGAAAAATCTTACACAGCATTTGCGTTGTCTGCATCAACCAAAGTAGTTTTGCCGCAAATCAACAAGACTAGTTATTGCGTCTAACTCGGACCAACAACCATTTTCAGCAACAACAAATAAATCCAGTCTGAAACACAACACAGGTTAGGACAAAAGTTGTAATACACGGACACTTAAATTGAAGCTGATTGATAACTTCTGCAAAATGCCTGGAGGAATGAAGTGTAGACCAGGCACTGTATTTGGAATGAATTAATACAACATCTCGCTGAACTATCAAAAGACTAATAGTTGTTTTAAAAAAATTACTTCCCTCACACCTCAAGGCATGAAAGCAAGACAACACCAGTGCACAGAAATATGTAATAATTAATGTCAAGAGATTTACGACACTGCAAATAGATTTTAACATCTTCATAACAATAAAACAGCAGAAATACACAATTAAACACAGGTCTTGTTCTCCCCATCCTCAATACTGATTCCACTTTCTCCTAAAGTAACAAAGGAGCATGCTATTTAATAGAAAGGATGAAGCAAAAGATAAGAAAAAGAAGAAAAGGTGCAAGTACTACCTTCAGCCAAATGTCTACACAATACAGATGCAAGAATTCTTAGAGGGACCAATCTTACCCTGTTGGATCATGTGCGCCTTTAATACATTAGGGAACTATTTATCGAGCATTTGGAAAAAGTTCAGCATAGTACTCAAAGCCACTGTTTAGCCCTTCGTCTGCAAAGAGTGACTTAAAACTAATCCACAACCAGTCATTCCACCTGGTATCTTTCTCTACTTCCAAAATCGAGTATTCTCCAAAGTAAAAACCATATTCCTTGCATCAACCACATCTTATCAAATTATTCCATTCTGCAACAACACTTTCCATATAAAGACAGCCTCCTAAATTAAAAGGTTGCCCAATAATTTTAGGGTTTAAAAACTGTTTCGCTAACTCAAAAGGGAATATCTTTCTAATTCCTAAGAAAATTTTACATTAGTTTGAAAACTAAAAAATTACTTTTAAAATTAACATCAAATCACCTCTATTCAGTTGGAAAAAGTTGGAGCATCTCCTTGGTGACAATTGGGTGTGGCCTTTGCTGGCTATGCCAGCATTTATTGTTCGTCTCCAATTGCCCTTGAAAAGGTGATAATCAGCCTTTTTAAAACACTGCAGTCCGGTTGGTGTAGGTACACCCATAATGCTCATTGAGGCACTGAACAAATGCAATCACAGCAGCTGCAATAATTCACAATATTCCAACAAGGGAAACAATTTTTTTTGTTTGGTGGCAGGGGAGGGAGAAAATAACCTCCTATAATGGACAGAACCTTTAAAAAAAAACAATTTCCAGGATGTGACCAATATTGTCAACAACTAATTGCTCCTTGAGTCATTCTGCATTTGGCTATCAGGTATGGCTGAAATACACCCATTAAAAGAACTGGATACATAGCTGCCCATTTCTGAACATGGTATGAATAAAGAGGTCTACAAGTTATTTCAATAAGGGGTTTAAATCATTCATGCTCCCAAATAAAAGCCGAAAGCACTTTTGTAAAGAAGAAAGTTTCTTTGTAAAATCAGCATGGCTGGAAAGAGGACTCTTCAGTCCGTCAAAGGGTGGCTTTGATGGTTGAAGTATTCACTTAAATGATATGTTTCAAACAATAGTTTATTTTGCATAGCTGTGGAGAAAGGCTGCAGAGCAGTGCCATGTTGTGGGGGGGGGGGGGGGGGGGGGGGGGGGGGGGGGG
>NC_063335.1:19794088-19799779 GCF_021869965.1 Rhincodon typus
GGGTGGGCACGCGGGAAAGTTGGGGTGGTGGGGGGGGGGGGGGGGGTGGGGGGGGGGGGGGTTCTGTTTCTCCTCACCAAGAACAACTTCAACCAAGTCACCCGGCGGTGAGACATTAACTTATACTAACCATGACAACTCCAGGAACAACGAATGCTAGAGAAACTCTAGGGGTCTGGCAGCGTCTGTGAAGAGAAACAATTGATGTTGAGTCTTGACTTCTAAGAACTACAAGAGAACTCCAAATTTCATGATCAGGTTGTTAGGCTCAACTCTTTACATTGATCCCATCAACAAATTTTTATTGATCATTGTTGTTCTGTTTCTGATCTTGGCTAAAAGCTTCTACCTATAATCCTCAGATCAGGCATTTACTAAATGACAATTAATGTCCTGCAATATATCTGTGCATTTTCTAAAAGGGTAATAAATAAGCATGAACAACTTGAAACTTATTTGTCTTATTTTCAGAACATGCAAAAAGTGGAATTACCAGAAGTAAAATTCATGAATCAGTTTGACAATATAAAATACATCTGTATTCAGAAGGAAATACTAAAGCAAACCAACCTACCTAGATATTTTGAATGCATTCTGTAGTTTAAGCGGTCTATTAAGAATCAACTGCTTCCAAATTTGGTATTATTTGCAAATTTGATCAATTCAGACCGGTTATCTGAATCCACCTCTGTACTCCAATTGAAAACATCGAGGTTCCAAAACCAACCCCTGGGTCATTCCACTCAGCATTTCCATCCTTCTTCCAGCATAGCTTCTGTAACCATTACTTGTCAGTTCATTTCTTAAGCACCAAAGTATTCTTCTGAACATCTAATAATTTAACAAAGCTTAAAATCTTCAACATCCATTTCAACAGGCCAAAATTTCCAGTGCACTTGGAATTTCAGTTTTTTGAAAAATAGCCAGCATGCAGCCAAGATCAAGGCACATTAGTCCATTTCAGGAACAAAAATAAAAAAGTTGCTGGAAAAGCTGAGCATGTATGGCAGCGTCTGTGAAGGAAAAACAGAGTTAACGTTTCAGGTCCAGCAACTTTGTTTTTGTTCCTGATTTACAGGATGTGCAGTTCTTTCGGTTCTTATTTAGTCCATTTCAGGTAGCCTTTACTTAATTCAATAGTCAACACCTTATAGAGTAGCAATCAAAGCAAATGAATTTTGAAAACCAAAAGAACTGTGGATGCCGTAAATCAGGAACAAAAACCATGTTGCTGGAAAAGCTCAGCAGGTCTGGCGGCATCTGTGGAGGAGAAAACAGTTAATGTTTCGGGTCCGGTGACCCTTCCTAAGGGTTACCGGACCCGAAACTTTAACTCTGTTTTCTCC
Organism: Rhincodon typus; assembly: GCF_021869965.1. Lineage (NCBI taxonomy): Eukaryota > Metazoa > Chordata > Chondrichthyes > Orectolobiformes > Rhincodontidae > Rhincodon > Rhincodon typus. The sequence continues at coordinate 19,795,435 of NC_063335.1, forward strand.
TCCACAGATGCTGCCAGACCTGCTGAGCTTTTCCAGCAACTTTGTTTTTGTTGCAAATGAATTTTGAACTGTACAAAAGTGCAATACTGGTCAGAGGAAGCTGTCCTGAAACCATTTAGTTATGTAGTTGTACCACCTGTCTTGTGGTAGATTATGCTTACTCATCATGACATAAGACAAACATTGAGATCCTGCAAATTAAGGAAGGTAAACATGAATTCAATATGAAACAACCGGGTCATGGAGACTAACTTAGTCAGAGATGTACAGCATGGAAACAGACCCTTAGTCCAACTCGGCCATGCCAACCAGATATGGTAAATTAATCTAGCCCCATTTGCAAGCATTTCGCCCACATCACTCTAAACCCTTCCTATTCATATGGCCATCCAGATGCCTTTTAAATGTTGTAATTATACCACCCTCCACCACGTCCTCTGACAACTCGTTCCATACATGCACCACCCTCTGCGTGGAAACATTGCCCCTTAGGTCCCTTTTAAATCTTTCCCCACTCACCTTAAACTTATTACCTGTAGCTTTGGACACCCCCTCCCAGGGGAAAAGACCTTGTCTATTTACCCTAACCCTGCCAGTCATGATTTCCTAAACCTCTAAGGTCACGCCTCAGCCTTTCCCTAAAGCTCAAACCTTCCAACCCTGGCAACATCCTTCTTAGTCTTTTCTGAACCCTTTCAAGTTTCACAACATCCTTCCTATAGCAAGGAAGTCAGAATTGCACACAGTATTCTGAAAGTGGCCTAACCAATGACCCATACAGCTGCAACATGACCTCCTAACTCCTATACTCAATACTCTGACCAATAAAGGTAAGCATACCAACACCACCTTCACTATCCCATCTACCTGAAACTCTACTTTCAAGGAACTATGAACCTGCATTCCAAAATTTTTTTTTGGCAACAGTCCCCAGGGCCTTACCATTAAGTGTATAAGTCCTGCCTTGATTTGCCTCTCCAAAATGCAGCACCTCACATTTACCTAAATTGAACTCCATCCGCCATGCCTCAGCCCATTAACCCATCTGATCAACATCCCATTGTACTCTGAGGTAATCTCCTTCACTGTCCACCACACCTCCAATTTTGGTGTCATCTGCAAACTTACTGTCCATACCTCCTATGTTCACATCCAAATCATTTATAAAAGTGACAAAAAGCAGTGGACCCAGCACCAATTCTTGTGGCATATCGCTGGTCAGAGTCCTCCAGTCTGAAAAGCAACCCCACCACCACCCATCTTCTACCTTTGAGCACGTGCTGTATCCAAATGGCTAGGTCTCCTCGTTTTACATGTGATCTAACCTTACTTCTTCAAAAAAACTCCATTAAGTTGGTGAGACACGATTTCCCACGCACAAGGCCATGTTGACTACCATCATCAGTCCTTGCCATTCCCAATACATGTAAATCCTGTCCCTCCAATGCCAGGCTCACCGATCTATAATCCCCAGGGTTTCCTTACAATCTTTCTTAAATATAGTGGCACATTAGCCAACCTTCTAGCACCTCACCTGTGGCTACTGATGACCTAAATATCTCAACAAGTGCCCAGCAACCACTTCTGTAGCTTCCTAAAGAGTTCCAAGTCCTAGGGTACACCTGAACATGTCCCAGGGATTTATCCACCTTTATGGTTTTTTTTTGTAAAAAGGATGGCAACACCTCCTCCTCTGTAATATGGAGGTTTTTCAAAGATGTCACTATTTACTTCCCCACGTTCTTTATCTTCCCTATGCTTCTCCATAGTAAACACTGATGCAGAATAATCGTTTAGTATCTCCCCCATCTCCTGAGGTTCTACATATAGGCAGCCTTGCTGATCTTTAAGGGGGCCCTATTCTCTCCCTAATGACCCTTTTCTCCTTCATGTATTTGTAGAATCTCCTTAACCCTATTTGCCAAAGCTATTTCGTGTCCCCTTTTCACCCTCCTTTTTCTCTCAAGTATACTCCTACTGCCTTTATAATCCTTTAGGGATTCACTCAATCTCTGCTGTCTATACTTGACATATATTTCCATCTTATTCTTGACCAAAATCCTAATTTCTCTCGACATCCAACATTCCCTACACCAACCAGCCTTACCCTTCACCCTAACAGTAGTACACTGTCTCTGGACTCTCCTTAACTCATTTTTGAAGGCTTCCTATTGTCCAGCCGTCCTTTTACCTGCAAACATCTGCCCCCAGTCAACTTCCTACAATATTAGAACTTTAACTTTTAGATCCAGTCTACCCTTTTCTGAAAGGGAATCTCGTGGAAGTCTGCAATATAGGTAGTAAACCAGCTGAAAAGAGGTACATTAGAAAGAAAACTCAAACTGAACAAAGCCAAGGTAATAATAGTTCAAACCAGAAAGTAGCAAATTCATAACAAATCAAAACATTAACATGTTGAATGTATTTCTCATTAAGGCAATGGAAATTGAACATCAGATGATGAAAAATTAAGAAGTAATTGAATGAAATGTTTGCTGGAAAGAAAAAGTCAAACGTACATGAAACACCCTTCCTCATCAGGTGAAATAATTAAGTGCAAACCACTGCAACGGGGGCAGGGGGGGAAGGAAGATGCTTCTCTTTAACAAGGGAAAGATTCTTGCATCATACAGCAACCAGCTCAAGATACACACTAGGTGAAGGCAGAATTAGTCTGACAACCATCTCAGCTGAGAAAATTAAACCAACATCAAATGCCCATTTGACACAGTATTGCACAACTATGAATACACAAGGTACCAGAGATTGGAAGAAAAAAAAAATCACCATTTGCAGGACAGAAATAAAAAGTTGTGGAGAAGGACATGGGGGAAAAGACGCTATTTTTGCAATCCAAAAGCTATTGGCCAGAAACTAATGCAATCCTAATGCAATCATACTCAAGATCCCGGTGATGACAAGCACTTATTTCTAGAAGAAATAAGTTCTGCCACTACTAGCCAAATGCCCCAAATTCAGATATATGCCAAGATGTTCACAGACTGAAGCCATACTTGATAAATGTATTACAGGACAGGCAGACAACTTCCTAAAGGAAACTCCCGGAACTGCAACAGCAACATCATTGAGTTTGAGTTACTGACATGTAGGCGGCATTATACCATGTACCGGTTCTGCAACCTTCAATTGTGCAAAATAACTGGTACATGATCTGTAAATGGAAGTTATGAAATATCACGGGCTGTTCACTGTGAATCAGTTTAAATACATCCTCTTCCAGAACCAAAATATGGCATAATAGTTACAAACAACCAGCACGTCACACGAGTGAAAACACGTGAAAGGCTCAAAATTGGAACACCAAATCTCAAAAAGACATTGCTGTACTTCCAGCAACTAGCAAATTACCGATAGCTCAAGTGAAAAACGCGAATAATTAAAACATCTGCTGGCACCGACACCCCCTCAAGGTGGGAGTCGGTTTCAGGCGGTAAACAAAACGGCAGATCACTAAAGGGGTGAACGCAGTTTTCCTTTTAGCATCACGCAACAGAAAGAAAAACTGAGAGCCGGATTATGGTGGTCCTTGGTTAGAAGAGATGTAACCCCACATTAGCAGAGATTACACACTGTCCTTGGATACACGGCTCGTGGACCAATTTAAACCAGGCGGCGCCTCAAAGCCCCAGCTACATTCGGCCCGGTTTTATTTACCTTCATTAGAAGTGTCCATCCCTCGTACTTTCTTCACAAATGACGAGCAGGTGGCGAGAGGATCCTCTCCAACCGCCACAACTCGGCTCCGAAGTCAGTCAAGCAGCCAGCCACCCGGCCCTCCGCCTGCACTAGCAGCACGACCACCCCGACACCGTCCGTCCGGCACCCGCCTCCACCGCCGACTCCTGGAGCCACCCAAACCCCACCTCCAACCTCCAACCTGGCCCCGCCCATTAACCGCCTCGGGCGCGGCGTGCGTCGAGCATCGGGGAACGTCACCGCGCACGGGTCAAAGTCACCACGTGCGGGTTAACGTCAGCGCGCACGGGTCAGCGTCCCCCCGCTTTGCCCGCACGTGACTCCGCCCGGGTTGGGGTCGAGGTGGCGAGGAAGCGCCTTGTGCCGAGCTGGGAGGCTGTCACCAGCAATCTCAAACTGTGGAAAATAACTGAGACAACAAGGTGCAGGGCTGGATGAACACAGCAGGCCAAGCAGCATCATAGCAGCAGAGAGAACATAGAACATTACAGCGCAGTACAGGCCCTTCAGCCCTCGATGTTGCGCCGACTTGTGAAACCAATCTGAAGCCCATCTAACCTAAACTGCTCCCAGGATGAGGCATTCCACTCCCGTACATCTCAGTTGCCCTCGTTTTTCAAGGACCGTA
>NC_063335.1:19800179-19863116 GCF_021869965.1 Rhincodon typus
TCTATCCCTCTTCTATCCGCCTCCCACTCTCTCCCTATTTATTTTCAGAACCCCCTTCCCCTCCCCCTTTTCTGATGAAGGGTCTAGACCCGAAACGTCAGCCTCTCTGCTCCTATGATGCTGCTTGGCCTGCTTTGTTCATCCAGCCCTGCACCTTGTTGTCTCGGATTCTCCAGCATCTGCAGTTCCTACTATCTCCCATTATCATTCATATGTTTATCCAATGACCATTTAAATGCCCTTAAAGTGGGTGAGTCTACTATTTTTGCAGGCAGGGCATTCCACACCCTTACTACTCTCTGAGTAAAGAACCTACCTCTGACATCTGTCCTATATCTATCACCCCTCAAATTAAAGCTATGTCCCCTCATGCTAGCCATCACCATCCGAGGAAAAAGGCTCCCACTGTCCACCCTATCTAATCCTCTGATCATCTTGTATGTCTCTATCAAGTCACCTCTTAACCTTCTCTCTAACAAAAACAGCCTCAAGACCCTCAGCCTTTCCTCATAAGACCTTCCCTCCATACCAGGCAACATCCTGGTAAATCTCCTCTGCACCCTTTCCAATGCTTCCACATCCTTCCTATAATGCGGTGACCAGAACTGTACGCAATACTCCAAGTGCGGCCGCACCAGAGTTTTGTACAGCTGCAACATGACCTCATGGCTCCGAAACTCAATCCCTCTACCAATAAAACCTAACATACTGTACGCCTTCTTAACAACGCTATCAACCTGGGTGGCAACTTTCAGTGATCTATGCACATGGACACCGAGATCTTTCTGCTCATCCACACTACCAAGAATCTTACCATTAGCCCAGTACTCTGTATTCCCGTTACTCCTTCCAAAGTGAATCACCTCACACTTTTCCGCAGAGGCTGACGTTTCGGGCCTCGACCCTTCATCAGAAAAGTGAGGAAGAGGTGGGGTTTAGGGCCGGTGTAGGTACGGAAGAGGGATTGTTCCACGTAACCTCCAAAGAGGCAGGCATAGCTTGGGCCCATGCGGGTACCCATGGCTACCCCCTTTGTCTGTAGGAAGTGGGAGGAATTGAAAGAGAAGTTGTTGAGCGTGAGGACGAGTTCGGCTAAGTGGATGAGGGTGTCAGTGGAGGGGGACTGGTCGGGCCTACGGGACAGGAAGAAGCGGAGGGCCTTAAGGCCATCTGCATGGGGAATGCAGGTGTAGAGGGACTGGACGTCCATGGTAAAGATGAGGTGTTGGGGACCGGGGAATTGGAAGTTCTGGAGGAGGTGGAGGGCGTGGGTAGTGTCACGGACATAGGTAGGGAGTTCCTGGACCAAGGGGGAGAAAATGGAGTCCAGATAGTTGGAGATCAGTTCGGTGGGGCAGGAGCAGGCAGAGACAATGGGTCGACCAGGGCATTCAGGTTTGTGGATTTTGGGAAGGAGATAGAAGCGGGCAGTGCGAGGTTGGGGAACGATGAGGTTGGAGGCCGTGGGTGGGAGATCACCTGAGGTGATGAGGTTGTGGAGGGTCTAGGCCCGAAACATCAGCCTCTCTGCTCCTATGATGCTGCTTGGCCTGCTGTGTTCATCCAGCCCTGCACCTTGTTGTCTCGGATTCTCCAGCATCTGCAGTTCCTACTATCTCTGTGGAAAATAACTGGCGCGTTATCACTGCTGTCTACTCCTGCAACTCCACTCCCCCACCGCACCTTCCTTGCAATCGCAGAAGGTGCAACAGCCGCTCGTTTATTTCCTTCTTATGATCCAAGGTCCCCAGGTGCACACCTTCGGGGTGAAGCAGACACTTACCTGCGTTTCGAGTCGACTGTGTTAACTGCGTACAGTGTGGTCTCCTGTACACTGGGGAGATTGAATCCCAACAGTGTGGAAGCAGGAGATTAAGCCCATCAAATCCGCATTGACCCGAACGCACCTCCCCCCACCCGGCTCACTACCACCCTATTCTTGCATTTCCCATGGCTAACTCACTTATTTGCAGTTTAGCATGGCCAGTCCACCTAACCTGCACACCTCTGGGGTGTGAGAAGAAACCGGAGCACCCAGAGGAATCTCGGGGTGAATGCGCAAAATCCATACAGACAGTCGCCCAAGGCTGGAATCGAACCCTGGTCGGTGGCACTGTGAGGCTAACCACCAATCCACTGTGCCGTGTGTACTGGGCAACTGTGCAGAATGCCTACATTCCATGTGTAAAAATGACCCTGAGCTTCCAGTTGCCTGCCGCTTCAATACACCATTGTGTTCCCATGCCACCATTTCTGTCTCAGGCCTGCTGCAGTGTTTCAGCCAGCCTCAGTGCAAGCTTGAAGAATAACATCCACTTGGGGGCCTTGCAGCCTATAGGCCTCCACATCCAGTTCAATAACTTTAGAGACTGATTCCATGTTTACCCAGCCCACACCCTGTCCTGTAATGACATGGGTTGCTCTTAACACAGTCATGCATTCTCATCTACTCTGAGACCAATTATCACATTATATACATTGCATTCGGTACAGCTCATCCATCTCTTAGCTCTCACTTATTCAGCCTTTCCTCTATGCTGGCCTGCTGTCCGTAATCTCCATGTTTACCTACCCCTTTCATATCTCTCTGTCTTTGGCTTCCATTTCCACCTATCCAGTCACCTCTCCAACCCCCCAAATCAACTTTGGCTTCAGCATAAATGGCACTTTTTCCTATTTGCCAACAGTTCTAAAGAGTCACCGGACTCAAAATGTTAATTCTGCTTTCTTGTCACAGATGCTGCCACATACACTGCATTTCTACAGCAATTTCTGTGTTTGTGTTACTGTCAGCGATGGGTCACACTCAACTGCAGGGGATAGGGTTAGGCTTGGCTCAGTTGGCTTGACAGCTGATGAGTGAAGCCAACAGCACTGGTTCAGTTCCTGTAATATTTGAAGTTACTATGAAAACAGAAATTGCTGGCATTCTCAAAGGTAAGGCTTCTCCAAATGCTGACTTTCTTTGCTTGCTTTCTCTCCACAGATATTGCCAGATATGTTCAGGTCCTCCAGCAGTTTCTGATTGTCCTTCATGGTAACTTCAGACAGTACAAGAATCGACCCAGTGCTGTTGGCATCAATTTTGCTTCAGTTTTCCAGCATCTGCAGTTCTTTGTTTCATGTCACCATGAATGACTGTCCTTCTTAACCTCACCTAGTGACCCTTAGGTTGATAGGGCTTTTAGGGTGCAGTGGCAGTGTCCTTCCTCTGGACCAGGAGGGTCAAGTTCCACCTGCTTCAGAGGTATGTCACAGCAAATTAGAAAATATCTAAACCATCACCAGTTGTCCCTCTATAATAAGAGAGCGGCCCTATAGTCCAGTAGGACTATGGCAACTTTATCACTGGATTGAAAAGGAGCATGTAGAAGATTCTGTTAACCGGCAGAAACCCTACTTAAGATACTGGTCAAATATATTGGCAGCTGTATTTATTGATTAATATGAAATACACCAAAAAATTTAAATGAAAGCAAGTGACTGTCAGATCCAGTGACCACCATTAATATGATTATTCCATAATTTTTCAAGGTCACAAGACAGATATCAACAACAAAGATCATCCTGTTCATTTTAGCTAATCTGCCCAGATGGATCCTACTGTCCTTTGTTCATGGGGTTTTATTTATTACATAATTTCAGGCCTTTTTCTGAGAAAAATTGCAGGCATTGTTAAATCTGAGTGTTGTTAATTCTGAAGAAACACTGAGTTCACTATTAAATCTGCGTATTTTACCCTGTTTATGTATCAACACACAGTTTGCCTTGGAGTGGCAATTTAGATTTGCCATTTATTCAAAAATGTATTTCTTCAGGCAGCCATATTTGCAATGACATACTTTCAAACCTACAAAGCCAAAAGGACAGCAGTCAGATGGAAAGAAAATTAGCTAGAGCTAAAAATCAACTTTCATAAACTTGTATATAAAATGGATTTACTGAAACCTTAGTTTATACTTTTAATTGAATTGCAGTTTGTAAATTATAACCTTTTGGGTTAAGTAGAACACAATATTCTTTACCAACAGACAATTTGAATCATCAACATTATATCTAATGCCTGTGCTTTGTGCTGGTGGCCAACCTTTAGGGTTAACCCAGAGTCACAATATTTACTGATAAAAATCAAAACAACTCAGTACCTCTTCCCCTAAGCCTGTCTGCAAAGTGATTCCAACTTTTGGCACCCAGTTGGTAAATGGAATCATTTCTCAGCTGTGCTCAGGTGGGATCACCACTTGGGGATGGAATGAGGAATTTTCAACAAAGTGAACAACAAAGGAGATGGGGAGTTTGTTTTTGGTTCATTCATGAGATATGGCCATTACTGGCTGGGCCAGCATTTGTTGCCCATCTCTAGTTTCCCATGGATACAACATAGTGGCTTCCTCAGTCTTTGAAGAGGCAACCACATTGTTGTGGATGACAGTTTCCTTAACTAAAGAATATCAGTGAACCAGATAGACTTTTAAAATCATCTCATTATTAAACTTAATTCTGGATTGTTATTGAATTCAAATTTCACCAGCTGCCATTGTAGATTTAAACCCTGGTTTCCAGAGCATAACCTTACTCGTCTAGCGGCAATACCATTAGGTCATTGCCTCCATTGATGGCAATGAACAAAGAAGGAAGTATAACGAAATTTCACAGTGATGAAAAATGATTTTTTTAGGATGCATTACTAGTCCCTGCATAAAATACTGTGTTGAATTTTTGGGTGCCTTTTAATTGTAACTAATATTTAATGTTCCTGGCAAAGACAATTGATAATATAATGATAGCCTGATGTTTTTATAGAACTTTAGCACAATTATTAGCCTTGGCTCAGCTGGTCGCATACTTGCCTCTGAATCAGAACATTGTGAGTTTAAGTCTAGAGACTTGAGAACAAAAGTCTCACCTTCAGTGCAACTGAAGCATGAGGTGTTAAATCAAAGCCTTGTCTACTCTCTCAGCTGCACATCAAAGATCACATAGCATTGCTTCAGTGATGATCTGGAGAATTGTCAGAAGTATCTGATCAATAATTATCACAAAAGAAATGGATTGCCTATGTTTGGTTGTTATGATCTCAGTTGAGCCATATAATTTTGATAAAAAGCCTCAAATCTCAGTTAGTTATCAAAAGAGTGAAGTCACAAAATTCTATAGTTTAAACAAAAGAATGTTTACTATACAAGACCAAAACACTGCAAATGTAAATATTATTTTGGCTGACCCTGATAATCTAAAACCTAGAAACAATGTAAATTAAACATGATTTATTCAGAAAGCTAGTTATCTATAAATTACATGTTAAATAATGGACACTATTAAGAAAAATCTCATGAATTGACTGAGTAGTTTATCCATCATTTGGATTTTTCTTCTTTATTCAAAGGATATGGGTGTCCCTGACTGAGTCAGCATTTGTTGCCCAACCCTAATTGGCCTTGAGAAGATAATGATCAGCTGCCTCCTTGAACCACTGCAGTCGATTTGGTGTAGCTAAACCCACAGACGTAGGCAGCTTATTATCATCTTCTCAAGGGCAACTAGGAATGGGCATTAAATGCTGACCCAACTAGTAATGTCCACATCTCATTATTAAATGAAAAAAAAATGCAGTTGAGAGATTTCCAGGATTTTGACCCAGTGACACTGAAGGAATGACAATATATTTCCAAGGTGGAATGGTAAGTGGCTTGAAGCCAAACTTGCAGGTGTTGCTATTCCTAAGTATGCTGTCCTTGCCTAGGTAGTAGTGGCCATGGGTTTGGATGGAGTGTTAGTACATTTCTACAGTGCACGTTATAGAGGTTACACTGCTGCTACTGTATGCTGGTGGTAGAGGGGGCGAATATTTATGGATGTATTTCAAACAAAGCTGACTGTTTTCTCCACACATGTGGGAAGTATTCAATCACAGTTCTGAGCAGGCTTTGAGGAGACGGGAGGTAAGTGACTCATTATTGGATTCCTGGCCTCTGACCTGCTCTTGTGAGTTACTCACTGTAGGATTTGTGGTCTCTGACATACTCTTCTAGTTCGTCCAGTTAAGTTTCTGGCCAATGGTAACCCCCAGAACACTGGGGAATTCAATGATGTTAATTCAATTGATTCTCAAGAGGCAATGGTTACATTCTCTCTTTTTGGAGATGATCATTGTCTGGCACTTGTGTGGCACAAATGTCATTTGAATTTCCACTTGTCAGCCCAAGCCTGGAGGTTGTCCTGATCTTGCTGCTTTTGGGCATGGCGCTTCAGTGTCTAAGGAGTAGTGAGTAGTGCTGAACTATTGGGTGGACTTTAGTTTGGCAGGAGGAATGGGAAGCTAAGGGGAGGCTCTCAGTTGGCTGGAGTGGGTGAGGGCTTAAGGAAAAAGAGAATCAAGATAGTAAATAAAAAGCAAGAAGCAGCTGAGCAGTGTATAAGATGAGTGAAAACCAGGTAATGACAGAAAAAATGAGAATGTTTGAAAACAAATGTTCTTCTGGTGGAGTTGTCAGGATTCAAAAAGAAGGCATAAAAACTTGCATGAGGGCACTTTACCTGAATGCTCGCAACATTCGAAAAAAGTAAATGAGTCGGTGGCACAAATCATCGTTGATGGGTATGATTTAGTGGCCATTGTAGAGACATTGTTGCAGGGTGGCCTCGACCGGGAGTTAAATATCTAGGGGTATCAGACTACAGTATTCAGAAGGACAGACAGGAAGGAAAGGGAGGTAGTGTACCTCTGATATTTAAGGATGACATCAGGGCAGTATTGAGAGATAATATAGGTTCTATGGAGAAAAATATTGAATCAATGTGGGTGGAAATTAGAAATAGTAAGGGGAAAAAGTAACTGATAGGTGTAGTGTATAAGCCATCAAATAATAACATCACGGTGGGGCGGGCAATAAACAAAGAAATAACTAATGCATGTAAAAATGGTAAGGCAATTATCATGGGGGATTGGTCAAACCAAGTCAGTCAACGCAACCGTGAGGACGGGTTCACAGAATGTATTGTGATGGTTTCCATAAACAGTATGTAACGGAACCCATAAGGGATTAAGCTATCTTAGATCTTGACCTCTGTAATGAGACAGGAATAATTGATGATCTCATAGTTAGGGATCCTCTCAGAAGAAGCGACCATAATATGTATGAATTTAAAATACAGATGGAGGGTGAGAAGGTAAAATCCAATACCAGTGTCTTGTGTTTAAACAAAGGAGACTACAATGGGATGAGGGAGGAGTTGTTTAAGGTAGACATAAGCAAAGACTATATGACGGGACAATGGAGGACTTTCAAAGCAATTTTTCACAGTACTCAGCAAAAGTATATACCAGTGAAAAGGAAGGACTGTAGGAAAAGGCATAATTAGCCATGGATAACTAAGGAAGTAAAGGAGAGTATCAAATTGAAATCAAATGCATTCAAAGTGGCAAAGATTAGTGGGAAACTGGGAATTGGGAAATCTTTAAAGGTCAACAGAAAGCCACAAAAAAAAGCTATAAAGAAACGTAAGATGGATTATGAGAGTAAACTAGCTCAGAACATAAAAACTGACAGCAAAAGTTTCTACAAATATATAAAACAAAACAGAATGGCTAAGGTAAACATTGGTCTTTTGGAGGATGAGAAGGAGGATTTAAGGTTTTGGAGTAGATCTGTAGCTCGGGTTGTGGGTGTTGAGGTTGGTTGGCTCGCTGAGCTGGTTTGTTGTTTTGCAGACGTTTCGTTACCATGCTTGGTAACATCCTCAGTGCAGCCTCTGATGAAGTGTCGGTGTGTTTTCCTGCCTGGTTTTTAAACTCTGGGGTCCGTTGAGATGGATTGCCTCACTTCCAGTTTTCCTTCGTAGTGGAATGTATATGGGGTCGAGTTCAATGTGTTTATTAATAGCATGCTTTGTGGAGTGCCATGCTTCCAGGAATTCTCGTGCTTGTCTCTGCCTAGCCTGTCCCAGGATCTTGACGTTGTCCCAGTCGAAGTCGTGGTTCTCCTTGTCCATGTGGATTGAGATGAGTGAGTATTGGTTGTGTATTTTTGTAGCCAGTTGGTGTTCATGTACTCTCGTTGTTAGTTTCTTTCCTGTTTGTCTGATGTAGTGTTTCTTGCAGTCTCTGCAGGGGATTTTGTAGATGACATTGGTCCTGTCCATGGCAGGGAGTGGGTCTTTAGTTCGGGTGAGCAGTTGTCGTAGGGTTAACGTGGGCTTGTGTGCCACTCTGATGCCCAGCGGTCATAGGAGTCTTGTGTTGAGTTCCAATGTGTTCCTGACGTAGGGTAATGTGATGAGTGCGTCGGGGCGTGTAGAATCTTTCTGATGCTGTTCTTGTAGGCATCTTCTGACCCAGTTCTTTGGATATCCATTATCCTTGATCACTTGGAAGAGGTATTCTTCTTCTTCTTGGCGTAGTTCCATGTTGCTGCCCTTTTAAATGGTGTTCGCACGCAGCTCCGTTTGTGTGTGCTGGGATGGTTACTATTGAAGTTCAGTACCTGGTCTGTGTGTGTGGCTTTTCGGTGTACTTTCGTTTGCAGTTCCCCATTTATCTTGTGCTGTACCATGACGTCCAGGAATGGGAGCTGTTTGTTCTGCTCCTCCTCTCTGATGAATCTTATTCCGGTGAGGGTGTTGTTTATAAGTTTGTATGTCTCTTCTAATTTGGTCCGTTTAATGATGACAAAGGTGTCGTCTATGTAGCGTATCCACAGTTTAGGTTGGATTTGCGGAAGGGCGGTCCATTCCAGTCTTTGCATCACTGCTTCTCCTATGAGTCCGGAGATAAGTGATCCCATGGGTGTCCCGTTGATTTGCTCGTATGTTTGGCCGTTGAAGGTGAAGTGGGTGGTCAAGCATAGGTCCAATGGTTTGAGCATGTTGTCCTTGGAGATGGTTTCACTGGGGTCGTGTTCTTTTTCAAGTAGTGTTGTCATTGTTTCCCTTGCTAGTGGTATGTCTATTGATATGAATAGGGCAGTGACGTCAAATGATATCATGGTCTCTTCATCCTCCATCTTTATGTCTTTGACGGCCTCCCTAAAGTGCACAACCGGAAGTCCCCCTCAGACCCGTAGTCTCCCTACCAGGCACTCCATCGCACAGATTAGCCAAAGAACTACAAAGAAGACTCAGGCACTTAGTCAACAAGTCACCCCACTCTATCCACTCAGCCCAAGAATTCGTCAACTCCATCAAAAACATAAAGACAGAGGATGAAGACACCATGATATCGTTTGATGTCACTGCCCTACTCACATCAATAGACATACCACTAGCAAGGGAAACAATGACAACACTACTTGAACAAGAACACGACCCCAGTGAAACCATCTCCAAGGACAACATGCTCAACCTATTGGACCTATGCCTGACCACCCACTTCACCTTCAACGGCCAAACATATGAGCAAATCAACAGGACACCCATGGGATCACCCATCTCCGGACTCATAGCAGAAGCAGTGATGCAAAGACTGGAAAGGACCGCCCTTCCGCAAATCCATCCTAAACTGTGGATACGCTAATGTAGACGACACCTTTGTCATCATTAAACGGACCAAATTAGAAGAGACATACAAACTTATAAACAACACCCTCACTGGAATAAGATTCATCAGAGAGGAGGAGAAGAACAAACAGCTCCCATTCCTGGACGTCATGGTAGAGCACAAGATAATTGGGGAACTGCAAACGAAAATACACCGTAAAGCCATACACACAGACCAGGTACTGAACTTCAATAGTAACCATCCCAGCACACACAAACAAAGCTGTGTGCGAACACTATTTAAAAGGGCAACAACACACTGCAGCAACACGGAACTATGCCAAGAGGAAGAAGAATACCTCTTCCAAGTGATCAAGGATAATGGATATCCAAAGAACTGGGTCAGAAGATGCCTACAAGAACAGCATCAGAAAGATTCTACACGCCCCGACGCACTCATCACATTACCCTATGTCAGGAACACGTTGGAACTCACCACAAGACTCCTATGACCGCTGGGCATCAGAGTGTCACATAAGCCCACGTTAACCCTACGACAACTGCTCACCCGAACTAAAGACCCACTCCCTGCCATGGACAGGACCAATGTCATCTACAAAATCCCCTGCAGAGACTGCGAGAAACACTACATCAGACAAACAGGAAGGAAACTAACAACGAGAGTACATGAACACCAACTGGCTACAAAAATACACAACCAATACTCACTCATCTCAATCCACATGGACAAGGAGAACCACGACTTCGACTGGGACAATACCAAGATCCTGCGACAGGCTAGGCAGAGACAAGCACGAGAATTCCCGGAAGCATGGCACTCCACAAAGCATGCTATTAATAAACACATTGAACTCGACCCCATATACATTCCACTACGAAGGATAACCGGAAGTGAGGCAATCCATCTCAACGGACCCCAGAGTTTAAAAACCAGGCAGGAAAACACACCGACACTTCATCAGAGGCTGCACTGAGGATGTTACCAAGCATGGTAACGAAACGTCTGCAAAACAACAAACCAGCTCGGCGAGCCATCCAACCTCAACAAGGAGGATTTAAAAATGGGAAATGAGGAAATGGCTGAGACATTGAACAGGTATTTTGTGTCTTCCACTTCATACTATAACATTCCAATAAATGATGACAAGGAGGCTATGGCAGGTGAGGACATAGAAACATTCATTCTCACTAAAAAGGTAGAGTTGGGCAAGCTACGGGAATAAAAGTAGACAAATCTCCTGGCCCTGATGGAATGCATCGCAGGGTATTAAATGAGATGGTGGGGGGAAAAAACACGTGTTCATGGTAATTAACCAAAATTTGCTGGACTCTGGGGCAGTTCTGGCAGATTGAAAAACAGCAAATGTGATGCCACTGTTTAAAAAAGGAAGTAGACAAAAGGCGGGTAACTACAGGCCCGTTAGCTTAAGTTCTGCAGTAGGGAAAATGCTCGAATCTTAGCAATAAGGAAGACATAGCAAGACATCTGGATAGAAATTGCTCCATAAGGCAGATGCAGCATGGGTTCATGAAAGGCAAGTCATGTTAAACTATTTTACTGGAATTCTTCGAGGACATTATGAGCGCAGTGAACAACAGGGAACTGGTGGATGTGGTGTATCTGGATTTTCCAGAAGGAATTTAACAAGGCGCCACAGAAAAGGCTGCTGCCTTAGATAAATGTGCACGGTATTACGGATAATGTATTAGCAAAGATTGAAGAGGGTTAACTAACAGAAAGCAAAGAGTGGGGATAAATGGATATTTTCTTGGTTGGCTATCAGTGAGTGGTGGTGTGCCTCAGGGATCAATGTTGAGATCGCAATTGTTTACAATTTACATAGATGATTTAGAATTGGGGACCATGTGCAGTGTGTCATAGTTCACAAATGACACTAAAATAAGTGGTAGGGCAAAGTGTACAGAAGACACTGAAAGTCTGCAGAGGGATATAGATAGTTTAAGTGAGTGGTCAAGGCTCTGGCAGATGGAGTACAATGTTGATAAACGTGTGGTCATCCATTGTGGGAGGAATAACAGTAAAAGGGACCATTATTTAAATGGTGAAAGATTACAGCATGCTGCTATGCAGAGGGACTTGGATGTCCTTATGCATGAATCACAATAAGTTGGTTTACATGTGCAGCAGGTACTTAAGATGGCAAATGGAACATTGTCCTTCATTGTTAGAGGGATGGAGTTTAAAAAGAGGGAGATAATGCTGCAGCTGTACAGGGTGCTGGTGAAATTCCACCTTATGTGTTCATTATTCAATGGACTATATCCATCATTTAGGTCAGATTTTAAATTAGAATTGTCACTCAAATTGAGTGATACTTAAAAAGGGTGACTTCAATAATATTTCTACCACAGACAGCTGAACTTTGAGACATTTTGAGCCTTGGACTTGCCAATATCACATCAGAATATTTGTTCATTTTCAGCGTGCCAGTTCAATCTGTCTCATATTTGTAGCCAGCAGTTCAGAAAATTTTAGTTTCAGCCTTCTCAGTAAACCTGGAAACGTGATGAGTTTTTTTTAAGTAAATGTAGCAATCCTGATATTTCCAATGCTCTTGCCAGAGCACTGAACAATACATTATTGTGAAAAATAATCACTCCCCTGTCTACTGTAGATAGATCATATTCAATTTGCATTGAACAAAAATACATTAGCTCAGTTTTCATTTTGTAATATGTTCAGGTGCGGCAACAGAATGCTAGTAATTTTAATATGGCAAATTGTCATGGTAACTTAGCTATGCAATAATCTACAAAGGGATATGGGGCAGGAGCAGGCAGGTGGGACTAGTTTATTTTGGGATTATGTTCAGCATGCACTGGTTGGACCAAAGGGCCTGTTTCTGTGCGTTATGGAGCATGTAAAGATAAAAAATGTACAATTGTATTTAGTTTGATGATTTAAGTTTCCAAGACCATCAGTGGCTCAGTGGGTAATGTCAATCTGGATCCGTACCAGTTGCTGAGAAAGAAGATGAGAAATGTGGATAGATTTTATTGACTACTTACTCTTGCAGATCCTTCCACACCCAGTGTTACCATACGTATGTGATGAACAATTAATAGCCATCACTCACTTCACCTTAACCTTAAAGCGATTAACAAGCTTAACAATATGAATAACCAGACAGTAGCAGAGATATGTTACATTTGATGCAATTTTGACCGATGAATTCTAGGAAAGACCCACATGCAATCTTTTGTCTCTGCTTGGTTACCTAATCATTGTTGGGATTGGTGTTTTGAGAATGGACTGCAATTGGTCTCACGGTAGCTGGGAATAATAAAGCTTGGAGTTCTTTCTCTCTGTCAGAATTGTCTTTTGATGTTCTTTATTCCTGGATTGGAGAACTGCATGTGAGAAAATCGGATTTCTGAATTTGCCTTTTTGCCAAGGGGTGTGTTTATGGGATGTTACTATATTGGAACAGTTAATTAGTAATAGTTACCGTATTCTGTTAATTTTCCAATAAAGTCAAGTTATTATAAATTATTCTTTCTTGTGTTGTACTTTTAACTATAGTGTTTAAATAAATTGGATTTTGCTTAATATCAAGTAGCTTGACCAATCAAATTGCATCTGGAGCAAAGTACGTTACATTTGCCTTTTAAAATAAGAAAAGGTTAGAGTCTAGACTACCTTTTAAAATATTTTCAGGGGGTCTAGTCTGGCCCATATCAACCTCAATCAGATTCTACTTTTGCTTTCTCTGCTTTCAGGAAAACAACCCCAGCCTATCTAGTCTGTCTTCATAGGTGAAGTGCTCCAGGCCAGGCAATATCCAGGTGGATCTCTTCTGCACCTTCTCTGGTGTAATCACATCCTTCCTATAGTGTGGCAAACAGAACTGCACAATGTTCCAACCGTGGCCTAACTAATATTATGTATAGCTCCACCATAACCTCCTTGTTCTTGTATATTCTTGTATTTATTTAGAGGAGAGGGAATTAGTTGAATCAACAACACTTTAGAAATCTAACTACAAAAGGACAAATTATGGAAGTAAATTTTTAAAAAGCACATCACTGAGTTGCATGTTTTTTGGAAGAAAATGAATATCGCATTGTACTGTGTCATGTGAAGCCATTTCTTTCTAACAGCATTCTGAAATTTCAAATTACATGTAAATAAATTGGTTGTTGTGCAGCAATATGGAACTGCCTGACATAACAGCTGGAGTCATAGAGTCATACAGCAGAGAAACAGGCCCTTCGGCCTACTATGTCTATGCCAACCAACAAACACCGAACTACATGAATCCCATTTATCTACAGTTGGTACATAGCCTACTATGCCCTGGTCTTGAGGCATAATACATTGTGCCAGAGAGGTACATTTTTGGATATCCCCTATGGTTCCAGTTTCCCATCACCAGGTAAGCGAATTTACATTTAGCATAGATTTCTGACGAATGATCTTCTGATTCTTCCTTGTGCTACCTTGGCAAAATCCTGATTTCACTTTGATTCTTTTCTAATAACTGGATATTTATTATCATGCCTCTTCAAAGCTTAGATAATGATTCATATCAGAACCAAAAGCTGTAAATGCACTAATTGGCTCAGGCTTCACCATTTGTTTCCTTTCAAGTATAAACTGGTTGAGTCTATATGAATATTGTTCCATTACCATTTGTTACAAGCCAAATCAGGGCAGGACTTATACATTTAATGATAAGGTCCTGGGGAGCGTTGCTGAACAAAAGAGACGTTGGAGCGCAGGTTCATAGTTCCTTGAAAACGGAGTCACAGGTAGATAGGATAGCGAAGAAGGCATTTGGTATGATTGCTTTTATTGATCAAAGCATTGAGTATAAGAGTTGAGAAGTCATGTTGTGGCTGTGTCAGGACATTGGTTAGGCCACTTTTGGAATACCGCATTCAGTTTTGGTCTCCCTGCTATAGGAAGGATGTTGTGAAACTTGAAAATGTTTAGAAAAGATTTACGATTTTGCCAGGGTTGGAGGATTTGAGCAATAAGGAGAGACTGAATAGGCTGGGGCTATTTTCCCTGGAGCGTTGGAGGCTGAGGGGTGACTGTATAGAGGTTTATAAAATCATGAGAGGCATGGATAGGGTAAATTGACAAGGTCTTTTCCCTGGGGTGGGGGAATCCAAAACTAGAGGGCAAAGGTTTAAGGTGAGAGGGGAAAGATATAAAAGGGACCTAAGGAGCAACTTTTTCACACAGAGGGTGGTGTGTATGAAATGAGCTACCAGAGGAAGTGATGGAGGCTGGTATGATTATAACATTTAAAAGACATCTGGTTGGGTATATGAATAGGAAGGGTTTAGAGGGATATGGGCCAAATGCTGGCAAATAGGACTAGGTTTATTTAGGATATCTGGTCAGCTGAACGAGTTATACCAAATGGACTGTTTCCATGCTGTACAGCTCTGTGACTCTATTATTATAAATAATTTTTATAGTGCTGTGTTCAAATGTAGGACCACTAATAGTTATTTGTTAGTACAGAAATAAAATACTGCTGAAAAATTGTAATTTTGTCAAAGTTTTTCATTTTGCACTCATTAGGACAATTTGCAAGAAATATCAAGATTGCAATTACTCGGGAAACCTGACTGGAAAGGAATATTGAGATAGCAAGAACTGCAGATGCTGGAGTCAGAGATAACAAAAAGTATGGAGCTGGAGGAACACAGCAGGCCAGGCAGCATCAGAGGAGCAGGAAAGCTGACGTTTTGGGTCGGGGCCTTTCTTCAGAAAGCAATATTGTTTATTTTTGAACACCAAAATAGAGCCACTATTCATAACATACATTGGTTAGTCCCATGCAGACTCACCTCTAGCACTGGCTTTTTTTTGAATAAAGGGGATTAGTGTTATGGATATTTTCTAATCAACGTTGCGACTTGAACCTATGCCTCGTGGCTCAGGCAGGGTGGATCTGCTTTACCTTATTGTTATTGGGTTTGTTTTTTTTCCCCAAATGTATCTGCTCGTTTTTGTTTAAATGGCTCTACTTTTTTTAAATATCACACCAACTCACTAACAAATCACCTTGACATGGTTTTTTGTTTTTAACTATTAACTGCCACCATCAGTTATCACCCGTGCAACCCATTAGAAGTTTACATGCAAAGCCAATTATGGGCAATGTGAACCATCAAAAGTGTGGAGGGCGGGTGGGGAATAGGGAGTATGGGATCTGTCCAAATCAAAATAGAGTTGGAAAGGGAAGTAAAGCACAGTATTCCCCTGCAGTGCCCACATTTCTCTCTAAAGGCCTCAAGAACAATGATGGACACTGCCTGCTTCATCTCCAGTGACATTCAGACATGAACATAATTGTGGAAGAGCTTTAAGAACAAAACCTTTCTGTTTTCAAAAACAACGCGCTGATAATCGGGTACGTTCGATACCGAATAAACTGTTGTTCATTCAATACATTTTGTGACTTCTATATTTCTCATATAGGGATTTGTTTATGTTTACGGAAGGCTAGTAACTTTCTGGATCCCCGTATGTGCCTCACACACCACTCCTACCTACAAAGAGAGCAAATACATGGTAACACCATCTCCTGGAAGTTACCCTCCAAGCCACAACCCCTCCTGACTTGGAATTTATGCTCCTCCTTCACTATCACTGGGTCAATACCCTCAAACTCACCCTCAAACTTCCTCATTAACAGTACTCCCACACTACATCCCAAATACCTACACCCCAAGGACTGCAGACGTTCAAGAAGGCAACTTACCATGACCTTCTCAAAGACAATAGGGATGGGAAATAAATGCTGGCTTAACCAGCAATGGTCCCATCCCATGAATGAACAAAGAAAAATTAAATCACCTAGAAGGAGTAAGAGCATATGATGATTTCAGGGTCAGTTGTGAATAGCATGAACTGGAGGATATAGCTGTCTCCAAATTCTGCACAGCTGCTCGACGCTGGGAGTAGTGATGGACCATTGATATAGAGTCATAGAGTTATACAGCATGGAAACAGACTCTTCAGTCCAACCAGTACATGCCGATCATAATCCCCATCTAAACTAGTCCCACCTGCCTGCTCCTGGCCTTTATCCCTCTAAACCTTTCCTATTCATGTCCTAATCCAAATGTTGTTTGAACGTTGTAATTGTGCCCACATCCACCACTTCCTCAGGAAGTTCATTCCACACGCAAAAATTTGCCCCTCATGTCTTTATTAAATCTCTCTCCTCTCACCTTAAAAATGTGCCCCTGGTCTTGAAATCCCCCATCCTAGGGGGAAGACACCTACCATCAACCCTATCTATACCCCTCATAATTGTATAAACTTCTATGAAATGTAATAATTGACGAACATCAGAGGAAGTTAGTGTAATATATTGTCTGGCCTTCTGAAAAACTGACCGCAGGAGAATGGAGAGAAATCCAAATCTACCAGGAATAGGTTAATGTCACAGGGCATTATAGTCATCAAATCACATGAGCCAAATCAATTTCTTTGATTCAATCTAAATTACTGTCGATTGGAGGGAGTTCATGATCACAGTTAATGTAGCCAGTTGTCAATTGATAATTTTTTGATAGTTTATTGAGAAACAGTAGTTTAGATGCGATACATTATTAAATTTGACAAAGAAAGGAAATATGCAACTTGTGACAGATGAGAACACTTTACCAATTCTGGAGCCATTCTATAGAATAGAGAACTAGAGGCAGCACACTCCCACATCTCAGTGGTCCATTCCCTTTTCTGGCAGTCTTTGGTGATCTTAATAGCAACAGTCTTTGTTCTTCCCTTGGGCTGATAAAGGGGAACTCCTGGTTTTCCCCTAAGGAGATGGTATGGCTCATCTACCCGGATCTTCTTGCGTCTTCCTCCCCTGCTGTCCCGGTTAATATTCCTTATTTTGGGGGCTGGCCATCAAAGCTATGTCAGTTACATGTCTAACTCCTTTTTGCCAATGGCCACAGGACAGTTACTCTCATGATATTGGAGACTGTTGTCCCCTTACCCACCTCCATTCGAAGGCTCAATTTCATTGTGTTTAAGAATAAAACCTTCTTATTTTCAAAAACAACACACCGATAATCAGGTGTATTTGACACCAGATAAATTGTTGACCCTTGTTCAATACACATTGTGACTTCTATGTTTCTCAAATAGGATTTGTTTACATTGGCAGATGACTAGTTTTTAAGGTGACACAGTTAGATGAGGACTCGTTATACATGAAATACCAAATATGGAATGCTGAGTTAACTCAAGTTTAAGAACACCTGTAATTCTCAACATTAGACATGATCCTAACAAAATAAAAGATATATTACTGATGCCTGTACTGCAAGACAAAGCTGATTGACAATGGCATCTCAATTTCTTTAAGTTTTTAAACGCCACATATTCTGAATTTCGTGACCAAGATATCTCGATTTTGAGATCTTCTCTATGAAGGCACATCATACTAACGGCAAGAAGATCTCCAGTATATTTTTCACTTTCATTCCCATGCTTTAACATCCAGCAAGTGCGTATTTCAATATTGATCTGTTAAGTTTTAGCACATTGGCAGAAGATGCAAAAGGCCGCAAGACATGTCTATCGCAGGATGGCAAGCCTATTGCATTTGGTTCTAAGATCTTCATCACAGCTCAGACAATGTGAAACTCTTCATCTAGTTTTGGGAATACACCAGCTGCATGCATACCTATTCAATAATCATTCTTTTGTTCATTTTGATCACAAACCATTAGAAATGATCTGTCAAAAGCCTAACATAAATTCACTTCCCCCTTGTGAAGATCCAAAGGTACAATTTCAATGTACAAAACAAAACCAGTTTCACAGATGATTATTTCAGATGCTGTTAGCTGACGTTCAAACCTCACTAAAAACAAAGATATTCCTGTAGACCTGCAAATGGCTATCATTGATTCTGAGCTAGAAGAAAGTCTCAATGTCAATTTAATTCATTTTGGTCACATCTGAGCAAAGCAGATTCAGCAAGCTACGTCACACAATGACCGACTGCAACAGCTCAGAAAATTCACCATCAGCATGTACCCTGAACAAATCCAACAGGACCACAAGCACAATCATTCTGGTAATTCAGAGATGAATGAGAACTCTCCAAGAATATAATTTTTCAAGGTAAACAAGTGGTAATTCAACATGTTGTATGTCAAGTTATGCAAAACGTATACATGGATGCAGAAAAAGACATGACATAAGCACATGAATTGGTTTATCGGCCCTGAAACAATAAGAAACTCAAACATCGAAACAAATTATGCAAAATGTGTCCTTTCCATTAAAATCAACAATAAAGAGAACTTTTCGTTGGACATGAGATTTCTTGTTACTCCTCTAGGCAGTGGTTTACTTTGACAGGTAGCTCTCATGGAAGACAGATCCACATAGTTCCTCCCTCCCACAATCTCACCAGCATTGCTGGAAAGAAGAGAAAAATGGGAGAGGGGCATGAGTGTTCAAGTTATCCCAATGTGAACCAAGATAATGCATATCAGTTTGAGATTTTCATACAAATATGTCAGTTTGTGGATGAGTGCTTTGTGTTATGGTCAGCTTGGGTCATATTATGTTGTTATGAGCAATGGTCAAGTTCTGCAAAGAAGTAGGTAACATATTCAAATTGCATATAATCAACCACTCATCACAAGGATGAAGACTCAGATACTGAACATATCATGCCAGACAACACGTCTACAACAAACAATGCACATCCATCTGTGATGATAGACAGCACTCCACAGAGTGAAGCTACACAGTCCAGTCATGATAAGAACTATATATTGGTTGTGCTGTTCATCTGCCAATGTGTTAGCTTAATGTGTAGAGATAATATTTTTACATGCATCCTTGCACATATTTATCGGAAAAGGATTTCTATTTATTACAAAGGGTCATGTTGTGTTATTGTGTACACTCCAAACAGGCAGTTTACCCTTAAGAAAGTTAGATGACATACTGGCATGTGATACTCTTAGTGTGAAGGTTTTCACTTTCAGTCACTCCCTGCCCAGTGCAATGGATTCAGCAAAGTGTTCAGTCAGTCAGTAACATATACGTAATGTAACAGCAATAGTCAGTAAGTATAGAATCCAGACTTTGTATAATTCTGAGGTATCACAGCAGTGTAAGTAGTTAACATTGCCAGTAAACTTGAAGATTCCGTCTCAACAAGAATCAAGCCTTTGCTGTATAAGCTCATATTTACAGGAAAGCACACAGGCCATTTCATACCGGCAGTGATGTCTGACCAAAGAAACGTCATCTTGGTTCATAATTCCTCCTGGCTGACAGAGACAAAGCCCTTGCAATGTCAAAGAAGGCCTTATGTAATGGTTGCTTCTGTATAATACACTTTTCTTGGACTTGTCTTGCTGTGAAGGTCATGTCCATTGTGCCTCTTGATGATTACAAAGAAAGCTATGCTAGTTAGTCAATCACTTCCTTCGATTTTGTCCCAAAATTATTCATATTCATTTTAAAATCATCCTCCAGCTCCAACAACACTCAAGAAGCTTGACACCATCCAGGTCAAAGCAGCTGACTTGATTGGCACCACATCCACAAATATTCACTCCCTCCACCACCAACGCTGTGTGTACCATCTATAAAATGGCAGAAGTTCAGCAAGGCACCTTAGACAGCACCAAATCCATGACAGCTACCACCTAGAAGGACAAGGGCAGCAGATACATGGGAACACCACCAATTGCAAGTTCCGCTTCAAGCCACTCACCATTCTGACTTGGAAATATATTGTCATTCCTTCAGTGTTGCTGAGTCAAAATCTTGGGCCATTTATGCATTAAAAAGGGGTATGAAATTGTGTCACAGCCAAAGCTACCGATTTTCAGTATTTAGTCATTATTGAGTCATTAGTGGAATTATAATTCTAACTCTTAACATATATATAGCACTCAGGAGTCTCATGTAACAAAATGCAAATTTGCTTATTCATCATAAACTAATTGGCCTGAATATATGTGTTTGAAATCACTGGTATTCAACAGGACTACTTTTGAACATAAGAACTGAGGTTCCATTTAATCCCCTTAAGCTTCTCCGCCATTCAAAAAGACCATGTCAGATACCACAGAACTGTCTTTGCCCAATTTCCCTCAATACTTTTGGTTAACATTAAAAACTAAACCAGTAACAACTGCCATTTGTAGAAAAGAATTCCAAACATCTAACATAATTTACGTGCGAAATCATTTACTCAGTCCATTGACTCAAATATTTACAACCTAATAGTAATGACTTAGATGGAGAGACAGAGAGTAATATATTTAAGTTTTTTGATGGTATAAAATGTGATGGAATGGTAAGACTTGAGAATGACATAAGTACACCGCAAAGAGATTTAGGCCGGATTGTCACATCCAGTCAGAAATTTCCCACCTTGGGAGAAAGTGTCCCAGAAGGTAAAACTTTTGTTCCAACAGAATGTGTGTAGGATAGAGACTGGCCTGTTAACCCCAGATGCCATAGGACTGAGTCTTAAGGTGGGCTGCTTAAAAGGCATCCCTCAGTTTTCTGGGATTAGTCTGAGTTTTCTTTCTTAAATTCTAAACTTTCTTGCCTTCACCTTCAGATCTCCTCATTCCTTTAACCACACTTCATGCCAATCTATGACCCCCACCCAAACAGTATGTCATATCTTTCATGCCAACTGACAACACTTTCAGGCCCATTCATCCAGCAAGCATGCTGTGCAGAACCAATGAACCCTGTAGTAAAATAGCTTCTGTGGGAATGCTTAGGAAACAGCCATTCATAACCTGCTTAACCAGGAATCATGCTTTAACTAGGAATATATTCTGCCAACATCATGCAAGGGATATTGAAAAATCCTTGGATTGTAGCTATTAGAAGGATCTTAAGCTTAAAAGCCATCATTATCCATCAATTGTTGACAAAATGTGATACTTTCTCTTCATATAAATCAATAAATTTACTAATTTGTAGTGGAAGTACAGATATCTTGAAATGTATTACTGATATTATAATAAATGATTTCGAAGGTAATTGGTTTGTACAGATTGTCACAGTACTTCCCACCTTGAATTCTAGTGTTGTTTGCAACCTGTTGGACAGCTAAGCAATACATGGCTCTATTTAAAAGAAAGCAAAAGCAATTCAAGTCAAAGTTCTGAGGCAAATTGCTGACTATCCAGGAAAGTTATATTTCAGCAGATGAACCCTCAGATTTTCAGTTGCTAGATTGGAGCTGGAGCTCCATGAGATGGTGTAGGGAGGACTTGCACATGGTGAAGCATGCATTGATGGATTCTGACTCAGTGTTGCCTCCAATATCTGTAGAATGTGGCAGAAAACCTGTAAAATATGGCAGATAAGAAAGCTGCCAATATAACTATATACGAGGTAGCTGTTCAAATAGCTATTACACAAGGAGTTGCTTGGCCACCTGTTATACATTTGTTGATATCCCATATAAAGGTATTCAGACAGCTCAACTTGCTTACCTCGTATGCCTCTTCTCCAGCACAGCATGCAGTCAAGCTACAATTTAGAACTCGAATTTTGTTGACACTAAAAGGCTTCACACCACAATTTCTTCCAACACTGAATAGCTGCATGATGCATGTCAATTTACTCGCCTACAGGTGAAAAGCTGGATAGAAAGTTGAGAGCTACACAGATGCTTTTGGAAGATCCAGTGTATCAACATTATTTATCTGCCTGGAAGTTGGCACAAAACTATCATGTTTTAAAGCAACATGTGATCAGCTGTGTGGAGCAATCTGTGAGGAGCATCTGTAAGTAATGTAAGCAAGAAGGCTGCTCTTCATTGCATTCCATCTAATATGGATCATGTGGCAACTCCAGAACATATTTAACTGAGCACGGACTGGCATCATACCAAGAAAGGTCAGAGTGGTCAGAGTATCTTTTGCACCTAATCTGATTGCTCAGCAGCAGTTTACAATGCTCTCTTGTCAGGTTTCAGGATGAGTTCAGGTTGAGATTTTTGAGATAGACTTTCTCAATAGAAATCAAATTTGAGATTTCCCATGCCTATAGGGCTTAGTACTGTGCCACACAACTCCAGAAAACAAATTTTATAAACGTTGAAAAGGGTGAAACTCATAAAAGTCTTCACAGACTTTGTGATTTCACATCGCTGTCAGAGTTCAGTGCTTGGCTTGCCACAGATGTTATTGCTATGACAACAGTAAAATGTGTTGTCATAATCACACTGACATCTTATCCCATAAGGCAGTGCGAGCTTTTTAAATAGGTTCTGCTGAAACATAAAATGGGATGAATTATTATAAAATCAATGGAAAAGAATAGTTATTTTAAAATTCTATGATAAGCATATGATATGTCTAGATGAGAAGAATTGTGGTTATGATAAAAACAGGGTATACAGTTACTGTCATTAACTGCAACAGCTGAGCCCTTGTGGTTTCAAAATTGTCTCTGACTCCGCATTGATGTGTCACTGCAATTATGACAATATCTGACAACATCTATAACCTGTTATGGCCAAGACGGGAGGATTACACTGTTTTTCTTTAGTTCCAGTAATCCATGGGTCACAACACAAATTTAATTGCTTTACCTAGTTCCCAATGTGGCCTTCATTTGTTAACATTAACCATGATTGTTTAATAAACACAAAATAATTGATTTATTATAATCTAAACTTATTCATCGATAATATAAAACTGCTTAGTTTGTAATATGATAACTAGGCTACCCAAAACACAATTTACAAACATTCTCACATGCACCAGGTAAAGGGAAAAGTCAGATTTCTCTCCTCAGAGATTCACTTTGTGAAAAAACACCCTTGTGCAATAAAACGTAGCTCTTATAGGCAAAGAGAAAGGATTAGTTGTGGAATGTTCAGATGGATGTTGCTCAACGTTCTGGTACGCAGTGACAAGCAGGTGTCTCTAGGATTGTTTCCAATACAGTTTGTTCAGGATTCTTCCAGACGCACTTCAGGAGAACAATCAGGGCTCAAACTTCATCAGGGATCCAGCCATTATGCTGGATCCACAGAAAGCAGGTTTTCAGAACAGGAGAGCTGAGCTGAGCAGAGCAGCTCCTCTCCTTCACCAGACTGGCCGCTAAATAAAACATCCAAACATTCTCCAAAACAGAAGCTGCAACCTGGCAGTCCTAAACACAGGCAGAGGGTCGTCCAGTTGTTACAGGATATGTGACTTTCAAGAACTGACTTGTGAAAAACAAGTTCCACTGTCCTTCATTGACCTTTTAAAGAAACAATTCAGATATCCACAATCCTTCAAACTCAAGTCTGTTATTAAATTATTAAATATGAAGCTGCCATAACAGATCCATTTCCTGCTGTATCACTCCTCTCAGGTCATATGCAAACTGCCACAAAAGAAAGAAAGCATTGCAAAACAAAATCTCATGGACGTTTTCGGTGCTGTGTGATCTGAAACATCAACGTATTTGGAAATCAATCAAAGAGATTTCAATTCTTTGGAACAACAAGGCCCCAAAATTCCTCTGTTTGTGGTTACATCAGTTTGCACTTCCTAACGCCCTCAGTGCTGACTTTAATAAGGTATAGGGAGTCAGTGCTACAGCATCTTATGAGCAAGAGACAGGAAGGTGTAACTGGTCCTTCAGTGCGATTGTGGTCATTTTGATGCTCAGCCTTGGTGGAATCCACTCTGAGTGGTGTTATCCAGAAGCATTTCTGTCATCAATCCTGTGGCTCTTGGTAAGAAAGTCGATGTGTTAAAAAATAATTATTTTAGAATATTTTCTTCCTTGTGAGTGCAAGCACTTGCCAAGCCTAGGCATCGCTGGTGTGCTCCATGTTTACCCTTATTTAGGCTAAAACACTCACCACACTCAATATATTGCGTGAAGTTTGCATGTTGTCTGCATGGGTTTCCTCTGGGCACTCTGGTTTCCTCCCACAGTCCAAAGATATACAGGTTAGATGGATTGGCCATGCCAAAATTGTCTGTAGTGACTAGGGATGCGCAGGTTAGGTGGATTAGCTATGGGAAATGCAGGGTTACGGGCATAGGGTCCATGTAGAATGCTCTCTGGAGGAGAGGTGCAGAGATGATGGACCAAATGGCCTCCTTCCTCACTGTAGGGATCCTATGATTCTATGATTTTATCCTGCACAGAAACACTAGAAACTAATTTGCCTGAACATTCTGTTTGTCTCTCACTGGAGAGAAGTGGGAGAACAGCCCAGCCAGTGACACCCATGTCCCATGAGTGAATAAAAATAACCTTGGGGTATTTTAAAATGTTAATTGGCTTGTTAAAAACATCCTCAGCTCTTTTTAGCCTTCAGTGTTAAAGTGGTCAAGGAGTCATCTGCTACAACAATATCAGCTAGCTTGATCTCTCATGAGTATTTTTCCATCATATCCCAAGAATGATTACCACAAAAAACAGCTTCCAAAATATCACTCATGGCAAGAACAGAGAGTTGACAATGTTTAGACACCAGCATGTCTTCACCAAAACACATAATTCTTGATACTCTCATTTTAAAGAGCATGAATTGAAATCTTTTTTTTAACAAGGTGATGCTGATATCTCCAAATAGTGACTAATACCTCTCTCTCCTTCCTGGACCTCTCTGTCTCCATCTCCAGCAACCACCTAGAAACTGATATCCATTTCAAGCCCACCAACTTCCACTGCCACCTAGAATACTCCTCCTCCCACCCACCTTCCTGCAAAAATGCCATCCCCTATTCCCAATTCCTTCGCCTCCGCCGCATCTGCTCCCAGGAGGAGGCATTCCACTCCTGTACATCTCAGATGTCCTCGTTTTTCAAGGACCGCAACTTTCCCCCCTCAGTGGTCGAGAACGCCCTCGACCGTGTCTCCCGTGTTTCCTGCAACTCATCCCTCACACCCCCTCCCCACAATAACAACAAAAACAGAATCCCCCTCATCCTCACGTAGCACCCCACCAACCTGCGGATCCAAGGCATCATCCTCCGACACTTCTGCCATCTGCAATCCGACCCCACCACCAAAGACATTTTTCCCTCCCCACCCTTATCTGCCTTCCGGAGGGACCACTCTCTCCGTGACTCCCTTGTCCGCTCCACACTCCCCTCCAGCTCCACCTCACCCGGCACTTTTCCCTGCAACCGCAGGAAGTGCTACACCTGCCCCTACACCTCCGCCCCCACCCCCATCCCAGGCCCCAAAAAGACTTTCCACATCAAGCAGATGTTCACCTGCACATCTGCTAATGTGATATACTGCATCCGCTGTTCCCGTTGTGGCCTCCTCTACGTTGGGGAAACCAAGCGGAGGCTTGGGGACCGCTTTGCAGAACACTTGCGCTTGGCTCGCACTAAACAACTGCACCTCCTAGTCGCGAACCATTTCAACTCCCCCTACCATTCCGCAGACGACATGTCCATCCTGGGCCTCCTGCAGTGCCACAACGATGCTACCTGAAGGTTGCAGGAACAGCAACTCATATTCCACTTGGGAACCTTGCAGCCCAACGGTATCAATGTGGACTTCACAAGCTTCAAAATCTCCCCTCCCTCTACCGCATCCCAAAACCAGCCCAGCTCATCCCCGCCTCCCTAACTTGTCCTTCCTCCCACCTATCCCCTCCTCCCACCTCAAGCCCCACCCCCATCTCCTACCTACTAACCTCATCCCGCCCCCTTGACCTGTCCGTCCTCCCTGGCCTGACCTATCTCCTCCCTACCTCCCCACCTACACTCACCTTTACTGGCTCCATCCCCGCCTCTTTGACCGGTCTGCCTCCTCTCCACCTATCTTCTCCTCTATCCATCCTCTATCCGCCTCCCCCTCTCTCCCTATTTATTTCAGAATCCCCTTCCCCTCCCCCTTTCTGAAGAAGGGTCTAGGCCCTAAACATCAGCCTTCCTGCTCCGCTGATGCTACTTGGCCTGCTGTGTTCATCCAGCTCTACACCTTGTTATATCAGTGATTACTTACACTGTGTTGTGTAAACTCTCACAGTTGGTATGTCAGTGTACCTTTAAGAGATATGTCTTAATATTGAAAGCCAGAAAATGATGGTCTTATCACACCAGGATACACACAATGGCCAACAATGAAACCCATGTACTGGCCAGGGATGAATCAGGCATGCAAATGTATCAAACCCAACAACAGAGCAAGGCTTCTATATCCACACATTATTCTATCCACTCCTTGAATAGAGGTAGCAACTGACCTATTCACAGTCCATGGGGAAGGTTATATCCTTGTGACAAATTACTTCTTCTAATCTCCCAATGTTCAATAACTGAGTAACTCAATGAATGCAGCAATCATTGACATGATGAACACTATTTTCAGTTTATTCAGTGTCTCAGAACGGATAGTATCCAACCATGAACGACACAGTTCAAACCACTTAAACATGTATGCATTAAGTGGGGAGTCAGCTTGTCGGCCCACTATGTATGTTCAATGGTCCAGCAGAAGGTATGGTATATATTATTGCGTCAATGATCATCAAATGTTGAGCAATAAAACAAGATTTTCACTTTGCAACCATCAGTGGAGAAGGGATTATCATTCCCAGCACAATTTATGCTTGAAGACAATTACAGACAATCTTGCTCAGAAACCAATGGCCTAACTATTCTGAGACGCAAGATACTGTCCTTTGAAGACAGAGGAGAATGAAAGAAACTCACAACAAGTGAACAGATACAGAGCTACCAAAACTAAGCACTGGACAGAGAATATGAACTAGAAATACATATACTGTTGGAGATTTCTAAAATGTACAACCAGCCCCACTATACAAAATCATTACTGATCCTGCACTACACTACAAAAGTAGTGAAGCTCGCACAGACTAACGTATGGAGAAAGATGATGATGAAAAGGAAGAGAGAGATGGAAACATGCTACCTCATGGATTATAAAGATGAAAATGATGAATCAAGAGAGAAAATCAGATTCAAATTCATCCATGTACTTTTGCAATGACTTCTGTCTCATGTTTATTTGCCACAACATCCTCAATCTCACTCCTTACATTACCAGCTCTTTCCCTACCATGCATCACTTGGATACTTTCACTGAGGATAATGAGACGGTGTTAGCAATGATAGGGTGCCAACTGACTCACAGACACAAGGGGGTAGCAAAGTACGAAATGGGTGGCAAATGTTTCCTATTCGAGACTAGAATGGTGCCTTTGGTTTCTGAGTTACAGAAGCCAGAACTCATGGGTACTTACATAAAAGAAGGATGTTTGAAGAATATTGCATTGACCTGGCACACAAGTCAATTTCTGATTACATGTGGCAACTCATTTTTCTTTTGTGGCAACATAAGAGGAGATTTTTGATTTGATTTGATTTGAATTATTATAGTGACATGTACCAAGATACGGTGAAATGTATCATTTTGTGTGCTAACCATTCAAATCATACCTTACATAAGTACATCAGGTTAATAAAACAGAAAGCAGAATATAGTGTTATAACTACAGAGAAGGTACAGAGAAAGATCAACTCTAATATATGAGAGGTCCATTCATAAGTCTGATAACAGCAGGGAAGAAGCTGTTCTTAAATCTGTTTCCTTTGTTGTGGACACCAGTGTAGAATGTGGAACTTTACTGAACTCTGGAACATACCCCATCTGAAAAATAACAGCCAGGGACTAGTCAGTGTTACCACACACTGCATTACAAACTTCATAAAATACCCACAGGTCCTGAAATTCTGTATTCTGAGACTTGCTATCGGAGATGCAGCCAGGTGAGATGATGCTGTCCTATAGCTAGTATAGGATCCTATTGGAAATTGCAGGATCGATTCATCTAAGAACGATTGAATTGAACAATGGCATAAGAGCTGTCAGTAATTGGTGAGTTGTCCCTGGAAGACCAATAGGCATTGGAAGGTTGGACCTTGAGGTACAAGTAACAAGAGACTAACAAGTAACGTGCTCAGTAATGTGCTGTAAGGAAGGAAGTGAGTGGATAGCAAACCTGAAGATCCCTATACAGAGCAGGATGAAGTTTAATAACCTCATAAGTTTACCAAAGTGAAATGTTATGACATGAAAAAATGATTTTCATATTTCAGGCATTAATTTGTCCGAAAACTTCATTCAGAAATATTAAAATGTAGTCACGGCTATACATGGAAAATTTCAATGAAATCCTCCAAGTCATGCACAGCGTCAACACCTCAGCAATTTTCTGGGAATTGTATGGGAGTCGTGATGATTATTCTCCCAATGACATCAAATTAAACAGTCTGTAACATGGATTTAAGATCACAAACAATTCCCAACAAAGACAGAATACAGGAGGCAGACTGTAAGAGAAGGGGAGAAAACAGAACTCGCTCAGTTAATGTCATACAGTATAAAAACTTTACAGGAGATGCATCCACTGTTGGTTTGTGTCAACAAGGCCCTAATGATTACAGGTTAGAAATGGCTTCTCTTTTTTGAGCTCATTCTCAGAGAAATCCTGGCATAAATCAACAACAAAGAAGTTGCAGACAATGGGGATGTTGATGCACATTCCTCTCTTCTTCTCTTTGCAATCATCAGAAAAAACAAAGGTGTTGTTGAAAGAGAGAAGCTACAAATGCCAAAATCATTCAATCTGACACTTGCAGCAAAAAATTAGACGTTTTATTATGTGCTCTCACTCACACTCATCAGCCCAGTGTGATACAAATAGTTTGGATCTGCAAATTACATAGGGTGATTCATAACTTACTAAAATGCCAGAGGACGAAGTATGTGAGGAGGAGAACAATATACTCGAATGTATCTTAAATGCAGATCTGGCTGGTGATCTCATGTATCCTGTGATGAACGTTCAGGAATGAAATTTGAAAAGACTGAGGATGCTGGATCCAGGAACTAAAGACAACGTTTTCCAAGGTATGGAAATCTCATACAAGTTGCCACTCTACTCCTTTTTAACAAAAGAAGGGAGCCCCACATTTCTGAGAGGACATTGTGCACAGGTCTCCCTCAGGACAGTTCTTTCATTGTGTACTGTGAAAGACGACAATCCACATGACCTTTCACAGCAGTCAACTGCCGTACTCTGAAATGTAAAGATCCTATCCGCCACTTTGGCAGCCACTATCAAACTGTCAGTACAGACGGGTAAGCGTGAGGTGAGTGTTGGGAGGGTAGGGTGCCAGATGGATAGAGGGGTAAGGTGTCAGGTAAGAAGAAAGTAAGTGGGTATGTAGGGTGCCAGAGTGTCCGGTAACAAAGCCTGAAGTGCCAGCTTGGTAGAGATAGCATGCCAAGTGGGTAGGGGGCCAAGGTACAAGGTAGAAAGGTGCAGGTAAGTAATGCACTATTTAGGTTAAATTAGAGTGTGCAGGAGAAATCAGGTCCAGTTGTGGAGTGGCAGGTTCTTGGGTCCGAGGGGGTGTCAGACCTGGTGCAGGTGGAATAGCGGGCGTCGGGCGCTCAGCAGGCGCAGTAGTGGGGGAAGGGCAATTGGGAGAGAGGGATGGGTGTCATGTACGGAGCAGGAAAAATGGGAAGTGTGTCCAGCAGCAGGGTGTGGGGGGGGCAGGTAGTGGTCAGGTGCAGAGCAGGGAAAAGTGAGGTTTAGCCAGCAGCAGGGCAGCGGGTGGGCTCAAGTGTGGAGCAGGGAAGGGGCATCAGGTCCAGAGAAGGGAAAGGGGGCATTATCAGGGAAAGGGCTATTGGGAGCAGTCTGAGGGAGGAGATTGTAAGGGTCGGGAAGAGGGGCAGGAACGGGAGTGGGAGAAGGAGGAAGTTTGTCCAGCAGTAGGAAAAAAGAAGTCAGTTGCAGAGTGGGGGAAGAGATCTCGGCTCCCAGAGTATGTCATATTGGGCCTGAGGGCTGTAAATAGTCCGGGTGAAGTGTAGTTGGGTGTGTGAGGTAAGTACGGAGTCAGTTGAATAGTTACTCAGGAGCTCGATGCTGAATTTAATAGTCTAACTTTTCCTGACTAACTACTTACTTAATTTCATTGGAACCCTCCAAATTCTCTGAATTAAATGGAGACTTTTGGAGGATTCCGTACAAAGATGATTTGCCCAGTGGGATCTTCAATTTTCCAGGCAATTCCTTCAGAGTCTGTACAATGCAGATTTTGCAGGGTCCCATTTGCAACTCAAATCTACACTGGAAAAACAACTGCCTCGTCATCGGAAAATCTACCTGGATCTTTGTAGTGATGCTATATTCTCATAGTTTCCTGATTTGTCCACTATTGTCCCTTTTCCTCCTCGAACAAATAAATCATATTAATCACATATAATTTCACAAATCCCAGGTCTTTCTTATGAACGCTGAGATAGCCACATTACTCTTCTAACTCACTTTCAGAGCTCTGCTTCATCTGGACCAATCTTTGTTCCACATATTTGGAGACGACAATTTTCCCTTAGATAAATATAAACAGAAATGTTGGAAATACTCAGCAGGCCTGGCAGCATCTGTGGTGAAAGAAAATGAGTTAACGTTTCTGGTTGATGGCTCTCTCCCCTACCTAAGGAATTATAATCTTCTTGCATCAACAAAGGTTAGCGTAGTATCACTCAAAGTGGTCGTATGGAAATGAATTTCTCCACCCATATGCATTATCATTATTGAATGTGGGCAGGAATGCATTTCTTGATAATTCACAAGCCTTCTGGAATACTCCTGCAGAAAGATTTTGTGGCGGGGCCTTGTTCTGGGCAGAAGCATCTGTCTTCCTCATACACACGCCTTACATGGACAGAAGGGAATTCCCATTGTGAAAATTTCCGCATTGTAACTTGCTTATACTGAGCAACGGAGACAGCAGGAGAAATAAGCATGTTCAATGAAGGACTTGCTGTCACCTGGGGACCTAGGTTTAAGCCTTAGCTTGACCCTTGCACAAAACCATCAAAAAAAGCCAACTAACCTTTTATATCTCATAGTTTGGGCTGAGGCACCTGAATAAGAAACAAGTGATTACTTAGGCCTAACCAAGCTTGGCAGGAACCCTGGATTATGCTCATCGGCATGAAGATGCCTTTCACCCCCGCTCCCACGCAGTCAAATGTAAATCTGTCAACCTCCCTTAAACCCAGACAGTACAAAGATTTCCAGCTGGTGAATCCTGGCCATTTTGCCAGCATTAGCGGCTAACAACATTTTAGGATCATGGTGGATACAATTTTTGAAATACCACTTATTGAATGACCTGTTATTTTTACATTTTCTAACTTTCTCATTTTACAATGGACTCAAATCAGCAGTGGTTACAGATAATATTTCAACAGTTGAGCAAACTGACAAAACAAAAGGTTAATATGCTTGTAACCTGATTCATTTCTTTCTTACTACAATTAATTATGGAACAGAAAGCAGTAGCTGACATTTACAGCTCATCAACTAGACAGAAGAGACCAACTTTCACAATTAAGAATGTTTTTATAAACCTTTGGCTGATTGGAAGAGAATGAAGCATGAAGGTCATTCTGTTATTAGACCAGAACTATTAGCAGAAAATCAAATACCCATAAAACGAACAGATAATGATTTTTCTTAAAAAAGTTTGTATTCTAAATTCATATTAATTTTGAAATAAGCATTAGAATGCACGTTTGTGCAGTCAGCCTCACAACCACTCGTTCTGTTTAACAACTCCAAAGTGGAAAATTTTACCACTCTTTAGGTTGGGTTTCATGATGTGATATGTTCTTCCAAACTCTCAGTGAGTGTTTCTGTTAACTGTTCTCTTCTCATTGACATGTTCCTTCATATTGTCATCCCCTTAGATTGGTTTATAATTGCACTGCCACATTTCTGTAAAAGGAAGAGATGTTAATGCTGCTCAGAATGTCAATTTCGAAAGATTCAGAGGTCTTCACTTTCATAACTTGTATGTTATTCATATTAAAGCTTCCATGCAAACCTTTTCATGAGGCAGTAAGTTGAAATTCATTCACTTGCCACTAGATGTAGCTTTTCAGGAAGAAGCCCCTGGATTTGAGTTGCAGAAATTTTCTTCATAAGTCTAACCATTTTGTGGAACCTTCTAGAAGCCTGACAAACGCCTGACAGCATTTGTCATTGAGATCGATGCTATACTGAAGAAGGCCTGTGCTACTCAAAGGTATAGTAAAATGTAATAAGGTGTAAACAATTATTTTCCCAGAGGTAAGATTTACAAAGTTTGACAGAACTTTTATTCAAATTAGAATTTGCAGCTATGTTTTTGTGTATGCTTTTAAAGGTCAAAGTCAGTTTACTATGTAAAGAAGACAAAATGTCTTTACTCTGATTGGACAACATTTCCACTTTAGCGCAAGGATTTTGATCCAGTTTAAATTCCAAGATGTTTTAGGGTTACTGAACGATTAGTCATGAAATAATTCGCCATAGTCCACAAGGATTATAGGCATTGATCTCTATTTGAGTATGAACATTATAGGTTCAGGATTGTTTTTTAGATGTAGCTGTCGTTTCACTGAGAAGGCCTCAAAATCATAGAATCATGGAATGGTTATAGCAAATAAAGAGGCCATTCAGCCCATTGTGTCTATGTCTATCCTCTGCAAGTCACTTGGTTCTATTCTCTCCACATTTCCTTGCAACTTCTCCCTCTTCAGGATTTTATCAATTCCTTTTTGAAACCCACAACTTATCTGCCTCCCGCACATAAGGCTGTGCATTGTAAACACTTGTTGAGTAGAAATGTTTTTCTCCGTGCTATCTTTGATTCTTGTGTTATTCACTTTAAATCAGTGTCATCCCAGCTCTCAATCCTTCTGCAAATGATGACGGTTTCTCCCTATCCACTTTGTTCAGATCCCTCATAGACAGGAAAGATTATCATGGGGCTTGAGGAAATACCAGAGACATTGAACAAATATCTAGTGTCAGTCTTCATAGTAGAAGATATAAGTTGCATATCAGAAATAAAGGGTAACTTAGGGGATAACAAACATGAGAAAATTAAAGTAACTAATATCAGCAGGGAAACAATACAAGACACACAAGAGAAGTAAAATTCCACAAGTTCCCAGGTGCTGATGGTTTACATCCTAGGTTTCTAAAAGAGAAAGCTTCAGAGATGGTGGATGTTCTGGCTGTAATTTACCAAAATTCCTTGAATTCTGGTATGGTCCCATGGTTAAAAATGACCAAATATAATACAGCTATTCAAAAAAGAGGGAGCGGAAACAAAGAACCACAGTCTATTAGCCATGATAAATACATGAATGGGAAAGGTTTGGGCCAAACACAGGCAAATGGGGCTGGTTTAACTTGAGAAATTTGGTCAGCATGAACTATTTGGACCAAAGGATCTGTTTCCATGTTCTATGACTCTATGACTCTATACGAGCCATGAGAAAATGTTGTAACCTTATTACCATGGCATTTTAGCAATACATTGAGAAAAGTGCCACGGGGTTGGAAAATGTTAATATGGTTTTACAAAAAGAGTACCTTGTTTGCCAAATGCATTTGAGATTTTTGAGGACCTGAATAGTAGGAAAGCCAAGAAATGTAATCCACATAAATTTCCAAAAAGCATTCAACAAGATGTAACACAAAATATTAACACAAAGGAAAAGGGCTCAGGTGTATTAGCATGGATAACGAATTGGTTAATACTCTGAAAAAAAGAGACTAGGAATAAAAATAATTTTCAAATGGGTAAGCTGTGATCGGTAGAGTGTTGGGGCCTCAGCAACGTACAATCTATATTGATGACTTAGAGTCATAGAGATGTACAGCACGGAAACAGACCCTTTGGTCCAACTCGTCCATGCCGACCAGATAAAAGGTAGGACAGTGGATGTTGAAGGTAGAGCAGTGGATGTGGTGTATATGGATTTTAGCAAGGCATTTGATAAGGTTCCCCATGGTAGGCTCATTCAAAAAGTAAGGAGGCATGGGATTCAGGGAAATTTGGCTGTCTGCATACAGAATTGGCTGTTCAATAGAAGACAGAGGGTGGTAGTAGATGGAAAGTATTCAGCCTGGAGCTCGGTGTCCAGTGGTGTTCTGCAGGGATCTGTTCTGGGACCTCTGCTCTTTGTGATCTTTATAAATGACTTGGATGAGGAAGTGGAAAGTTGGGTTAGTAAGTTTGCCGATGACACGAAGGTTGCTGGAGTTGTGGACAGCGTGGAGGGCTGTTGTAGGTTGTAACAGGACATTGACAGGATGCAGAGCTGGGCAAAGAAGTGGCAGATGGAATTCAACCCACAAAAGTGTGATGTGATTCATTTTGGAAGGTCAAATTTGAATGCAGAATACAGGGTTAATGGCAGGATTCTCGGCAGTGTGGAGGAACAGAGTGATCTTGGGGTCCACATCCACATATCCCTCAAAGTTGCTACCCAAGTTGATAGGGTTGTAAAGAAGGCGTATGGTGTGTTGGCTTTCTTTAGCAGGGGAATTAAGTTTAAGATCCGCGAGGTTATGTTGCAGCTCTATAAAACTCTGGTTAGACCACACTTGGAATATTGTGTTCAGTTCTGGTCACCTCATTATAGGAAAGATGTGGAAGCTTTAGAGAGGGCGCAGAGGAGATTCACCAGGATGCTGCCTGGACTGGAGGGCAGGTCTTATGAGGAAATGTTGAGGGAGCTAGGGCTTTTCTCATTGGAGCAAAGAAGGATGAGAGGTGACTTGATGGAGGTTTACAAGATGATGAGAGGCATAGATAGAGTGGGTAGTCAGGGACTTTTTCCCAGGGTGGAAATGACTATTACGAGGGGGCATAATTTTAAAGTGATTGGAGGACGGTATAGGGGAGATGTCAGAGGTAGGTTCTTCACACAGAGAGTGGTGGGCGTGTGGAATGCGCTGCCGGCAGTGGTAGTGGAGACAGATACTTTAGAGACTTTAAGTGACTCTTGGATAGGCACATGGAGGATAGTAAAATGTAGGGCATGCAGAGTAGATTGATCTTAGTAGGACAATAGGTCGGCACAACATTGTAGGCCGAAGGGCCTGTACTGTGCTGTACTGTTTAATGTTCTATGTTCTAGATATCCTAAATAAACCTAGTCTCATTTGCCAGCATTTGGCCCATATCTCTCTAAACCTTTCCTATTCATGTACCCGTCCAGATGCCTTTTTAATGTTGTAATTGTACCAGCCTGCACCACTTCCTCTGGCAGCTCGTTCCATATCGCACTACCCTCTGTGTGAAAAAGTTGTCCCTCAGGTCCCTTTTAAATCTTTCCCCTCTCATCTTAAACCTATGCCCTCTAGTTTTGGACTCCCCTACAATTGGGAAAAGTCCTTTGGCT
Organism: Rhincodon typus; assembly: GCF_021869965.1. NCBI lineage: Eukaryota > Metazoa > Chordata > Chondrichthyes > Orectolobiformes > Rhincodontidae > Rhincodon > Rhincodon typus. Next base: position 19,835,935 of record NC_063335.1, read on the forward strand.
ATTTACCCTCACGATTTTATAAATCTCTATAAGGTCACCCCTAAGCCTCTGATGTTCCACAGAAAATAGCCCCAGCCTATTCAGCATCTCCCTATAGCTGAAACCCTGCAACCCTGGCAACATCTTCATAAACCATTTCAGAACCCTTTCAAGTTTCACAGCATCTTTTCTATAGCTGGCAGACCAGAATTGAATGCAGTATTCCAAAAGTGGCCTAACCAAAGACAGACTGGGTGAGTAGGCAGGAAGATGGCAGCTGGAGTGGGGAAATGATTGCTTACAAACAGAAAAGCAAAAAAGTTTTTGAGTCATTAAACTTGCAAACATTGCTGTTCAAATAGACTTATGTGTGCACTGGAAGGAACAGTGGAAGTTAGCATGCGTATATTGCAAGCAATTAAGAAAGTAAATGGCAAGTTGACGTTTATTGCAAGGGATTTGAGTACAGGAATAAATGATCTGGTATAATTGTACAGGGATTTAATTAGACCACATCTGGAATACCATGTGCAATTTTGGAATCCACATTGAAGGGAGGATATACTTGCACAGTAAGGTTTACTAGCTTGGTCCCTGGGGCAAGAGGATTGATCTATGATGACAGTAAATTGGGCCTGTAGATTAAAAGAATGAAAATTGATCTTATTCAAGCATACAACAATGTTGAATGCTCAGTAACCTAAAACACAGGACACAGTCTCAGGGTATGGAGCTGATCAGTTATGACTGAAATGATGAAACATTTCTTTTCTTTGAAAGGCTGTGAATCTGTGGCGGTCGCTACCCCAGAGAGTTATAGAGTCATAGAGTCATAAAGCACAGAAACAGACCCTTCAGTCCAACCGGTCCATGCTGACCATGTACCCAAACCAAACCAGTCCCAACTGCCTGTGCTTGGCCTATATCCCTCCAAACATGTCTTGTTCATGTATTTACTTAAATGTATCTTAAACATTGTAACTGTATTCACATCCACTACTTCCTCTGGAAGTTCATTCCACTCACGAACCACTCTCTGCGTAAAAAAGTTGTCCCTCATGTCTTTTTAAAATCTTTCTTCTCTCACCTAAGCTCTCAGTTGGGTGAGTGGCAAGCAAAAAGGCCTCCCATCACATGGTACTGGAACTAAGAAGAAGCAGTTAATGGCAGATGGAGTTTAATTTAGATAAATGTGGGGTGCTGCATTTTGGTAAGACAAACAAGGGCAGGACTTAATAGGGTAGGGCCCTGGGTCTTGTTGAACAGTGAGACCGAGGGTTTTAGGTACATAGTTCGTTGAAAGTGGCATCACAGGTAGACAGGATGGTGAAGGCGTCATTTGGCACACTTGCCTTCATTAGCCAGACCATCGAGTATAGGAGTTAGGACATTGAGTTGCAGCTCTACAGGACATTGGTGAGGCCACTTTTGGGGGACTGCGTACAGTTCTGGTCATCCTGCAAGAGGAAGGATATTATTAAATTGGAGAAGGTTCAGAAAAGATTTACTAGGATGTTGCTGGGATTAGAGGCTTTGAGTTATAAGGTGAGGCTGGATGGTTTGGGCTGTTTTTTCCCTGGAGTGTAGGAAAGTGAGACGTGACCTTACAGAGGTTTCTAAAATCATGAGAGGCTTAGATAGGGTGAATAGCAAAGGTCTTTTCCCTAGAGTAGGGGAGTCCAAAACTAGAAGCCATAGTTTTAAGGTGAGAGGGGAAAGATTTAAAAGGGGCCTGAGTGGTAAAGATTGTATCATTTTTATTGGGATTTATAAAAACACGTCTGTCGATTTGTATGCGATTAGGAGGAAAGTGTAGCCTGCCTCCTTTGCCAATCTACTTAATGTAATATAATGATGGCTAATATTACCTTGGCAGATTTCCAGAGGTTATTAGCTTCTTTCCTTATTTGCTCTCACTTCCTCTGCACTGACCGTGCTCACCAACTCCTGCCAAGAAGACTAAGCTTCAATCCATGCCCTTCTTCTGTCAGCATCTCTGTCTGAAAATGATGTTTCTCTTTCCCATTGATTAAAACTGCTGGAAGAAGATCAAATATGAAAGATTCCTACCTTTAGTTGTCACTATAGATAGACTACTTATATGTTTCATTGACTTTTATAAGTCTTCTTTGTTCAGTACTTGAGCAACAATTTCAAATAACATAAAACAAAAACAGAACTTGCAGGAGAAACTCAATAAGTCTGGCAATATCTGTGAAGAGAAAAGAGTTAACGTTTTGAGTCCAACGACCCTGACAGGGTGTGGGAGTTGGTTTGGATGGATAGAGGAGTGAGGAGCTAGACTCAGACATAGTCCAGAGAGAGAGAATGACAGTTCAGGAGACAAAGGGATGGATGATAGTATGCTCAGGAGAAAGAAAAACAGATAATGGGCACCATAAGGAAATGTAAATGGGTTGGCTGTGCTGAAAGCAGCCCATATCATGACAGGGCCTGAGGTTGGGGGGGTGGGGGCTGGTGGAGGTGTGGGAATGAGTCAAGAACATGGAAGAAGGTGTTCAGGTTTTAAAATGATTAAAGTCAATACTGAGTCCTGAAGGCTGCAGGGTCCCTAAGCAGAAACTTGAATATCTTTTGATGTGTAAGGTAAATTATTGATCCATCCAAGCAAATTCTGCATGTCTTTAAAGCCTTTCGTATCAAACTGTAAAGAATGCAGCACACCTGGTAAGATACGTCTTTGCCATGGTTTTAGCATCAGGAAATACCGTTTCTTTCAGACTGGGAAATCAATACAAAGACAGTATAATTCAAAACTGTGATTCTGACACATTGACAGGAGGTTAGGAGCAATTATTTATGTAATCTGTTGTTGAAGTCTGGAATGTTTTGTCACAAGATTGGTTGAGAGAGAGATCATTGGAGGTCTATAGGGAAAGAACAGGGCACTAGGAACAGTTTGGTTTGGTCGAGCAAAGAGCAGGTTGAGCTGAATTACCACTTTCTATGTACACATCAATGGTTTTAGGACACTGTGTATGTACATTATCCTGATATATAGACAGTAGCAATCAATGTACGGAAAGAACTATTCAAACTCTCAAATGGCTTGTGCTCCAAAAGAGGTTTCAGATTCCTACCTCATAGGAGACTCACTATGTTGGATTTTCTATCTCCTGTTGCGAAAGTGGATTGGTAAAATGAGCAGTTGTATCAATCTCAACAGCGACCATGATCCAACCAGGCAGGCTAACTCTACCATTACGTCAGTTCTCAGTGATCCAGTTATTCTCTCATGATGATTATTGGCCATGCAAAAGAAATACTCAGCATTAGGAATGCTGGAAGTTGCATGGCGTCCTGCTTCTCTGGCCTTGTGGGGTGGCTGAAGCAGTCAAAGGGCCACCTCCTGTCAAGGCCCAACCTCAGTCCCACTGACTTCTACTGAGACTCAACAATAAACCAACACACTTACTCCTTCCACTTGACAATCACGTAAAAGAAATCACACATTAAAAATGAACAAATGTTTTATAGATATGAAAGAGGAGTATCAGAACAAAAATGGGAATGTTAACAATGATAAAATATCATTGATAGATATCAATGATAAACTACGATAAAATAGAAAACTAAATTGGTGACACTTTATTTGATGCGTAGCCAGAGAGCTTCTTTCTGATGGTGCAAAGCAAAGCAGCTGTGACACAATAAATGGATACGGATGGTAGATACTGAGGTAATGGAGAAGGATGTGTTTACACAATCTTTTTAGCCACTTTTTTGAGCACATGCCAACAACAATCTAAGTGCTAACTCTGGCATTTAGTCAAATATCAGTCATCTTCTGGATCAACATTCTTTTGGATCAACATGTCCTTCTCCAGCCCTAGTTTTGAGTGGCCTTACTTACCTCCATGGTTTGACTTTTTATATTGATAAGTCAGGCAGCAATGGTGGTATTATTTCCACATTACTAACATAGAAACCAAAGCAGTGCTCTGGGGACCTTGGTTTGAATCCTACCATTTTGAATTTGAATTCCATTTGAATTCAAAACTAAAAGTCATGATTTAAAAGTTATTGCTTCACCATGAAATAATTATTAATTATTCTAAAATCTCAGTAATGTCCTTTTGGGAATGAAATCTACCTTTCTTACCTTGCCTAAACTACACATGACTCCAGGCCCAGAGCAATGTGGTTGTCTCTTAACTGTCATGGAGTCATAGAGCCGTACAGCATGGAAACAGACCCTTCAGTCCAACTAGTCCATGCCAAACATAATCCTAACTAAACTAGTCCTACCTGCCTGCTCCTGACCCATATCCCTCCAAACCTTTCCTATTCATGTAACTATCCAAATGTCTTTAAACGTTGTAATTTACCTACATCAGCCACTTCCTCAGGAAGTTCATTCCACACGCGAACTGCCCGCTGTTTTAAATCTCTCTTCTCTCACCTGAAAAATGTGCCCCCTATGTGTCTTGAAATTCTCCATCCTAAGGAAAAGACAACTCCCATTAACTCTATCTATACCTTTCATTACTTTATAAATTTCTATCAGGTTACCTCTCAACCATCTATGTGCAACCCCTAGAAAAGGTTCCAGCCTATCCATCCTTTCTTTATAACTCAAACCTTCCAAACCAGGCAACATCCTGGTAAATCTCTTCTGAATCCTCGCAGCTTAACAATATTCTTCTGATAATGGGGCAACCAGAACTGGGCAAAATATTCCAGGAGAAGCCTCACTAATGCCCTGTACAACCTCAACGTGACTTCCCAACTCCTAAACTCAAAGGACTGAGCAATGAAGGCAAGTGTGCATAATGCCTTTTTAACCACCCTGTCTATATGTGGCACGAACTTCAAAAAATTATGTACCTGCACACGCAGGTGCCTTTGTTTCAAAACACTACACAAGACTCTACCATTAATTGTATAAGTCCTACCCTTGTTTGTTTTACAAAAAACAATACCTCACATTTATCCAGATTGAACTTCATTGTAATCTTAGAAAACTTTCTTCACTGTCTACTATGCCACCAATTTGGTGCCGTCTGCAAACTTACTAACCATGCCTTCTAAATTCTCATCCAAATCATTTATATAAATGCCAAACAAAAGAGAGCCCAGAACTGATCTCTGCAGAACAGCACTGGTGACAGCCCGAAAAGCAACCGTCCACCTCCACGTTCTGTCTCCTGCCGTTAAGCCAATTACGTATCCAATTGGCAAGCACACTTTGAATCCCGTGTGACCTAACTTTACTAATTAGTCTGCCATACGGAACCTTGTCAAAGGCTTTGCTAAAATCCAAATAAACAACATATACTGCATTGCCATCATCAATCCTTTTGGTAACCTCCTCAAAAAAACTCAATCAAGTTTGTGAGACACGATTTTCCTTGCTCAAAATCACATTGACTATCCCCAACCGATTTTTATCTCTCTAAATACCCATAAATCCTATCTTTAATAATCACCTCCAACAATTTACCCACAACTGAAGTCAGACTGACAGGTCTATAGTTCCCTGGTCTCTCCTTACAAATCACGAAAACATTTCAAAAAGAATGAAACTATATATCCACCTGACACAACCATGTACTGGAAACAACGACAAACACAGTCCTATGTGTGCCTGAATCTTCAGGATCCCTGCATTGGGATTTTCACCATAGGAATTTCATGGACTATCCTTAATATTTCTTGATACTGTTTGGGCAGCACCACCACCTGGTGAACCATCATCCGCTCTTCATAGATCTGTGAGGAGGTCTCCACTTCCTCTTCAAAATCCCAATTTTAACATGGAACATTCTAGACTTCCCTTTGCTTCAGCTTCAGTTTGAGTTGATTTAACTTGGATCAGCTTGCTGAGCCTCAGTCAGAAAAAACTTATTGAATATTTCCTTTGCATTATCCAAAACTCCAGCAAACATTTCAGACAGCCAAGTATCTGTCCATGGAGACCTCCAGGACAGAACTGGCTTAGCCATTGACTGGGCCACTACACAGGAAGGAAAATATTCTGGAAAATTTGAGCATCTGCTCTGCATCCTTTGGCCTTTCAGTGACAACTGGAGAAATTACAACTTTTATTTTGCCCAAATAATTGGTCAGGAGTAGGTCAACTCTGTCTGCAGGTAAACTATGGGCAACTCCTACAGTTACCATTCCAGACATTAGCTCCCACCCCATGTGCACCCAGACTCTGCTGATGCTGTTCAGCTCAGCTGCCCGTCTGGCTGTGGAAACCTTCTGGTTCTCGGCATGGGTTCTTACAAATGGAGAGAAGGACTTTTAAAATTCCTCTATAAGAATTATTTCCTGAAAGGTCTCATACATGACTTTTAGTACCTTTAGTGTCTGCATCCAATGATCAAGGTTAATTCACTTTATTGTCTTAATTTCCACCTACATCTTCCCAGGCTGCTTTAGGTTGCTCTGAAGTTTCTGTCTGAAAGCCCCAGGGACCAATTTATATGTACCAAGAAATACCTGTTTTGTCATTTTATAATCTGTAACCACCACCTCAGAAAGCCTGGTATCAACTCATAAGCTCTACCAGTTTGTATGAAGAGTATCTATTTTCTTTTGGGCACCACACCTGCTTGGCTACTATTCAAAAGAAATGAAAAGTGCCTCTGTGTTAATTCCCTCAAACTTTGGGAGAGCTTGTACAAATTTAAACACCTCCTCATTGAGTCTTGTGTTGATTTTTACTGATTAGAATTTACTTCTCATAGGCATTCATTTTTTTTCAGTTCCTGCTTTGTTAATCAATTTCCAGATCAATCTCTGCAGTCCTGCCACACCAAGTCATGAATGGTGATGGACAATGAAACATCAATTTAGAGGAGGAGGCTGCACAAATAACTTAAGTGTTGGGGGAGCCCAGTACATCAGTGCAGGCTGAAGTATTTTCTACCACTTTTAGCCAGAAATGTCAAGTGGTTGTTGCATCTCAGCCTCCTCTGGAAGTCCCCTTCATCAGCCATGCTATTATTTAGCCAATTTGACTTAGTCCTTGGACTTCAAAAAACAGCAGAATGTCTATAGGTTCTGACAACATTCTGGCAGTAGTACTGAAGATTTGTGCTCCAGGACTGGCTATATTCCTGGCCAAGCTCTTCTAGAACAGCTAAAACACTACTAACTACCTACCTGACAAATGCAAAATTGCCCATATGAACTCTAGCCAATTACTGCCCCATCTGTCTCCTCTCGATCTTCAGCAATGTGATGCAAGTGGTCATCAACAGAGCTGTCAAGCAACACTTACACAGTAATAAGCTGTTCATTGAGACCCAGTTCATCTTCAGCCAGTATCACTCAGCTTCTGCCCTCATTATAGCATTGGACCAACATGGAGAAAAGAGCTGAACTCAAAGTGAGGTAACAGTCACTGTCCATAACATTAAGGGAGAATTTGGCTGAGATGCCACAAAGGGTCCTAGCAAAACTGAAGTCAATGGCAATGGGGAGAAAACTTGCTGTTGGTGGAGTCATACCTGGTATGAAGGAAGGTGGTTGTCTTTTATTTGTTCATGATATATGAGTAAAAGTGGCTAAAGCAGCACAGGAGCACCACTGGAGATATGCAGAGTTGGGAAAGTGCAGCCTTGATCAGCATGCTATGCTGCTTTGATTCCAGTAGTGCCATTTGTGACCTCAAAGCTCCAGCTGATACTTTATCTTAACCTTGAAGAGGTGACCAACAGGATTCAATAACTGGATGTTGACAGGGACTATTTAGAGCAGATTAGTTGCAGATTGATTGTCATAAAAACCCATTTTGTTTGCTAATGTCCTTCAGGGAAAGAAACGTACAGTCTTTACCTGGTCCGTCCTACACAGGACACCCAGTAATTCTGAAATGCCCAAACAAGCCAATCAGTTCAAGGGCAATGAGGGGTGATCAACAAAAATTGACTCACGAAGAATAAAGAAGAAAAGTTGATCTCAAGAAGAGCATGTCTCATTCTTAAACTACTTTTAAATGACAACCATTAACCAGTCCCTCCAGAAACCAAACCCCATCAGAAAAATTGTTCCACCAGAAGAATTAAAGATTTTGTATCAAGATAAAGAGTAAAGAAAGAGATCCATAATTTTGCCAAAACCAGCAGAAAGCTGAAGATTGAGAAGATTTTAAAATTCAGCAAACAAAGACCAAGAAATTGATAAATGAACAGAAAATAGGACAAAAGTAATAGAGACCCAAAAACAAAAGCTTCTATTGGTCTATATAACAGAACAGATTTGCATAAGTAATTATGGGCACATTAATATGAAGGAAGGTGAAATTATAGTGCAGGATAAGGGAATGAATTAGACATTAGGTAAATACTTTGTATCTGCTTTCATAGTAGAAGACATCCAAACTTTCCAAAAGTAGTGGGGCACCAAGTGTCAAATTGAAATGAGGGACATTCAGATATTAGTATGAATAAGAAAAATACTAGAGAAATCAAAGGACTGAAAGCTGACATATCCCTGCATGTGTGGTCTTACTCTAGGGTTTTTTTTAAAAATCGCTACAAAGATAGTGGATACATTAGTTTTGAATTTCTAGTGTTCTCAATTCTAGAATGGTTTACTTGGATTAGAAGATAGCAAAAGTGACTGCTTCTCATGGAAAGACAAATAGATAAAACAGAGAAGCCTGACACCAGTGGTATAAAAAATGTTAGAATCTATTACTGGGGATGTGATAACACAGTCACATTGTTTAAGGAAGGCAAATCATGTTTGAGAAATCTAGTAGTGTTTTTTGAGAACTTCACTAACAAGGTGGATGAGGGGAAATGATGTAGTGTATTTTGATTTACAAAAATAATTCCATAGGGTAACACATAAGAGGTTATTACATAAAATTAGAATTTATGGGATTAAGGGTTGTATTTTTAAAGAATTACTCACAGGATGTGGTGATGAGCATTTATTGCCCGTTACCAAATGCCTTTGAAAAAATAATGACTCTGCAGTCCATGGGATTTAGGTAAACCCACAGTAATGTTTGGAAAGGAATTGTAGGATTTTGATCCAGTGACAGTAAAGAAATAGTGATGTTTGTGTGTGTGTGACTTGGAGGGGAACTTGCAGGTGGTTATGGCTCCAAAGCATCTGCTGCTTTATTCTTTCTAGGTGGTTCAGGTCACCAGTTTGGAAGGTGCCGTCACATGGTGAGTTCTTGCAGTGCATCTTGTAGTTAGTATACATTACCATCACTGTACATTGGTGGTGTAAGGAGTGAGTAGAGGAGGTAATGAGCAAGGTACCAATTGAGCAGTCTGCATTGTCTTGGATGGTATTGAGATTCTTGAGTATTGTTAAAACTGCAGGTAAATACCAGGTAAGTAAAACGTATGCCATCACACTCCTAACTTGTCCTTTGGGCAGCACTGTAGAGACAGGAGGTGAGTTACTCGCCACAGAATTTCCAGCCTGGACATTTTCTTGTAAGATAGTATTTATTTGGCTGGACCAGTTCAGTTTCTCCCAGACAGTTGAAAGTGGGTGGTCAGTAATGTGTAAATGTTACTTGTCAATTATCAGCCTAAGCCTGGTTGTTGTCGAAATGATTCAGTATCTGAGGGGTGGTGAATGGTGCCTAACATTGTACAATCATCAGTGAAAATCCCCAGTGAACTGACCTAATGATGGAGGGAAGTTTGTTGGTGAAGCAGATGATGATGAAGATGTTTGGACCTAGATCACCACTCTGAGGAAATCCTACAGAGATATCCTGGAACTGAGCTGAGATGACTAACCTCCAATAAACACAATCATTTTCCTTTGCACCAAGTATGACTTCAAACAATGGAGTTTTCCCCTGATTCTCAATGACATGGTTTGCAAATGGTTACTGGACAGAAAACAAACAGTTAAAATAAGTGAGTCAGTTACATGTTGATAGGCTTTAAGTGGTGTACCACGAGCATTAGTAATGGGGTCTCAGCCTTTTGCAATTTATATTAATTAATTAAATGAGTGCAGCAAACAATTTGCTGATGATACAGAATTAGGTGGAATACTAAACCGTGAGGAAGATGCAAAAAGGTTGCAAAATAATTTATGAGTCAACTGAATGGGAAAGAACATCGAGGTGGAATGCAATACATATAAATGTCAAGTTATTTGCATTACTAAGAAAATTGTAAAAAAAAAAGTTTTAAATTGTGAGATAGTAGGAACTGCCGATGCTGGAGTCCGAGATAACACAGTGTGGAGCTGGAGGAACACAGCAGGTCAGGCAGCACCAGAAGAGCAGGAAAGCTGATGTTTCGGGTGGGGACCCTTCTTCAGAAAATTTTCTTCATTGTCTGCTACACCTCCAATTTTAGTGTCATCTGCATGATCTGTATGGGTTTGTAAATGGGGTCCAATTCTATGCGTTCGTTGATTGCATTACGGGTGGAGAACCGTGCCTCTAGGAATTCCTGTGCTTTCGCAGATGCCTACTAAACAGACAACAACAGGAGTACACAGTACGACCTAACACACTGGCCACACTGCCCTACATCAAGAACATGTCGGAACGGACAACGAGACTCCTAAGCCCACTAGGAATCATGTTAGCCCACAAGCCCACAGCCACTCTACGACAAACGCTTACAAGGATTAAAGACCCCATTCCCACAACATGCAGAACCAACATGGTTTACAAAATACCATGCAACTACTGCCACAAACATTACATCGGACAGACAGGAAGGAAACTAGCCATCAGAATACATGAACATCAACTAGCAACAAAATGGCATGACGAACTCTCCTTGATATCAGTACACTCAGACAATGAAGGCCATCAGTTTAGCTGGGACAATGTAACCACAGCAGCCCAAGCCAAACATAGACACGCACAGGAATTCCTAGAGGTACGGTTCTCCACCTGTAATGCAATCAACAAACATATAGAATTGGACCCCATTTACAAACCCATACAGATCAAAACCAGAAATGACACTACTCACCGTAATGGACCTGACACTATAGATTCCAAGTGGAGTAGAATAACGTTGCTTCATGGGAGTCTCCACTGATGATGTCACCGAGCATGGTGATGAAAACATCTGAATGAGAACAAGCCAGCTCGGTAAGCAAGTCAACAACCTCAACAATTTAAATTTTAAGAATGGTGCATTCATAATGTGGACAAGCACACTAGCAATATGGCATGTGCTAGAAGCATTTTGAAGTTAGGCAGTAAGACCGAGAGTGTGTTCTGGTCAGCCCAAATAATGGAAAGAAACTTGAACTTCTGCCGTCACTATCCACAGGTCTAGCCTACAACATATAAAGGTGTATGTTGTTACAGAAACATGAGGGTGGAGTGAGTGTACGGTTGGCCAGACTGCTGGTAGGAATCACATTCTTGACAAAGCACAGTATTTGATTCCCATTCTTGTCAGGGCAAGGTAGTTGACTTTTGACCAACTTCTGAAATTGTCGAGCAAGCTGTTCATTTTTATTTGATTTTCCTGCAGTGATTTCATACAACTAAGTCCAGGTAGACCACCAGGCACTGATCCAAGCATCAGAGAAAAAAAAACAGTCGTACCCAGTCCAGTTGATCGTGTGAAGTTGTCTTCATTAATATCTGGCGGTTTGTGCGAAAACTGGGAGAGTAACAGCCTAACGTAGTCCGCTCACCGAATCCTTTAACACAGCCAATGTCACAAATTCCTGTAACAACATCGTATCCCATCAAAAGGGCAGACTGACTAAAGAGACAAGCAGTAAAATACGTTCAGGATGGTGTGGAATAGACTCCATGAAGTCTTATGACATCAGCTTAAATGTGGATAACACATCTCCCTCCTTGATGGTTCAGTGCTCCTTCTTGTTGAATGCTGTTTTTAAAAAATGGCGATGGCACATTATTTACTCTGGGTGGGGGAATTTAAATGTTCATTACTAAAGGCGGCTTGGGACCAACATTATTGACAATGCTGGCTGAATCCTGAAGAACATATCTGTCAGACTGAGCCAGCAGTAGTGGTGAGAGAACCAAGGGAAAGGGATTAATCTATCTTGTCCTTGTCCTCGCTACCTGTCCACTATCTCTCACACAGTCACCTATTCATGAAAGCTGGTAGGACTGATCACTGTACAGCCATTGTAGAGAACCCATTTTCACATTGGGGATATCCTCTATTATATAGCATGACACTCGGCTAATTCAGATAGGGCTCAGAACAGAATGAGAACCTCAATACTAGGCATCAATGAGATGTGGTGAGTTTCCATAATCAGCAGAATAATGTTCAATCAATTCTGCAGCCTCTCAGATTACAGAAATATAAGAAACAATAAGAAATGGCCATTCGATTCCTCACTTGCTTGATTTGATTTGATTTATTATTGTCATGTACTGAGACACAGTGAAAAGTAATAGTTTGTGTGCTATCCAGGCAAATCATACCTTACATAAGTACATTAGGGTCCTAGAACAGAATAACATAAGAACTAGGAACAGGAATAGGCCATCTGGCCTCTCGAGCCTGCCTCGCCGTTCAATAAGATAATTGCTGATCTTTTTGAGACTCAGCTCCACTTACCCGCCCGCACACCATAACCCTTAATTCCTTTACTGTTCAAAAATTTATCTAGCCTTGCCTTAAAAACATTCAGTGAGGTAGCTTCAATCGCTTCACTGGGCAGGGAACTCCACAGATTCACAACCCTTTGGGTGAAGAAGTTCCTCCAATTCCTGACCTCAGTCCTACATCTGCTTCCCTTTATTTTGAGGCTATGCCCCCTTGTCCAAGTTTCACCTGCCAGTGGAAACAACTCCCTGACTCCACCTATCTGTTCCCTTCATAATCTTATATGTTTCTGTAAGATCTCCCCTCATTCTTCTGAATTGCAATGAGTATAATCCCAGCCTACTCAGTCTCTCCTCATAATCCAACCCTCTCAACTCTGGAATCAACCGAGTGAATCTCCTCTGCACCCCCTCCAGTGCTAATATATCCCTTCTCAAGTAAGGAGACCAAAACTGCACACAGTACTCCAGGTGTGGCCTCACCAGGACCCTATACAACTGCAGCATAGCCTCCCTGTTTTTAAACTCCATCCCTCTAGCATGAAATGAAAATTCCATTTGTCTTTTTAATTACCTGCTGCACCTGCAATCCTACTTTTAGCGATTCATGCACAAGGACACCCAAGTCCCTCTGCACAGCAGCGTGCTGCAATTTTTTACCATTTAAAACAGAGTCCATTTTGCTGTTATTCCTACCAAAATGGATGACCTCACACTTATCAACATTGTACTCCATTTGCCAGACCTTTGCCCACTCACTTAGACTATCTATATCCCTCTGCAGACTTTCAGTGTCTTCTGCACACTTTGCTCTACCACTCAGCTTAGTGTCATCGGCAAATTTTGACATACCACACTTAGTCCCCAACTCCAAATCATCTATGTAAATTGTAAACAATTGCGGTCCCAACATTGATCCCTGAGGCACACCACAAGCCAATGACCGCCAACCAGAAAAACACCCATTTACCCCTACTCTTTGCTTTCTACTGGTCAACCAATCCTCTATCCATGCCAATACATTACCTGTAATACCGTGCAACTTTATCTTATGTAGCAGCCTTTGGTGTAGCACCTTGTCAAATGCCTTCTGGAAATCCAGATACGCTACATCCACAGGTTCCCCATTGTCCACCATGCAAGTAATGTCCTCAAAGAATTCCACCAAATTAGTTAAACATAACCTACCCTTCATGAACCCATGCTGGGTGTTCCCAATGGGACAATTTATATCCAGATGTCTTGCTATTTCTTCCTTAATGATAGATTCAAGCATTTTCCCCACTACCGAAGTTAAGCTAACTGGCCTATAGTTACCTGCTTTTTGTCTACTTCCTTTTTTAAACAGTGGCGTCACATTGGCTGTTTTCCAATCTGCGGGAACCACCCGAGTCCAGTGAATTTTGGTACATAATTACTAGTGCATTTGTTATTTCCCCCATCACCTCTTTTAGTACCCTGGGATGCATTTCATCAGGGCCAGGAGACTTGTCTTCCTTTAGCCCCATTAGCTTAACCAGCACTGCCTCCTTAGTGATAATGATAGTTTCTAGGTCCTCACCTGCTATAACCTTCTTGCCATTAGTTTTCGGCATGTTATTTGTGTCTTCCACAGTGAAGACCGACACAAAATAACTGTTTAATGCCTCGGCTATTTCCTCATTCCCAGTTATTAAATTGGCCTTCTATCCTCTAAAGGACCAATGTTTACCTTCGCCACTCTTTTACACTTTACGTATTTATAGAAACTTCTGCTTTCTGTTTTTATATTTTGAGCTACTTTACTCTCATAATCTATCTTACTTTTCTTTATAACTTTTTTTGTGGCTTTCTGTTGGCCTTTAAAGATTTCCCAGTCTACTAGTTTCCCACTAATCTTTGCTTTTTTGTATTTTTTTTTTAATCTGATACTTTCCTTTATTTCCTTAGACATCCATGGTTGACTATTTCTTTTCCTACAGTTCTTCCTTATCACTGGAATATACTTCTACTGAGCATTGTGAAAAATCGTTTTGAAAGTCCTCCATTGTTCCTCAATTGACCCACTATAAAGTTTTTGCTCCCATTTTACCTTACCTAACTCCTCCCTCATCCCATCATAGTCTCCTTTGTTTAAGCACAGGACATAGGTACTGGATTTAACCTTCTCACGCTCCATCAGTATTTTAAATTCGACCATACTGTGATCGCTCCTTCTGAGAGGATCCCTAACTGTGAGATCATTAATTATTCCTGTCTCATTACACAGGACTAGATCTAGGATAGCTTGTTCCCTCGTAGGTTCCATTACATATTGTTCAAGGAAATTATCGCGGACGCATTCTATGAACCCCTCCTCAAGGCTGCCATGACCGACCTGGTTTGACCAATCGATATGTAGATTAAAATCCCCCATGACAATTGCTGTACCATTTTTACATGCATTAGCTACTTCTATGTTTATTGCCCGCCCCACCATGATGTCATTATTTGGTGGCCTATAGACCACACCTATCAGTGACTTCTTCTCCCTGCTATTCCTAATTTCCACCCAAATGGATTCAACCTTTTGTTCAGTTGAACCTATATCATCTCTCACTACTGCCCTGATATCATCCTTAAAAATCAGAACGACACCACCCCCCTTACCTTCCTGTCTGTCCTTCCAAACAGTTTGATACCCCTAGATATTTAACTCCCAGTCATGACCATCCTGCAACCATGTCTCTGTAATGGCCACTAAATGATTTGCGCCATCAACTCATTCACCTTGTTTCAAATGCTCCGAGCATTCAGATAAAGTGCCCTTATGCCAGTTTTTGCACCTTCTTTTTGGGTCCTATCATCTCCATTACTAACAGCTCTTGAATTCTCCTTCCCTTTAACTTTTTTCCTAATTTTCAATGGAGTTGAAGCTTCCTCGTCACCTGCTAATCTGCTGCTTTGCCTTACATTAATTGTCATTCTCCCTCTATGCTCACTCCTCCCTTCCCCCCGACTTACTAGTTTAAAGTCCTATTGACCACCCTATTTACCCTTTTTGCCAGAACACTGGACCCGGTCCTGTTCAGGTGGAGTCCATCCCAGTGGTATAGGTCCCTCCTGTCCCAGAACTGATGCCAGCGCCCCATGAAAAGGAAACCCTCTTTCCCACACCACTCTTTTAGCCACAGAATATAGTGTTACAGCTACAGGGAAGCTGCACAGAAAGATCAACTTTAATGTATGAGACGTCCATTGATTAGTCTTATAACAGCTGGGAAGAAGCTGTTCTTGAATCTGTTGGTCTGTGTTTGTATCTTCTGCCCGATAGAAGAGAATAACCGGGGTGGGAGAGGTTTTTGATTTTGTCGGTTCCTTTCCTGAGGCAGCAGGAAGTATAGATGGAGTCAATGGAAGGAAAGCTGGTTTTCATGTTGGACTGGGTTGTGTTCCCAACTCTCTGAAATGTCGTGTGGTATTGAGCAGAACAATTGCCATACTAAGCTGTGACGTAGCTGGATAGGATACTTTCTCTGGTGCATCTAAAAAAATTTCTATAAGATGGCTTCACCATTCAAATTAATTATGGCTGATCTTTTTCTTTGATGCCGTTTTCTGCATTACTATCTGCATTTTGCTAGATATTTTAGTAGCTAGAAATCTATTGATCTCTGCCTTGAATATACTCAATGACTGAACATTCACAGCTTTTAAAGGCAGTGAATTCCAAAGATTCACCACTCTGTCAGTGAAGAAATTCCTCTGTGCTAAATGGTCTACCTCTTATTTTTAGACTGTATCATCTGGTAGTACATAAACTCGGATAATTCCCCTGCATCTGCATTGATGAGGCCATAAAAATCTTACATGCTTCAATGATATCTGTATTCATTATTCTAAACTTGAGATAATATAGCATCAGTTTCCCCAACCTGTCCTTAGAGGACAATCATGTCATCACAGAAATTAGTTTGGTGAATCTTTGTTGCACTCGGTCTATAGCAAGTATGCCTTTCCTAAAGTAAGGAAACCAAAGCTGGACTGAATACTCCAAGAGCAGATTCCTCAAGCCGTGATGCAATTGCAGCACAACATCTTCATTCCTCTGCTCAAATCCTATTGTAATAAAGGTCAGTATACAATTTTCCTTTCCTATTTGATTGTTATACCTGCATGTATATAACGGACTTACTTGCTCTGTAACAATGTCCTCATTAGTGGGAATATCTTTTCAACATCTACCGTGTTAAACCATCCTGCCCTAGAATCTTGTATACTACAATAAGATCTGCCGTCATTCTACCAAACTCTAGTGAATAAAGATCTAACCTGTTTAGCCGTTCTTGATTAGTCAACCCCTTCGTCCCAGGAATCAGCCTAGTGAATCTCTTTTGAACTGCCTCAATGCCAATATATCCTTTTTTAAATACGGGGATCAAAACTGTACACAGTACTGCAGGTGCAGCCTCACCAATACCCTGTACAATTGTAACAAGACTACCCTACTTTCCAACTCTAATCCCTTAGCAATAGAGGCCAAAATGATATTTGCATTCTTAATTACTTGCTGAACCTGCATGCTAACTTTTTGTGTTTCATGTACAAGAATATCCAGATAAATCTGTGCAGCACATTTTGGAGTCTTTCTTTCTCTTTTTAATTAATACTTTGTCTTTTGATTCTTCCTACATGATCATTGACTGATTATTGGTTGCCACAAAGCTTACATCTCCACTCTAAACATTTTCTCTGAGTGCTGGCAGGCTTTTCATTATGTGCACATCTCAGTTAAAGAAAAAAAATAACCTTTTGAACATGTTACATTACCTTGAGGCAGGTGGGACTTGGACCCTGATCTTCTGCCCCAGATGTCGGGACATTACTACTCTATCATAAGACTCCAAAGTATTTTAAGTAACCTGTTCAGACATGTGGTGACACACCTTTGTACCAGGTAGGTTTTGTACTGAGAACCTGTAGGCTCAGGAACAGGAGCTCTATCCACAAGAAAGGCATTTTTTTCAGTCAAAATGTTTGGATTTGTTCTAACACACCTTCATAACTGGTAGGACTCAATCACAGACCTTCTAGCTTGCTCTGAGGAAGGATCACCAGACCCGAAACATTAACTTTGATTTTCTTTCTTTACCGATGCTGCCAGACCTGCTGAACATTTCCAGCAACTTCTGTTTTTGTTCCTTCTAGCTTTGAGGTAGGTACTCTACCACTGCACTACAAGGGAGTACACTGTTGTGGAAAACTAAATTAACCAAATCAGATCAAATTATGGGTAAAATGTTCATTAGAGACAACTTCAATCAAAATTGCCAAAGAAACAGGGAATGTAAATTAAAGTGTCATTAGTCAGAGTGATCATGCACCCCAGTCCCCTGTGTACCCATTGGCCACCAAAAGCTTCAAGTCACCAGTGGATACTGTGTGCTCCCCCTCCAAGCATAGCTGACCATGGACATAACCACAGAACAGGGGCAGCGCACAGCTGGGCATGAACATAACTATGGTACAAAGACAGTCAGGAGTTATGACTCCTTCTATATGGCCTATTACCTGGGCCAATTAATAACCAACTTGAGTGGAGCAGGAGCCTACCATAAGATGATCCTCTGACTTGCATGTCCCCATATCCATCCACTCACCTGCACCAGATGTCCAGGCATCCGGAATGTGGGGATAAAGTTCAAGCACAGAAACAGTAATAAGCTCCATAAAAGCTATAAAGGGAACACAGTCTTGTGCAACCAATGTACATGTAGTCAAGGGACTCCACTGCACCACAGAAAATGCCTTTGGCCTGAGAACTCATGAGCCCCCTTAAGCCATAAATGTACGAGACTGCAGCATGCAATACCCTCCACCCAGAC
Source organism: Rhincodon typus (assembly GCF_021869965.1). Lineage (NCBI taxonomy): Eukaryota > Metazoa > Chordata > Chondrichthyes > Orectolobiformes > Rhincodontidae > Rhincodon > Rhincodon typus. Next base: position 19,854,277 of record NC_063335.1, read on the forward strand.
CCCAATGGCAAGATGAGGACTTCTGCATAGAGCAGCGGCCACTGGGGATCTCAGTTGCCAGACTGCAGAAGGAAATGCCACAGCCTGGATGCTGTTGCACACAGCAGTCTCATACACTTAAAATTCCGTAGGCTAATTAAAAGATTCATAAGGTAGCTGACTCAGCTGACTGAGGGCAAGTTACCAGTTAATTATCTGAAGCCTGAATAGGGCTTCAAATAGGTGTTGATTACTGTTGAAGCTTAACTAGTGTGAGTCATCTCAGCTCAATTTAAGGGAGTACCTCTTAAGAGCACACAACTAGTCAGCTTCACGTGGTTAGGAAGAAGAGATCACATCCAAAATGAAACATAGCCCAGTATATAGTTCAGGGAATTTTGAGTAGTGTGGGAATTCGGTGCAGAGGGGAAGAGGTGATTTCTGCTTGGTTTTTTTTCTTGGTTCATAATTTGTAAGGTTTTTTTTTTCACAGGATAAAATGAAGCCCAGGATCAAGGGCACTTTTTCTGTTTTTTTTCAAAAAAAGCGATATCACAGGAAAACCATTAGTTCATTGATTGGTAATAGTGGCTAATTTAGCTTTCTAGTTTAAAGTTACTTTCAGGTTGAAGGTAAATAGGAGAAATGTTTCCAGATTGCAAATTAAAAGATAGAGATGCTGGGCCAGGTGATGTGTTGTAACTGCACAATGTGGGAGCTGGTGATCCCATTGTGGGTCATAGTGACCACAACTGCAGCAAGTGTTAATTACGTGAGGTATTCTGGCTCAGAATTGATGCGCTGGAGTCTGAGCTTTGAATACTCTGACACATTGGGGAGGAAGTAGAGTAACCTGGAAGCTGTGTTTCAGGAAGCAATCACACCTGTTAGATTAACAATGTGCTATTTGGTCAGTGGTCAGGGACAGGAGAGTGTGCTACAAGTGAGGCAGGTAGCGGGATCCTGCAAGTTGTGTTAAAGGAGTCTCAGCACTTGAGCTTATCAAACAGGTTTGAGATTCTTGCTCCCTGTGTGGATGAGAGTAGGGAGGATGAGCAAACTGACCAAGGAATCATTCAAGGGAGGGGAGGAAAAGAGAACTATAGCTGTAATCAAGGATTGTACAGTCAGAGGAATAGTAACTGTTCCCTGTGTCCAGGATTGACAATCCTGAAGGTGCGTTGCCTGCTTGGTGCCCAGGTTCAGGATATTTCATCTGGGGTGCAGAGGAACTTGAAGTAAGAGGAGAAAGATCCAGTTGCTGCGGCCCACATAGGTAGCAACAGTATAGATAGAAAGTGGAAAGAGGTTCTGCTGAGCAAATATGAATGGCTAGGTGCTAAATTAGAGAGCAAAACTAAAACGGTAATAATCTCTATATTACCACTTGTGCCACAAGCTAATTGGCATAGGGTTATCAAGATTAAAGAGGTAAACTTGTGGCTCAAAGATTGCTTTGGGAGAAACAGGCTCAAATTCATGGGACATTAGTACAAGTACTGGGGAAGCTATTCCAGTGAGACAGGCTCCACTTGAATCATCCTGGGACCAGACTCCTCGTGAATTGCATAACTCTGGACAGGTCTTTAAACTAAATTAGGGGGGGCGGTGGTGTTGAGGAGTAAATATGTGGAAAAATATAAAAGCAAAAGAGAAGATAGGATTGCAGATTATTGATGTGTTTGATTGTTACCATAAAAAAAGGAAGGAACAGAATGTGTGAATGTCATATTGTACCAAGGAACCATAAAAGTGCAGGGAAATTCAACAATAGAACAAAGTTAAAGGCTTTACATCTTAACGCATGAAGCATTTGGAATAAAGTAGATGAACCGACGGCATAAATTGAGGTAAATGGATATGATCTCATAGCTATTACGGAAACATGGTGACAAGGATACCAAAACTGGCACTTAACATTCAGGGATAGTTAACTTTTTGGCGAGATAGGAGCGATGGAAAAGGTGATTGAGTAACACCTAATGGGAAATTAAAAGAGAACAATTGTGACAGATGACCTAGACTTGGATGATGACCATTTTGCTGTAGGCAATAAACAGCAAGGGAAAGGAGACATTTGTAGGAGTAGTGTACACATGCCCAAACAGGAGCCACCCTGTGGGTAAGACTATAAATCAACAAATAGGAGCAGGTAAAAAGAAAATAGCAAGAATTATGGTGGTTTTAATCTTTTTGCTGATTAAGTCAAATCGGAAAGGGTAGCTATGGCAAATTCATAAAGTTCTTTTGGGATAGTTTCCAAGAGTAATATGTCATGGAGCCAACCAGGGAGCAGGCCGTCTTGGACTTTTTTGGATGGTAATGAAACAAGTTTAATAAATGACCTCTGAGGAAAATATCCCCAGGAAATAGTGATCATAACATAATTGAATTTAATATTCAGTTTGAGAATGAGGAACTTGGGTCAGAAACAGTTGTGTTTAATTTAAATAAATTGCATGACAATGAAATGAGGAGAGAGTTAATTAAGTGAACTAGGCAGCTAAATTAGCAGGAATGATAGTCAGCTAGCAGTGACAGACACTTGAGGTAATTCAAGATTCTCTCAGCAAATCAAGGGCCCAGCATAAAAGAAAGAGTGGCATCACAGGAAAACCTTAAGTTCATTGGTTGGTAATAACTGCTAATTTAGCTAACTGGTATAGGTTACTTTCAGGTTTAAAGTAAATAAGAAATATTTACAGATTTCAAAATAAAAATAATTGGAAATGTTTCTTTAAAAAAAAAACAATTAAGAACTAAATAATTAAAATAGAGATGCTGGGCCAGGTGATGTAACTGCAGGATGTGGGACCACTATCTGTAGGAAGTGTTGATTGCTTGAGGAACTCTGGTTCAGTTGATGAGCTGGAGTCCCTGTAAGGTGGAAAGATTCTAAAAGGGAGAAACCAACCACATGGCTAACTAAGGAAATTAATAGTTTCTTTAAGTTGAAAGAGAAAGCACATAAGGATTGGGATAAATTCAAATACATTAAAGGTGGATTATAAAGATAATAAAGAGACAGAAAATTAACTACGAGGGCAAACTAGCAAGGAATACAAAACCTGACAATAAGATCTTGAAACAGGTGAAAAAGAAGAGAGGTCAAAATGAACTAGGCACCTTAGATGAATGTGGAGAGAGGGTTTTGGGGAAACCAGGAAATGGCTGAGGAATTCAACAAATATTTTGTAATCAGTCTTTATGGTAGAAGATACTTTGAACGTCCCATTAATACTTAAGAACTCTTGGGGAGGTATTGAATACCATCATCATCACTGAAGAAGTATTATTAGACCAATTAATGGAGCCAAAGATGGATAAGTCCCCTGACCTTAATGGTAAGCATCCCAGGATCCTAAAAGAGGTTGTTACAGAGATGGTGAATGTATTGATTGTATTATTCAAATAATTATTGGATTCTGAAATAGTATCAGAGGATTGGAAAACTGCTAATGTGACACCCCTATTCAAAAAGGGAGGCAGCAAAAAGTGGGTAACTATATAGGCCGATTAGCCTAATGTCTACTGTTAGAAAAGTATTGTGATCGATTATTAAGGAAGTAATAGCAGAACATTTGGAAAATTATAATCTGATCAAGCAGAGTTAATAAGGGTTCATGAAAGTGAAATGGTGTCTGACTAACTTACTGGAGTTTTTTTGAGAAAGTCTCAACCAGAGTGGATAGAGGGGAACAAGTAGATGAATTGTATTTGAATGTCAGAAGACATTTGACAAGATACTTCCCAAAAGGTTAATTCATAAGATAAGCGCCTGTGCCATTAGAGGTAGCATATTTGCATGGATGGAGAATTGGCTCAGAGGCAGGAAACAGTGAGTGGAGATGAGGGGTTCTTTTTCAGGTTGGTGACCCATGACCAGTGGGGTTCCACAGGGATCAGTGCTGAGACCACACTATTTACAATATATATTAGTGACTTGGACAAAAGAAGAGAATATACTGTAGCCAAATTTGCAGATGACACAAATGAGTGGAAAGGTGGGATTTTAGAGGGATACAAACAGTTTACAGAGAGATATTGATAGATTAAGCAACTGCGCAAAAAGTTGACAAATGGAGTGTAATACATAAAAATGCAAAGTTCATTTTGGAAAGGAGAACAAAGAACAGAATACTAGGTAAATGGAGAAAAACTGCAGAAAGGTCATTCAACAAAGGAATTGAGTACTTAAGCAAGAAACACAACGCTAGCACACAGATTCAGCAGGTAATCCGGAAGGCTAATGGAATGTTGACCCTTATTTCAAGCAGGCTGGAGTAAAAGAGTAGGAAAGTCTTTCTGCAGTTTGCAAAGTGCTGGTGAGATCACATCTGGAGTACTGTGAGCAGTTTGGTCCCCTTATTTAAAAAAAGATATCTAGAAAAGAAGGCAGTTCAGAGAGGATTCACTGGGATGATCCCCTCGTATGGAAGTATTTTCTAATGAGCAAACATTAAATAGCCCTGGAAGAGTATAAAGGCAATAGGAATATACTTAAGAGGGACTTCAGGATCGCTAAAAGGGGACATGAGATAGCTTTGGCAAATAGGGTTAAGGAGAATCGAAGGGATTCTACAAATATTAAGGATGAAAAGGTAACTAGAGAGAGAATAGGGCCCCTTAAAGATCAGCAAGGCCACCTACATGTGGAACCTCAGGAGATGGGGAGATACTAAACAAGTATTTTAGATCAGTGTTTTTTGTGGTGAAGGATATAGAGAGAGAACTTGGGGAAATAAATAGCAACATCTTGAAAAATGTGCTTATTACAAAGGAGGAGATGCTGAACATCTTAAAACACACAAAGGTGGGTAATTCCCCAAGACATGATCAGGTGTACCCTAGACCTCTCTGGGAAGCTATGGAAGAGGTTGCTGGGTTCCGTGCTGAGATATTTGTATCATTGATAGCCACAGGTGAGGTGCCAGAAGGCTGGAGCCACTATTTAAGAAAGGTGGTAAGGAAAAGCCAGGGAACTATAGACTGGTGAGCCTGACATTGGTGGGGGCAAGTTGTTGGAAGGAATCCTGAGGGACAGGATTCATGTGTATTTGGAAAGGCAAGGACTGATTAGGGATAGTCAACATGGCTTTGTGCATGGAGAATCGTGTCTCAGTAACTTGATTGAGTTTTTTTTCGAAGAAGTAACAAAGAGGATTGATGAGGGCAGACCAGTGGACGTTGTCTATTTGACTTCAGTAAGGCATTTGACAAAGTTCCTCATGGTAGACTGGTTGGCAAGGTTAGATCGCACAGAACAGAGGGAGAACTAGCTACTTGGCTCGAAGATAGGAGACAGAGGGTGGTGGTGGCCTGGAGGCCTGTGACCCCCAGTGTGCCACAAGGATCGGTGCTGGGTCCACTGCTTTTTGTCATTTATATAAATGATTTGGATGTGAACATAGGAGGTATGGTTAGTAAGTTTGCAGATGACACCAAAATTGCAGGTGTAGTGGACAGCAAAGAAGGATACCTGAAAGTACATTGGGATCTCGATCAGATAGGTTGAGGAGAGACAGATAGAGCTTAATTTAGATAAATGTGAAGTGCTGCATTTCAGAAAGGCAAATCAGGCCAGGACTTATACACTTAATGGTTAAGTCTTGGAGTGTTGCTGAACAAAGAGTGCAAGTTGTTAGTTCCTTGAAAGGTGGAGTCGCAGGTAGATAGGATAGTGAAGAAGGCATCTGGTATGTTTGCCTTTATAGGTCAGTGCATTGAGTGTAGGATTTGGGAGGTCATGTTGCGGCTGTACAGGACATTGGTTAGGCCACTTTCGGAATACTGCCTGCAATTCTGGTCTCCCTGCTATAGGAAGGATATTGTGAAACTTGAAACGGTTCAGAAAAGATTTACAAGGATGTTGCCAGGGTTGGAGTGTTTGAGCTGTTGGGAGAGGCTGAATAAGCTGGGGCTATTTTCCTAAAGCCTCAGAGGTTGAGGGGTGACTTTCCTGAGGTTTATAAGATCATGCGAGGCATGGATAGCGTAAATAGACAAGATCTTTTCCCCAGGGTAGGGCATCCAAAACTAGAGAGCATAGGATCTAAAAGGATTTAAAAGGAATCTAAGGGGCAACTTTTTCACAGAGGGTGGTGCGTGTATGGAATGAGCTGCTAGAGGTAGTGTTGGAGGCTGGTTCAATTACAACATTTAAAAGGCATCTGGATGGGTATATTAGTAGGAAGGGTTTAGAGGGAAACAGGCCAAATGATAGCAAACAGGACTGTATTGATTTTAGGATATCTGATCGGCATGGCTGAGTTGGTCCGACAGGTCTGTTTCTGTGCTGTACATCTCTATGAATCTAGGTTGGGACTGTACTCACTGGAGTTTATATGAACCAGAGATGATCTCATTGAAACATATAGGATTCTTTAGGGGCTTAGCAGGGTAAATGCTGAGAGGATGTTTCCCCTCGTGGAAGAGTCTCAGACCAGAGCTATCGTCTCAGAATGAAGGGATGTGGATTTAAGACTGCAGTGAGGAGGAATTTCTTTTCTCAGGGTTGAGTCTTTGCAACTCCTTGCCACAGTTATGGGGCAGAGTCCTTGTGTATATTTAAGGTTGAGTTAGATTCTAGATCAGTAGGGGAATCAAGGGTTATGGGGAAAGGGCAGGAAACATGAAGAATGTTGGATCAGCCATGATCCTATTGAATTGCAGTGTAGGCTTGATGGGCCTACTCCTGTTCCTGTTTTCATGCTGTAATGGTCTTTTGTACTGGGTACTTAAGATCAATGAACAGAACCTATTAGATACAAACAGATTCCATTCCTTTTCCCTCTAAACTTAAAACGATATGCAAACAAAAAATCTATTCGCAAGAGATGTGAAATAATACATTTTTGCATTTTTGTATGTTCTGTTATTGTGCAATCAGTATTTAACATTTTCTACTCCTTCTCTTGAATATAAAAAGATGTCAATAAGCTTATATGTAAATATTTTCATGTTTTTATAGCTCATTATAATACAAGAACAATCCTCTTCAAGGACGGTCAACAATTTTTTTGGACATTCAAGCAATTAGCTGATACGTACTCTACATTTCCTGGCTCTCTACATTTTTATTTCCTTCCCCTGGTCTATAGTTCACATATTCTGCCTTTTGTCTGACAGAGTCAGCCAGTTTTTGTGTTTTCCTGCCTTTCCTATGGTCTTATCTTCCCTCCACTCACTGAACTCTTCTGTCATATTTACCGGCCTAGTTCCAGTTTTCGATGCTTTAACTTTGTGATAAATAGTTCTACGCTGATCTTCAAAATCACTTGGTCCACTCTCTGTTAAACCATTAACAACAAAAACAGAAGTTGCAGGAAAAGCTCAGCAGATCTGGCAACATTTGTGAAGAAAAACCAGAGTTAACGTTTCAGGTCCCCTGACCCTTCCTCAGAATTTTAAACAATTATCTGGCACAATCTATATCCATAAAGATCCAACATATACATGTGTGAAAAATGCATGGTACACCTTCAATATCCACTGTCTGTTTAGGCTCCATCAATCTGTAATCAGAGCTACTAAGCTGTGTGGAATTTAGTCAAGTTTTCTGGTTACAATGTCACAAGATTATCATTTTGCCATCAGTGTCTGTAAATTTTCCGGGGCCTCTTCATTCGTTTTGCCCTTCCCTCTTGTTAGTGATCGACTATTAAAGTTATTTTCAGATGGCCTATTACAATACCACAAAATTCTGCCAATTTTACCTAAAACCTTTGCCTTAATAAATGTTCTTCTACCCTCAAGCATAGCATTCAAATGCTGTAACCCCCAACCAGTCATTTGTTTGTCTTGTGCATGCACTGTCCAATCTAAAGTAGTTGTCAATCTACAACGCAACTGGTCAGCTAATTTCTTTTAAAAATTGTTAATCACGGCATGATTTTTCTCTCCCAAATAATATTCCTAAAAGGACTACCTGCATTGCTACAATATTCGAATTTTCACACATACACCTGAATTCTTCTCTGCCCAATTCTCCTCTTTTCTTTCAGAAATTTAGGTGGTGCTCCCAACTCTATTCCTGTCCATCTTTGCATTATTTTATCAAAAATTACATTTTTGTCTTCACTATTGTTGAGAGGCTAAATCTAACTGCAATGCCTGAAACAAATGCATACGTACATACATACAAACCAGAAGGAGGAGTAGGCCATTCAGTCCCTTAAGCCTGCTTTACCATTTAATAATATCATGGTTGATCTTATTGTAAACACAAATCCAGAAGTCATTTGATGAAGTGGTACATCAAAAGTTATTGCAGAAAATAAAAACTCCTGGTGTGTGAAGTAGCATATTGGTGCAGACAGAAGATTGGCTAGTTATTAGATATATATCAGTAGGCATAAATGGATCTTTTTCAGGTTGACAGGATGTAACAAGTGACTGTCAAAGGGATTAGTGTTGGGATCTTGGAGATAGTAGGAACTGCAGATGCTGGAGAATCCGAGACAACAAGGTGCAGGGCTGGATGAACACAGCAGGCCAAGCAGCATCATAGGAGCAGAGAGGCTGACGTTTCGGGCCTAGACCCTTCATCAGAAAAGGGGGAGGGGAAGGGGGTTCTGAAATAAATAGGGAGAGAGTGGGAGGCGGATAGAAGATGGATAGAGGAGAGGATAGGTGGAGAGGAAACAAACAGGTCGAAGAGGCGGGGATGGGGCCAGTAAAGGTGAGTGTAGGTGGGGAGTTAGGGAGGGGATAGGTCAGTCCAGGGAGGACGGACAGGTCAAGGGGGCGGGATGAGGTTAGTCGGTAGGAGATGGCGGTACGGCTTGAGGTGGGAGGAGGGGATAGGTGGGAGGGAGAACAGGTTAGGGAGGCAGGGACGAGCTGGACTGGTTTTGGGATGC
>NC_063335.1:19868116-19969726 GCF_021869965.1 Rhincodon typus
TGAACCACTGAAAAAAAATTACCTCTCAAAGAAAATTTTTATACAACTTCTGTTTTATTTTAAAATCACAGCAAGTCTATTCATATCATCTAGATTTGTCCTACAGCTAAAGGCCAAAATAGAATAATTGATGACATCTCCACAGCTTCTGAAATGACCTCTGCTATATAATTAGAACAACATAAAGACATTAATTGCCACCAAAGATTATGGATTTAACAGCTAGTGGACCTATTTCTTACACTGTTAGCATTTCTCCAAGGTTACCAAGGTGCAGACTCTGGGAACATGAGTTCAAATTCCACCAAGGCACCTGCTAGAATTTGAATTCAGCTAATAAATATGGAATGTAAAACAAGCCTCCATGATGGTGACCATGAAACTTTCATCGATGTTGAACCTGATCTGGTTCACTAATTTCCAATTGGGAAGGAAATTGCCTATCCTTGGTCTGGCACAGCTATGCACTTGACATGTTAACTGTCTTCTGAAATGGCCCAGAAAGTCAGTCAGTCTGTTCAAGGGCAATTAGGGATGGTAACCAAATGCTTGTTTTACTCACACTGTCCACATCTCATGAAAGTATAAAGGACTCTGACCACTACAGTAACCATTCAAAATAAAGGAGTGTTTCTTCACACTCTTTTTAGCAAATAATAATTAAATTATCAAATTAAATAGGTGTCATCCTCTTAAAGGGGGTACTGTAAGTTTCTCTTCATATTCTTTAAAAATCAAAGTTTCAAGAAACCAATTTTTTTTCTTTATTCATTCACAGGATGAGGGTGTCGCTGGCTAGGCAGCATTTATTGCCCATCCCTAATTGCCCAGAGGGCAGTTGAGAGTAAATCACGTTGCTGTGGGTCTGGGGTCATATGTAGGCCAGACCAGGTAAGGATGGCAGTTTCCCTCCCTTAAGGACATTAGTGAACCAGATGGGTTTTTCCTGACAATCGATTCGCGGTCATCACTAGATCCTTAATTCCAGATATTTTATTGAATTCAAATTCCACCATCTACCATGGTGGGATTAGAAGCTGGGTCCCCAGAATGTTATCCGGGTCTCTGGATTAATAGTCCAACGATAATACCACTAGGCCATCGCCTCCCCCATTAAGAATGGACGGCCTGTTAAAGGGGCACGGAATGAAAATCAAATGCTCAAAAGACATTTACAAAACATACATCAAAAATAAGTTTTCAGCAGAAGCATTGCACTTCAATCTTGTGGTTGCGGAAGGGAGGCAGGCAGTCAGGTTGCAAAAATACCCCTCCATGGCCCCCTGAATGGATTTGTTGATAGGCAACTTGGCCAGACCCTAGGGTGCAGCCTTCCCAGGTCACCATTTAATAATCCAGTGTAGGTAAACCATTCTAACCCTTGTGTGTACTTCTCCCATCCTCTGTTAACTCTTTTTCCATTCTCCCTGGTTTTGTCTTCTTTGAGTCAGAATTGGTTGGAAAGAAGTTTCATGTGAGATGAAGACAATGGGAAAAATGTATTTTCCAATAATTTCTTCTTTATACCCAACAGCCCATCACACATTCTTCCCTTCAACTCATTGATCCCATAACAATCCTATTCCGTTCTTCTTACCCTTTTCTGACCCCTTTACACTTACCGCTATCTCCAACCACTTCTCCTCTGAATGACATATCCAACTCTGCATCCTCCCCTCCATTTTGGTCTGCTTTCACTTAGTTACTTTTAACCTTTGATCTATTCCCATATGCTTCTCCTTTTGACGGGAGGACAGGGAAACATCATCCTCTGATTCTGTCTCCGACACCCATTCTGATCTGTATCCTTCAAAGAGGCTTTGTTTGCTTTCAATATTGAATTTTCTTGTCATAATATTAAATGAGATTAAAATTAAGACAGAAACTTTTTGACTTTCTGGGATCTGACAGGAAATGGATGGGATCGGATTATTTGCCCAATTTTATCTTCTCCTGACTTCAATTGAAAGTAAAATCAGGCAGGGTATGTAATAAGCAGCCAATTTAACTTGATCAGCTTTCAACTTGGTAGGTTCAGTTAAAATCATCCTCTCTGCCTATGTGTTTATGTCCCTCTGTTCTGTCCATTTCTCCGTCCCTCTGTCTCAGCTTTGTGAAATCCAAAAATGTTTCCTGGGCCTTACTCCTCTTTGGCCCTGGCTGTAATCCAGTAGTGTAACAGTCTGAAAAAGAACAGTTTTTTTTGTTAATATAGTGATTTGCAATTTTCTCTGTGTTGGATGAAAGAAATGTATCCTGTAAATATTAATACACTCTGCCCATTCACCAGACACTGAAATCTACAAACAGAAAACCTCACTGTTGAAGAAAATCTGTTTCAATAGTATACACCAATAGAAATGACACGGCAGTAAGTTACCAAATACAAAATTCTAATGACAGATGGACTGAAATCGGATGACCTCAGGGACCTCTTTGATGTGCTCCGGGAGCTCAGTTTACAAACATATGGCTGTATCAGCTAGGCATAATTGAGGAAAGTATTATTGTATTTTTATAGCTATAAACAGCTCTATTAACTACACACAGTGAAAAGAGATAGGAACTTGTACAATGCATCTGGGCATTTAATACAACATGACAATGAACAATAGCAAACAGTGCTTCTTTAACAGAATTTACAACAGCACCCTACCAGAGTCCATTTGTCCAACTTCTTCCTGCTTATCCTGTTGGGAGGTTGGCCAGCCCATCTGTCAGATGGAGTATATATACATTCTGAATTCTAGCCACCAGCAGCAGAGCAATCAGATTTGTAAACAACCATTATTTGCTCAAACTGTTTCAAGCCCAGTAGCAGCTAATAATTTTTAAAAGAGGTATTTCAATTCCAGTAACCAGTTGAAAAAAATCACTCAAAAGGATTTTAGGTTTTAGGATTTTTGCTGGAATAAACAAAGTAAAGTAGCATTTTCTAAACGCTATTCAGTAGGCAATTATATTCTAAACTACAGAAAATATCCTTCATTTAACTCTTTTAAGATAACCAAAAATCCACTGTTACATTGCACCCTTAAGTGGACAAGTCATTCTCCAAGAACCAGTATAAAACTATTCTCAGCTTCCAATGACTTACTTCCTTTTCCCTTTCACAGTTGGGTAACTTCTAATCCCCAAAATAACTTTCATGAGGAGAGGTGCCCCGACAATTCCTCCCTCTAGACGAAAACAGGAAATCTTTTAGCCTCATTTCACAAACTTAATTTATTCAACCCATGCATGAGCTGCCATTCGCATTTTTCATCATGAAAACTAGAGAATAAATCTTGTTTATTCTTTCAGAGGATATGGGTATCATTAACAAGACTAGTATTTGTTGCTCAAACCTAATAGCCACAGAATGGAGTGATTCAGGGCAATATGAATCGCATGGACCTTGTATCTGGGTAGGAATGCCAATTCTTTCATTCTCCCTCCCCCCAAGCACACAGACACAGACAAACACCTTCCCGCCTCACACCAGTGCATCCTATCTTGGAATCAAAAAGACAGTTTAAGGTATAAGCATTTAGAAAACCTAACATTTCTAAACCTCTGTGAGACTAGGAACATAAGAGTCTATTGGTAATTAGCTTAGAGACATGTGCTTTTGTGTACAGGAGTAAATATTTTGCACCTTTCTCCCAGTAAAACCATTTGAAACCCCTCCCTTTGCAGTTAAGAGCCAAGCTACCCAAGTTGTTGTTGGGTTAGGATGTGTGCTGGTCATGTAATTCATGCATTCCTCCATTTTAACCTAAAGAGACCGTCACATAATATGGCACATAGTCATAGCATCATACAGTACAGAAGGGGCCCTTTGGCCCATCAAGTCTGTGCCAACAAAATATACTAATACCTGAATTATTCCAATTTTCACTCAGCCTATAGCCTTGAGTGTAATAACACTTCAAGAGCTCATTCAAGTACTTTTAGAGGTTGTGAGGTTTCCTGCTTCAACTACATGCCCAAACAGTATATTTCAAACTCTTCCCACCTCTGGGTGATAAGGCTTTCTTTTTCCTCAAACCCCCTCTAAACCTCCTGCTTTTCACTTTAAAATTATACCCCCTTCTTATTGACCCTTTTACCCAGAGGAACAGCTGCTCTCTATTCACCCTGTCAATGTCCCTGTTGATCTTATACACTTCTATCAGGTCTCCCCTCAATCTTTTCTGCTCCAAAGGAAACAAACCTGAGCTTGTCCAACCTCTCTTGACAGCTGCAGTGCTCCATCCCAGGCAATATCCTGGTCAATCTCCTCTGCACCCCCTCCAGTGCAGTCACATCCTTCCAATAGTACGGTGACCAGAACTGCACATGGTACTCCAGCTGTGGCCTAACCAAAGTTCTGTACAGCTCCAACATGACCTCCCTCTTCTTATAATCAATACTGCAACTAATAAAGCATCCCATATGCCTTTTTACCTACCCTTTTTAGGTGTCCTGTCACCTTCAGAAATCTGTGGACAAGCACCCCAAGATCCCTCTGTTCCTCTGAGCTTCCTAGTATCCTGCCTTTCATGGAGTCCTCCATTGTCTTGTTTTCTTTTGCCAAGTGCATCATCTCACATTTATCAGGGTTAAATTCCATCTGACCAATCCATTTATATCCTTCTGTAAGCTAACAGGTTCCTCCTCATGGTCAACCACCCGGCCAATCTTTGTGTCATCTACAATTTACTTATCTTCGCTCCCATATGCTCATCTACATCATTTATGCATATCACAAACAATAAGGTACACAGCACTGATCCCTGTGGTACACCAGTGCACACCAGGCTCCAGTCACATAAACAGCCTTCTACTACCACCTTCTTTCTCCAAACACTAAGCCAGTTTTGGATCCATCAGTTTTGAACTAACCCAAAACATTAACTGTGCTTTCTCTCTACAGATGCTGCCAAACCTGCTGAGATTTTCCAGTCATTTTGTTTCTGATTTCCAGGATCTACAGTTTTTTTTTGTGTGTATCCATCTTGTCAAGTTAACCTGGATCCCATGAGCTTTTACCTTTTTTGTCAGTTTCCCACATTGGGCCTTGTCAAAGGCCTTGCTGAAATCCATATAAATATAAACACAATCTTAAACTAATAAGATTTTTTGTGCTTAGAAACTTTATATTTGTGACATAATATGACTATATGAATGAATTCACCAACTACTTCTGAATCTTTCTTAAATAGGTTGGTGCTTTCATGGGACCTCTTTTTGAGTACTCTTCCATGGCCCCTTTGAGGCCCATCAAAAACTTGCATAATTGGATGAAGTGTCTATGATATATTCTCTGCCTATTTTATATTGTATGTATAGTATGTATCTGAGAGTTGCCATAAGGCCAACATTTGCATATTTAAGAAGCACTGTGCATGTTTCAGGCCCAGATTGCATCAGGCTTGTTGATTACATATTATCTGTATTTAAAAATTTGCAGATGATGGGTATTAACTGGGTATTCACCTGAGGCCTTTATAAATAGAGACAGACTAAAACAACAGTTGTGGAGTTCAGAAATCTATGCTTATAATGTGTAGCTTTGGAAATAACCATGAAACTGTGTAAAGATTATCTCCAGTTTTCCTTCATCAACTGGCTTTTTGGAACAGAATAAGGCAGGCCTTGGTGTCAGTTGGATTCCAGTTGGAGTCCCCAAACCTTAGTTTTACAGGAGTAGAACAGTTGGCCATGAAATCAACCTCTGCCCCCAAAAACCTGTCGGTGCTCCAAAATTTTGGAAAAAATATTGTTTCGGTTACTTTTCCCCTGCATCATAACTGGGTTAGTCAGGAGCACCTGCACTGTAATGTTTTGTTTTGCCTGAACACAAGCCTTGAACTCTGAGCTGCTTCCTGCAAGACCTTCAGATGTGTTTACATTAGAAATGATGCAGACAGAAAGAATTCCGTCTACAATTCATGTCTCAGGCAGCGTTAGAAACACTGATACAATCCATTTGGCTTTTAATAAATTCGTATCATTTCGGTATAAATCTGGCATTGGACGGGTGAGAATGGCAGAAGTCTATTGAAATTGATTTCGCAAACTCAAATCCAAATGTAGAATTCAGTGAGCTTTGAGTTATATAATTTGTGCAAATGAGGTACTGTTTTCTAATATAACCAAATGGAAGTAGGCTATTTAAGCTTTTAAGCCCACTGCACCAATTTATTAGATCATGACTAACCTGTACCTTAACTTCAGCTACCAGCACTTTTATCTTGTGATACACCTAACAATCTATATTTAATGAAAATCTAATAATCCCAGTCTTGACAGTTTCAATAAGCCCCGTACCTGCCATATTTGGGGAAGCAAATTCTACATTTTTTCCTTTGTATGGCCGCACTGAGTAGGGATAGAAGGAGTGCATTGTGAGCAGAATCCACATTTTGGTGTAGAAATTCTCAGGTAAACATGTATAACTGAAGCTCAAATTTAGTTTAACACTTTGAATTTAATTTAGAACTTTTAAAAAATAAAATAACATGCAAGATATTTAACAGAAACTGCCTGTCAGTTGCAGTTAACTGTTAAAATTAGCTGGAACTGATTACCCATTTGTCATGTATTCATGACTGAGGCTTTTGAGGTAATAGTGTCCCTATCTCTGAACCAGAAGACATAGGCTTGTCCCACCTGTGCCAGAAGTGTATCTGAACAGGTTGATTAAGAAAGTAACTAATAAATAATATTATAAGACGATAAGATATAGGAACAGAATTAGGTCATTCAGTCTATCCACTCTGCTCCACCATTCGATCATGGCTGATAGGTTTCTCAACCCCATTCTCCTGCCATCTTCCCAAAACACTTGATCCCCTGACTAGTCAAGACCCAATCTATCTCTGTCTTAAATACACACAATGACTTGGCCTCCACTGCCCTCTGCAGCAATAAGTTCCACAGATTCACCACGCTCTCCCTTTAGAACTGAGTTGTGTCCTCAGATCCCAGTCTGTCCAACTAGTGGAAACACCTTCTCCACTTCCACTCTATCCAGGACTCTCAATATTCTATAAATTTCAATCAGATTCCCCCTCATCTTTCTAAACTCCATTGAGTACAGACCCAGAGTCATCAACCACTGGTCTTACTACAAGCCCTTCATCCCTGGGATCATTTTTGTAACCTCCTCTGGACCCCTTACAACACCAGCACATCCTTCCTTAGATACAGGGTCTAAAACTGCTCACGATATTCCAAATGCAGTCTGATCAGGGCCTTACACAGCCTCAGCACATACATTTCTGCTCTTGTATTCTAGCCCTCTTGAAATGAATGCTAACATTGCATTTGTCTTCCTAACTGCCAACTGAACTTGCATATTGACCTTAAGATAATCCTGAACTAGGACTCCCAAGTCCCTTTGTCCTTCAGATTTCTGAAGCCTTTCCGATTTAGAAAATAGTCTGAACCTCTATTCTTCTCACCAAAGTGCATAACCTCATACTTTCCCACTTTGTACTTCATCTGCCACTTCTTTATCCACCCTACTAGCCTGTACAAGTCTTTCTGCAGCCTCCCCAGTTCTCAGCACAACCTATCCCTCCACCTATCTTTGTGTCATCTGCAAACTTAGCAACAATGCCCTCAGCTCCTACGTTCAGAACATTATTGTTTAACATGAATAGTTGTCCCACTACTGACCCCTGTGGAACTCAACTACTGACCCCTTTATCTCCATTCTCGGCCTTCTGCCAATCAATCCTCTATCCATGCCAGTTCCTGGCCCCTAACACCATGGGCTCTTATCTTATTCAGCAGCCTCCTGTGTGGCACCTTGTCAAAGGCCTCCTGGAAGTGGATCACATCCACTGGCTCTCCTTCTCTAACCTGCTTGTTACCTCCTCAAAGAATTCTAACAGATTTGTCAGGCATGACCTCCCATTATTGAAACTGTACATTTTCCAATGCACTACCAAGTACTCTGCAATCTCATCCTTAATAACGAACACTAAAATCATACCAATGATCAAAGTCAGCTCAGCAGCCAATAATTTCCAGACTTCTGCCTCCCACCTTTCTTAAATGGGGCTGTTACGTTAGCCATCTTGCAGTCCTCTGGGGCCCACCTCAACTCTGGTGATTCCTGAAAGATGACCACCAATGCCTCCACAATCTCCTCAGCTATCTCCTTCAGAACTCTGGGTTGTAGTCCATCTGTTCTGAGTGATTTACTTAACTTCCCCAGCACCTTTTCCTTAGTGATAGCCACAAACTCACCACTGCTGCCTGACTCTTTGTAATATATTCTTGGTTGACATGGCAGTCAAAGGGTATAGGAAAGAAGAGGTTATAATTGGATCAGTTTTTGATCCTACCAAATTGCAGAACAGGCCTGAAGGGCCAAAATATCTATTCCTGTTCCTAATTTGTATGTTCACATCTACTTGAACTGAATCATAAAATTATTACAGCAAAGAAGGGTCCATTCATCCTGTTATGTCTGTATTGGCTGTCTTGGCTCAGTGCTACTCCCTCACATTTTCCCAATTCCTTTGCAAATTTCTTCACTTTAAGTGATGATCTAAGTCTTTTTTGGAAGCCACAATTGAATCTGCTTCCACTATACTTGGTCAATGCACTCCTAATTCAAATAACTCGCTGCATAAATAAACCTCTCCTCATGTCACTATTCCTCCTCTTGATAATCACCTAAGGGTGAGGGTTTTCTAGCTCTTAATCCTTTTACCAGCTTAATTAGTTTCATAGAATCCCAACAGAGTGGAAACAGGCCATTCGGCCGAACAAGTCCACACTGCCCCTCTGAGGAGCATCCCACTCAGACCCATTCCCCTAATTTCCCATGTCTAACCCACCTAACCTAAACATCCCCAGGTTCTGTGGGCAATTTAGCATGGCCAATCCACCTACGCTGCACATCTTTGGACTGTGGGAGGAAACTGGAGCAAACCCATGCAGACACAGGGAGAATGTGCAAACTCCACACAGACAGCCGCCTGAGGCTGGAATCGAACCCAGGTCCCTGGCGCTGTGAGCCACCATGCTACCTACCCTATCTCTTGCTATCTCATAATTTCATCCCTCAGAATTTTGAATATTTCCATCAAATCTTCCGTCATTGAAAACTGAAAGAACTGCGGATGCTGTAAATCGGAAACAAAGACAGAAATTGTTGCAAAAGCTCAGCAGGTCTGGTAGTTCCTGTGAAGAGAAATCAGAGTTACCGATATATTAAGTGGGATCAAAAGAGAATGTCACAAATGTCACTTCATATTCCGCCTCGGTAGCCCAAAGCCCAAAGGCCAATGGCCTGAACATAGAATTCACCAGTTTTAAAATTTCCCCACCCCCGGCCTCATCCCATGTCCAAACCTCACTCTCATCCCCGCCTCCTTGACCTGACACAACCTATCCATCTTCTCTCCCACCTAATCGCCCCACCCATCCCACTGACCAATCCGCACCACTCCCTACCTGAATCCACCTATCACCATTCCACCTACCTTCCCCAGGCCCACCCCTACTCCCTCTATTTATTTCCCAGCTCCATTCCCCCTCCCCAGTCCTGATGAAGGGTCCTGACCCAAAATGCTGACTTTCCTGCTCCTCTGATGCTGCCTAGCCTGCTGTGTTCCTCTAGCTCCACACTGCGTAAGACCCTCCTGTGAATGATCTCTTTTCCAAGGAGAATAGGCTCAGCATCTTCAATCTGTTTATGTAACAGAAATTCTTTATCAATGGAACCATGATATTTTTCTGCACCATTTAAGTCTTTTTGTCCTTCCTAAGTGCAGTGCTCAGAACTGGATGCAATACTGTTTTATACTGTTTATCATGACTTCCTTTCTTTTGTACCCTATGCTCCAATCTATAAATCTCAGAATCCCCATGTATGTTATGAACCATACTCTTGTTGCCTCAATGCCAGCGATCTCTTCTTTCTTGTTGAACTCAAATACTCAATGTAGAAAATTCTTCTGAACACACTCAAAGAATTCCTGCACGTCCCTGCTCTGTATGTTTCTATCTTGCAATATGTATAGAGTAGTTAAATTTACCCCATTCTACTCTATAATTTTTGCACTTCTCTGTAAGAATTCCTTGTGAATTTGTTCCTTAACATCTTTCCCGCTAGCTGGTAGCTTGTAGGCTATACCATGCAATGAAAATGTGCATCTATTGTTTCTTTGCACTAGCCATGATATCTGTCCCTGATCCTATGACACCCCTGGGAGATCCTCCCTCTCTCTGCAGCCCTGCAATATGACTGCCTTACCTTTTCTGAACACCTTCTATCCAGGAAAATTTAGGATCCAATTCTACCCCTCACTGAGTCAGGTATTAGTTATTGTCACATAATATTTGCATGTCACCACACTTCATGTATTTACCTAAATGCACACTAATCCTGGATTTAGACTTTGTGACATTCTCTTTTCATCTCACTTAGTACATTATTGTTTCCTTCTCTGGTGCTGTTTGTGTGTCTCCTAATTCTCTGCGTACCTTAAAGTTCCTGTCTAATATTGCCTCCTGGTTCCCATATGTTAGTTTAAACCCTATCAAATTGCACATGTAAATCACCCCAGAAGGAAAATTGTCCATGCTGTATTCATGTGCAATGAAACAAAACACCTCTTTCCCACATCAGGACCTAAGAGCTAAAATCATGAGTTAAGGATTATCACCGAGTTATGTGAAAATTAGTGCAGGATATTAGGGAAGTGCATAGGTGACTAAAGGAATGGTGTGGGAAAGAGGTGTTCCATTTCATTGCACACTGGCTGGAGTGCTGGGAAAGGAAAGAACTGCATGGTTTGGGCAGGTTGAGTTGGGTTGGGATCATAGTCCCATTGGAAAGGACAAATACAAGGTCACAACTGTTAGTGTATGAAGAGGACTAAGAAAGTATTGGTATCGAGGCAGTAATTCAAAAAAGGGAAAGGACGAGAGACAAAGTTAAAAAGTATGCTTTGGCACAAAAGATTAAGTGGAAGTTGTAAAATTACTAAAATAATGGAGGGAATTACTGTATGTGTGAGGAATATATTTGAGCCGAAGAACAATTTAGCACGTGATCACATAAGTGCTCTTAATACAAATGCATGAAGTCTAAACAGCAAAATGCATGAATTGCAGGCACAAATTCAACTTGTAGGATATGACATGATGATCATTGCATGGATGCAAGGTTGTCAGAACTAGAAACTAAATCTATTGTTGTATAAGCTGTACAGGAAGCTTTGGCCGTAATTTTAACTTCAAACAGATATTAGGGCTGAAGCAGGTGGACTGCCCAGGTCTCATTAACACTTATCAACACTAGCTCCTGTCCTAAACCAATGGGTGTGATTGGGGGGGGTCTTGCAAGCAAGTGAGAATGGAGAAGCATACAACTGTCAGGCACCAGCTGGGGCCAAAGTAAGTGCTCCACAACAAACTAAGTCAGGCAGGTTGGAGGTCTGAACCAGTCACCACTGAAGCAAGATGGATGGGTGTGATTGGTATCTCATTGGAGGCCCCAGCATTCTCTGTTGGACAGGGAAATGTTACCCTACTCTTCCAGGCAGCAGGAAACCTTCAGAAAAAGATTATCATTTGGGAACATAGACAGAAGAGAAGGAGTAAGCCATTTGACACTTTGAACCTGCTGCACTGTTCAATAAGATCATGGCTGATCTCGATGTGATCTCAACTCCATTTTCCTGCTTGTCGCTACTCCCTCCCTCACCACTGTCATTGACTCTCTTGTCTATCAAAATCTGCGTTGAAGAAACTCAGTGACCCAGCCTCCACTGCTTTCCAGGGAAGAGAATTTTATAGATTACAACTCTCTGAGAGAACAATTTATCCTCTCCTCCATCTTGAAAGGTAGGCCTCTTATGCTTAAATTACATCCCCTAGTTTTCACTGCTCACAAGAGGAAACATTCTTGCACGACTGATCCTATCAGGATCTCATAAGTTTCAATAAGATCATGTTTATTCTCCTAAACTTAAATGACTTCTTCAGAGGATAATTATTTCATCCCAGGAATGAGTTGGGTGAACCTTCTCTGAACTGCTTTTATTGTAATTATATCCATTTTCAAATGAGATAAAACTGTACACAGTACTCCAGATGTTGTCTTACCAAGGCCATGCACAGCTGTGGGAAAACTTCAAATAAAAGCAAAGTACTGCAGATGCTGGCCTAATGGTAATAACAGTAGACTTATTATCCATGTGATCAAGGTAACAGTGAATATTCAAATCCTGCCACGTCAGGTGGTGAAATTTGAAATCAATAAAAAAAATCTGGAATTAAGAGCGTAATGATGACTTGAAGTGATTGTTGGGGAAAAACCCCCTTTTTGTTCACTGATGTTTTTTAGGGAAGGAAACAGCTGCTTTGGCCTACATCTGACTCCAGACCCACAATTACTCTCAACTGCCTTCTGGGCAATTAGCGATAGACAATCAATGCTGCTCAGGCCAGTGTCACTGTCACCCACAATCCCATGTGAGTTAAAAGGAAAAACTGGAATAAATACAGCGAAATGTGCAGAAACTCAGGTCCAGCAGCATCTGTGGACAGAGAAGCCATTAATGTTTTGAGTTCAATATTTAAAGGAAAGAGCATAAGAAATAGGAACAGGAGTAGGCTGTTCGGCTCTTCATGCCTGCTCTGCCATTAAGTTGAATCATGGCTGATCCAACATTCCCCACATCCACTTTCCTGCCATTTCCCCATTAACCCTTGATTCACCTATTGATGAAAAATCTGTCTATCTCAGCCTTAAATATACACAAGGTCCCTGCTCCCACAGCTCTCTGTGGCAAAGGGTTCCAACACTCAATCTTCAGAGAAGAAATTCCTCCTTATTTCAGTCTTAAATTTGCACCCCGTTAATGCTGAGACTATGCCCTTGGCATCTAGATTCTTAGAGCATTTACCCTGTCATACCCCTTAAGATTCCTGAATGTTTCAATTGGATCACCTCTCATTTTTTTAAACTCCAATGAACAGAGTACTGGCTGTGCCAAATCGTGACTCGCAAGGGAGAAGGTTCCCAGAATATACACTAATAATTCCCAGAGGGCTTCATCAGCTAATAATTTTGGACAGAGTTGAGAATCTATAAACTGAATGAAGATCATGAAGCTTGAGCAAGCTCAGTATATCAATATTTCCAGCTTGATGAGTACTATCTAATAATATGATTCCTTCTGTTTTTATGGCTGTAAATTTTCAGCACTTTTGTATTTAATTCCCTTTGCAATAAACACCAACATTCTATTTGCCTTCCTAGGAACTTGCTATACCTGCAGTCTAACTTCATGTACCAGCATATCTAGATCCCTCCGTACCACTGAGTTCTGCAACCTCACTCCATTTCAATAATATGCTATTTTTCTATTCTTCCTGCCAAAGCGGACAAATTAACATTTTCCCACATTATATTCCAGACGCCAACTGTTTGCCAACTCACTCAACTCATCTAAATCTCTTTGTAGACTCTCTTCCTTCTCTGGTTAATCTACTTTCCTGCCAATCATGTTGTAATCAGCAATTTCTGGGAATGATACATTTGATGTCCGCATCTATGTCATTGATATAGTTTGTAAATACTTGAGGCTCTAACATCAATCAACATAGAATTCCCACAGAAGCAGTCCATTCAGCCCATCAAGTCCACAATGACCCTCTGAAGGGCATCCCATCAGACTCACCCTCACCTGTAACCCTGGATTTCCCATGGCTAATTTACCAAGCCTGCACACCCCTGGACACCCTGGGGCAATTTAATGGCCAATCCATCTAAACTGCACATCTTTGTATTGTGGGAGGAAACTGGAGCACCCAGAGGAAACTCACTCACACGGGGAGAATGTGCAAACTTCACACAGACAGTCACCCAAGGGGGGAATTGAACCCGGGTCCCTGGTGCTGTGAGGCAGCAGTGCTAACCACAGAGCCACTGTGCTTGCACCACCCCTGGGCAGTCCTCCACTAATAGCGTGTCAACCTGGAAAAGACCCATTTATCCCTACTCTATTTCCTATTTGCTAGCCAATTCTTTATCCATGATAATATAATGTTCCTACACCCTGCAAATACTTAAACAGACCTCTACTGGTTTGTTGACAGCTTTTGCTTATAACTTGTGAGAATACACACACCTCTTTTTAATTCAAGCCATGTTGGGATGTGAATTAAGTGATTGGATCTACTCATCTTGATATTTATCATGCCCACACTCTCCACGCTCCCAAAAACCTGGAGTGAAAATGACAGTAGGTGAAATGCTGCAGAAGTAAAGCAGGTTACATCCAGCCAATATTTTATCAACCCACCCTTCCTGCCCTACACCACAGGGATTTCACTGGACAGCCGAGGTTAACAATTGGGCTTCTCCATCTGGTATTGCATCATTCACAGCAGATCTTCAATCCAATTTACAGGTCCTACAGCTGACTCTGAGACTGATCATGCTGCTAACCTTTCAGAATGTGAATACTGTGCACAATGGAGGAAATTCATATAACTTCAGAAAATGACTCATAAAACGTATGATAGAGGAAGACATAATCATTAATAATTGAAGTCCATTTTTCTCAAGCTTCTTTTCTGATGTTTCCCATTGTCTTCCACTGTTCCCCTCACCTGTTCCTTAATTCCTTCTCACTTTCTTCCTGAACATAACAATGTAGGTTTTTTACGTTTCTGAATTTTTGATACCGACATATCCTGATGTATTTGAGGATTGTAGATTTCAGTACTTCTCCACAGTTTAACAGTAGTTTGCTGACGTCATTAACATAATGGATTATTCTGACAGTGAGTCATATTTTTGTGGATTAATTATTTTGGCCCAATGCATTCTATTTCACTTTTGAAGTTAACAGCTGGGGTTTCAATCAGCAAACTTTGTCACTTGTGCAAAGCAATACATTCATGAGAAATAAGACTGTTTAAGGAGGTGTCTCTTATGAGATCACTTGGATTATGTTTTTCCCCAAAGAAAATCTCACTCAATGATAGACAAACTGTGATCTATCTCTCAGTGCCACAAACAAAAATCTTTGGGGTACCATCTTGGCAATGGAGGAAACATTGATCTTTCATGCATGGAAAGTTGGCAGCACAATCAGAAATCACAGCAGTTTCCAGTTCTATAGCAATATTATATTCCAGGGGTCAGTTAGCTCAGTTGGCTGAATGGCTAGCTTGCAAAGCAAAATGATGACAACAGCATTGGCTCAACTCCCACACCAGCTGAGGTTACAATGAAGGATTCTCCTTCTCAACCTCGCCCTTCACCTAAGGCATGGTGACCCTCAGTATAAACCATGACCAGTCATCTCTCTTTCTAATGAGAAAGCAGCCCTACGGGGGTCTGGTAAGATTATGGTGACTTTACCTTACTTTTATTCCACAAAGGCGCATCACAAAAATATACTTATTGTCTCTGCTAAAAAAAATTTGACAGGTTTTCGGAATGACAGCCAAGATTACACAAAATATTTTGTCAGCAGCTGAAACCAACTAAATTATCTACGAAAGAAGATCTTTGAGAGTTTCAGTGTTTTGTGATTCACCCAATAACTGTCTGAAGTGTAATTGGGCCATCAACTTTGAACTGTTAATTTGCAAACACAAACCTTTGCCATTGTCAAAAATTTAATATTAATGAGCGGAAATTCAGTTTAATGTATTTCTGACCGGAGCTGCCGGTATCTTTGTTTCAGGGCAGCTGTGGAGAGGTTGAAAGTCACCTGCAAACAGGCCAAAAAACAAGTTCTGACCTGTGCTGGTAGGTTTAATTCTCAACTGTTTTAAAGACTGCTGAAAAGTGGGCAAGGTCACTAGTTGGCTAATGCCTTCAATGATTGACAAAGGAGTCAGAAATTTATTTTCAAATTCTTTTGGAAGTCCACACTCAGTTTCAATTAATACATTACGAAGGCATCAGCTACAAGTTTGGAAGAGTCCCCAGCCTTCCAGATATTGTCACTCCTCCAGGTGGTGATCTCTTAACCATTCCAGATTTTAATTGATCTAGCCTTGCTGATAATGTCTTCAGGTGTCAAGGACCTAAATTGGGATTCCCTCCTGAGCCCTTTCCACCTCTCTTTCCTCCTTAAAGGAGCTACATGAATACAAGCTGTTTTGTTGTTGTGATCCCACAAACAGAGATTTCATAGAATTCCTACAGTGCAGAAGCAGGCCATTCAGCCCATCAAGTTCACACCAACTCTCCAAAGAGCATCTCACCCACGGCCTTACCCTTTTCCTATAATCCTGCAGTTCCCATGGCTAATCTACCTAGCCTGCACATCTTTCGACTGTGGGAGGAAACCGGAGCACCTGGACAAAACCCAGGCAGACACAGGGTGACCATGCAGACTCCACATTGACAGTCGCCCAAGGCTGGAACCGAACCTGGGTCCTTGGTGCTGTGAGGCAGCAGTGCTATCCACTGAGCCACCATACCGCCCTAACTGAGGAAAATGCTATGCTGCTACATGAATGGTGTTGAACCATAAAGCAGCTAACAACAGAAAGAAGCTTCCTGTACTGCTACATTCTTAATGGAGCCTACAAGGTTAAAATGTTGTCACCTTTTCTCAATTAGAAGGGCTGTGCTCCTAATCCTTCTCAGCTTCCTTCTACATTTTCCATCTTACATATTGTTGGGATTGTTGGAGACTAATCATCTCAGTCTCGGAACAACACAACAGGAATTTCTCAGAGAAGTGTCCTAAAACCATTTGTTTTCACCTGTTATGTCAATGGCCTTTGATTACAAGATCAGGGTGCAGCCGTTTGTTAATGAATGCACAATGTTCAGTTCCATTCACATATATTCATAAAACAAAGCAGTCCATGCTCACATGAAGCAAGACCATGACCTGATTCAGTTGGTAGGTATTAAGCATCATTCATGTCATAAAAATATCAGGCAATGAGCAACACCAGCAAAAGGGATTCTAACTACCTGTTTATGACAGCATTATCATCTATCACAGAGACTTCTATAATCATACAACTGGTGCAACTGCTGGAGTTACTATAACTGTTCAAAGGCTACCATGAATGGTTAACTTCCAGATTCCACAAATAAACTTCACACTGCCTACAAGGCCCCCATCAGGAGTTTGAGTGAATACTCCGCACTTGTTCGAAAGGGTTCAGATGCATTAACCATCATACATCAAGGTAAAAGCAATTTGTTTGACAATTGATGTATATTAAGATTACAAACGGACCTTAATCAATTGGGCCAATTGGCTGCAGTGTGTCAGATGGAGTTTAATTTGAACGCTCGGTATTGCATTTTAGTAAAACAAACAAGGGCAGGACTTATACACTTAATAATAGGGCCTTGGGTGGTGTTATTGATCAGACAGACCTGCAGGTTCAGGTACATAGTTCTTTAAAAATTGTGTCACAGGTAGACAGGGTGGTTAAGAAGCATTTGGCATGCTTGGCTTCCTTGCTCAGATCTTTGAGTACAGGAGTTGGGGATATCACGTTGAGGTACAGGACATTGGTGAGGCCTCTTCTGGAGAACTGTGTGCAGGTTCTGGTCACCTTGTGATAGGAGGGATATTATTTGATTGGAGAGGATTCAGAAAAGATTTGCCAGGATGTTGCTGGGACTGGAGGTTTGAGTTATAAGGAAAGGCTGGGACTTCTTTCGCTGGAATGTAAAAGGTTGAAGGCTGACCTTACAGAGGTTTATAAAATCATGAGGGGCATAGATAAGGTGAGTAGCAAAGGTCTTTTCCCTAGGGTGGGGAAGTTCAAAACTAGGGGGCATACTTTTAAGGTGACAGGAGAAAGATTTAAAAGGGAGCGGAGGTGCAACTTTTTCAGTTTGGGTGGTGTTTATTTGGAATGGACTGCCAGGGGAAGTGGTAGGTGCAGGTATTATTACAACATTTAAAAGACATTTGAACAGAGACATGAATAGGAAAGGTTTAGAGGCATATGAGCCAAAGGCAGGCAAGTGGAACTCGGTTAGTTTGGGAAACTTGGTTGGCATGGACTTATTGGACTGAAGAGTCTGTTTCCATGTTGTATGACTCTATAGTGCACTGACTGAGATTAACACATGTGTAATAGCGGACAGCTATTAGTAAATTGACTTCATTTATACGTATCTGTCATAGAAGACAGTAAAAAGACCAACAAAACAAAATGTCCAAATCTTGAAACAAACTACACTCCCTCCTCACTTAAAACATAACACATACATGAAGATGTAAAATAGTGCATGTACATTAATTCCTGGTATACATGATATCATACCCAGTTAAGATATCATATTCCAAACTCTCGAGAAATTGACTGTTTTTTAAAAGAAGAGATTTAAAAAAATATGTTAGAAACTGTTCGCTCTCAAAACAGTTTCTTAAAACTTAGGTGACCTTCTGTGATTTCTGCACAAAGGATTAATTCAGGTGTGAACAGTTTCAGAAATAAATCTGAACAGGTAATTGACCATCGGTAGGATACACACTCTTGAATAGGTAAATTGAAGGTGAGAATTTGGATTGTAAGAGTTTTCGTTTGTTTTCCCTTTGTCATATTTCCTTCACCAAGCAAATGACCTACATGGCACTTAAGGATATCAAAGCAAAAATGCTGTGGATGTTCAAAATCTGAAATAAAACAGAAAATACTGGAGAAAGCAGCATCTGTGGAGAGAGAAACTGAGTGTTTCATGTTTCAAGTCTAGTATGATTCTTCTTCAAAACTGCTAGTTTCTCTCTCCACAGATGCTGCAAGACCTGCTGAATGACACTTACGAAGTCTCCCTCCAATCTTCATTAGATATGTGAATGCCACATAGACTCTTTACAAAAGCTCCGATCACCTACTTCTTCTTACCACCTCAGTGTTTTTTCATAATGACCTTCTAACTTAGTACTGAACTCTTTAGGTTTCGTGCTTTGTGCTTAGTGACATGTCTTCACTTTGGCATTTTTTGTACGTTGCTGTTGATGTCAGGTGTAAGCAAGATAAATCTTATCCTAAGAGCGTCTTTAAACACTAGTACCCAATTTGTGTATTGCTAAAATATATATTGATCTGTGGGGTGATTCTCATCTACCCTGTGTTGAAGGGCAACATCGAAATGACTGTCTAACGTGTCACTGAACAAATACCTTGGCAAAGACTTCTTCATGATCTGTACACATCCTTCTACAGCACCATTTGATGCTGGATAATAAGCTCATTCAAAGCGTGTTTGACTCCAATCTTATTTAGAAATATTTCAAACACTTCAGCTACAAAGTGTGAATGTTTATCAGACACCACCACCTCTGGAAACCCATAAATTTCAAACTAAATTTCTCAAAATGTAGTAGGTTTGGCAGTTAGGTAGAGGGCGTGGATGAAACATTTCCACTTGCTGTAGCTCTCAACCAGAAGTTATACTCTCCCTCCCACAGCATCATGTCAAGAACAGTCCATCAAGGAATAGTGCCAAAGAAGCTCCCAAAGTTTTTCTTATGGCAAGCAAGCATGTCAGCAAAGTCTGAGAGATAATTAAGCTTTCAATTGCAACAACAAGGATTCTAGGCAACAACATTGATCTCATATATTCTGGTTAAATCCAAGCAGAGCAAATTCAGCAACCAGGAGCGAACAGCTGCAACTGCTCAAAAAGACCACTATCAGCAGGGGGCCTGAAAGTATCCAACAGGTTTCTGAGTGATTACATTTGTTTTTGTCACTCATAGATGAGCTAGTCCTCTCTAAGAATTTAATCTTCCAAGGCAAACACGTTGTAACTCTGCAAGATCTATGTCAAGACATGATGGACCATATACAAATGGGTTACATGGCTGCAGAAAATAACGAGCCCAGGCAAAGCTGTACCTTGGCTGTAAGGCAGTTACATAACATCACAATATGTGATATTCTGGTCTAAAGGTACCCGTTTCACCATCAGACTCTTTCTTTCTGTATGATGAAGTCTATCTACTGTCTGTGTAATGTATAATCACATCTGTGAGCACAGAACCCAGATAAGTCTGAGGTACCGTTAGCTCACAAATAGTGAGTGTTGTAATTAAACTTCAAACAATTTGACTCAGTGAGACCTTGACTATGAGTGGTATATGTTATGTGGTCTAACATATAGTAAACAACAAACTCTGCATCAGTTCTTTGCTCTTGCCAGTTAATTCTCATTGTAAATATGCATTTCATAGATCTATCTTACGGAACACTGTTTATAGAATCCCTACAGTGTGAAAGCAGGCCATTTGGCCCATCAAGTCCACACTGAAGTGCCACCTATCCCCAGCCCTGTCCTATTCCTGTAATCCTGCACTTCCCATGGTTAATGCACTTAACCTGTTCATCTTTGGGCTATGAGAGGAAACTGGAGCACCCAGAGGAAACCCACCACACAGACAGCAGGAGAACATGCAAACTCCACACAGTCACCCAAGGCACTGTGAAGTAGCCGTGTTAATACTGAACCACCGTGCCAACCATTAGCTAAAATAAAAAAAGTCTTAATTGGTAAACAGTGGGCATTATTCTCAATTCACTTTACTTATCAGTTGTCTATAATCTCCAAAAATCCAAATGGAACAGTCTGCTTCTTTAATTCCAGCAATATATGGGGCTTAATCACTGCTCTTCTTTTTCAGAATTCCCATGTTCTTTTTAATCTATTCAATTCTTTACACATTGCTTCTAAATGCACATAAATCACTGGCCTAGCCTTGTAAAATGTCAGTTGTACATTACACCTTATCTTGCGACCTTGTGATCCCAATTTTATCATTTGATCCTCAATGCTCAAAGACCACTTTGTGCTCTCTTAGCACTTTCTCAATGCCAAACATATTCTTGCTGGTTTGTACTGTAAATAACTCAGCTCAATTTAACCATATCTTTTGAAGCCAATTCCTTCCTGCTAGGGGAGAGTCCTTTTATGATCGATTGCAAGAACATGTTGGAAACAGTTCAGAGAACGTTTACCAGACTAATACCTGGAATGGGTGGGTTGTCTTATGAAGAAAGGTTGAATAGGCCAGGCTTGTATCCACTGGAGTTTAGAAGAGTAAAAGGCAACTTGATTGAAACATAAAAAGGTCCTGGGGAAATTTGACAGGGTAGATTTGGAAAGCATGTGGAGAATTTAGATTTTTTTTAATTCATTCCACAGGATGCAGGCATCCCTAATTACCCAGAAGGCAGTTAACAGTCAATCACATTGCTATGGCTCTGGAATCACATGTAGGCCAGAACAGGTGAGGATGGCAGTTTCCTTCCTTAAAAGACATCAGTGAACCAGATGGGGTTTTCCTGACAATAGCAATGGATTCATGGTTATCGTTATACACTTAATTCCAGATTTTTATTGAATTTCAATTCTACTATCTGCCATGGTGAGATTTGAACATGGGACCCTGGAACCTTATCTAGATTTCTGGGTTAATAGTCTAAGCCATCACTGTTCAAAAATACCTGTTTAAAGGAGCAGCTAGAGATGGGAAATAAATTCTGGCCCATTCAGTGATGCCCACACCCATTAATTAATTTTTAATAATGGTAATCGATTTAAAATGGAGCTGAGGTGATTTTTTTTTCGTGCAGAGAATTGAGAGTCTTTGGAACTTTCTTCCCGAACAGGTAGCGGAACATTTCTATTTTTGAAATCTTTTTGTGTTTTGAATCTTATTAAGCCAGAAGTTGGCCAAGTCTTGGTAAACAAGGGGGTGCAAGGAAATTAAAATAGGTGGGAATGTTTGCTTGAGATTATAATCAGGTCATCTATAATCTCAGTAAATCTTAGGGGCTGCTCCTTGTTCATATTGTCACTACCCACTGGAGTAGTGCATACCATTGCCTCTAAGCTGTTCAGCCATGTGATTGTGCAGCCTCTCCAAGGTTTGCACTTGTCAATCAGCACGATGACACACTGATTTCCAGTTTTTGTCTATGGCCGAAAAAATAATAAGGGGAATATTAAAAGTGCATTGAAAATAAAACTCCATTATTCCCATCACAAATCTGTAAAAGATTTAATCAAACAATCTAAAGTCCCCATTTTGCCTGACTGATGAACCCAGGTTCTGACCCACAGGCCGCAATCAGTGAGGATAGGTAGCTGCACCTCTTCCACAATAACACTCAAAACTGGAGCACCTGCCCCCCCACAAAGGATGCGTCCTTAGCCCCTACTCTACTTCATGTACATCTACAACTGTATTGTCAAATTCCGAACGGACACCATCTACAAGTTCGCTGACGACACCACCGTAGTGGGACAGATATCTAACAATAACAAGTCAAACTACAGAAGGGAGATAGAGGGCTTGGTGACGTGGTGCAATGAAAACAATCTGTCTCTCAATGCCAGCAAAACTAAAAAACTAATCGTCAACTTCAGAAAGAAAGGACGAAGACACTCCTCCATCAACACCAACGGAACTGAGGTTGAGAGAGTGAACAGCATTAAGTCCCTCAGAGTGACGATAAGCGACGACCTGTCCTGGACATCCCATGTAAATGCGAGTCAAGAAGGCACAACAAAGCCCCTTCTTCATCAGGCAGCTCAGGAAATTTGGCATGTTCATACAGTCCCTCACCAACCTCTACAGATGCACCATTGAAAGCATACTGTCCGGGTGCATAATGGCCTGGTATGGCAACTGCTCTACCCAGGTCCATAAGAAACTACAGAAGGTGGTGTGCACGGCCCAGACCATCACGGAAGCCAACCTTCCATCCATGGACTCTATTTACACAGCACACTGCTGCGGAAAGGCAGCCAATATCATCAAAGACCCATCACACCCTGGTAATGATCTCCTACAACTTCTTCCATCAGGTAGAAGATACAGAAGACTGAACACACACACACACACAAGCAGGTTCAGGAACAGCTTCTTTCCAGCTGTTATCAGACTGTTGAATGGACTCTAGCATCAAATAATATAACCTGTACGCCTCTAAGTCTTTCAATCTATACATCCTTTGCTTGCTGTAATCTGCCTGTACTGCTTGTAAACAAAGCTTTCACTGTATTTCAGTACACGTGACAATAAATCAATTAATCAATCAGGTTAAAAGAAATTATTTATCTGTACTCAACAAGAAAACAGCTATTTATTACAAAGTTTGTTTTTAAATGATAGCAGAAAAGGAATACAAATTTACTAACTTTTAGCTCTGTAACACAAATTCTACCCCTTTTAAAATTGAAAAAAAATCCTGTATACTCACAGATACACAAAGAGACACGATAAGGCACAAATATTATGGGTGGGGAAGGGTGAAAATAAAATGTCAGTGAAGCACAACTTTGGCACCAGTCCAGATTACAGACGTTGATGATATGCTTCTTTCGATTTCTTTTTTTGTTTCTTTTGAATTTTCAAGGAGAATGTAATGTTGTGGACACATTGATTCTCGATCCCACATTTGCTGGTTGCAGATTCGTCCTTTCGGTATTTCTGGAGATGGTTATCCCTTTTTCCTTTCAAGAATGTAGTTGCAGAAAGAGAGACAGTAGCTAGCTGCTTGGAAGGGGGGAGAGAGAGAGGGAGAGAGAGATATTTTCTCTGCACAGACTGGATGTTTCCTGTTGTATTGTCCAAACATAAAATTGTAGCCATTTGACTGAGGAGCCAATCAAGAGATTGTCACTTTGTTAGTACTCCTGAATGTGTACAAAGTAGTCCTGGTTGAAAAATCAATCAAAAGTCTGACATGGAGCAAAACAGCCCCTGGACACTCACCGCAGAACTGAGCTGGCTAAGTGTCCCCAGTGCTTGAACCAAGCAACATTGTAAGATACAATACACAAAGAGTTTGAGCAACTTTTTTTTTAAAACTGTAACATTTTCTTCCACAACTAGTGTTAAGGAGAATCCAAAGGGATTCTATAAGTACATTAAGAACAAACAGTAACTAGTGAGAGAATAGGGTCCCTTAAAGATCGCAGGTAACGGGTGAGATACTAAACGAATATTTTGCATCAGTGTTTCCTGTGGAGTAGGACATGGAAGTCAGAGAACTTGGCAAAATGAATAGTAATATCTTGAAAAGTGTCCATGTTACAGAAGATGAGGTACTGGACCTTAAAACGCATAAAGGTGGATTAATCCCTGGGACGTGATCAGGTGTACCCTAGAATTCTGTGGGAAGCCAGGGAAGTGATTGCTGGGCCCCTTGCTGAGATATTCGTATCATCGATAGCCATGGGTGAGGTGCCGGAAGTCTGGAGATTGGCTGACGTGGTGCCATTATTTAAGAAAGACCGTAAGGAAAAGCCAGGGAACTTTAGACTGGTGAGCATGACATTGATAGTGGGTAAGTTGTTGGAGAGAATCCTGAGGGACAGGATTTACTTTTGTTAGGAAAGGCAAGGACTGATTAGGGATTGTCAACATGGCTTTGGAAATCACGTCTCACTAGATTGAGTTTTTTGAAGAAGCGACGAAGAAGATCGATGAAAGCAGAGTGGTGGATGTTGTCCATGTGGACTTTGTTAAGGCGTTTGGTAAGGTTCCACATGGTAAGTTGGTTAACAAGGTTAGATCACACGGAATCCAGGGACACCTAGCCATCTAGATACAAAATTGGCTAGAAGGTAGGAGACTGTTCCTGGTGGTGGAGGGTTGCTTTTCGGACTAGAGGCCTGCGACCAGCAGTGAGCCGCAGGGATTGGTGCTGCGTCCATTGCTTTTGTCATTTATATAAATGACTTGGATGTGAACATAGGAGATACGGTTAGTAAGTTTGCAGATGACACTAAAATTGGAGGTGTAGTGGACAGCGAAGAAGGTTACCTCAGCTACAGTGGAACATTGATCAGGTGGGCCAAGGGGCAGGTGGAGTTTAATCTCCATAAATGTGAGGTGTTACATTTTGGTAGGGCAAATCAGGGCATGACTTATACACTTAATGGTAAGGTCCTGGCAGTGTTTCTGAATAAAGGGACCTTGGAGTGCAGGTTCATAGTTCCTTGAAAGTGGAGTTGTAGCTAGACAAGGTAGTGAAGAAGGCATTTGGTACACTTGTCTTTATCGGTCAGTGCACTGAGTATAGGAGTTGTGAGATCATGTTGTGGCCGTACAGGACATTGGTTAGACTACTTTTGGAATACTGCATTCAATTCTAGTCTCCTTGATAGAGGAGAGATGTTGTTAAACTTGAAATATGTCAGAAAATATTTACAAGGATATTGCCAGGGTTGGAGGGTTTGAGCAAAAGGGAGAGGCTGAATTAGGCTGGGGCTGTTTTCTCTGGAAGGTCAGAGGCTGAGAGGTGACCTTATAGAGGTTTATAAAATCGTGAGGGGCATGGATAGTGTGAGTAGTCACGGTCTTTTCCGCAGGGTAGGGGAGTCCAAAATTAGAGGGCATAGGTTTAAGATGAGAGGGGAAAGATTTAAAAGGGACCTAAAGGGCAACATTTTCACACAGAAGGTGGTGTGTGTGTGGAATGAGCTTCCAGAGGAAATGGAGGAGGCTGATACAATTGCAACATTTAAAAGGAATCTGGAGGGGTATATGAATAGGAAGGGTTTAGAAGGATATGGGCTAAATGCAGGCAAATGGGACTAGATGAATTTAGGATATCTGGTCGACATGAACGAGTTGGGCTGAAGGGTCAGTTTCTGTGCTCTACGACTTATCACTCTGCAGTCGAATAAAGTCTCTCCTTCTCACAGTTGGCTACCATCAGAATATTATCTTTGTCCCATTGTCAAAACACAGAACTAACACAAAGCAATCCGTATATAAAGTGCTGTATTGCAACTACACACAGCAACAATATATGGCTTGAGATCATGCATAGCTCTTGTGACAACACAACATTTTCTCTTTTCTTTATTGTTGCTTCTTGATAATACCTGAAGGGCTCGACTCTGAGGTAATAGTTATTTGCTTTAAAATATTGTAAGCCTCTTGGAATTGAGGTGTCTCTTCTCTCAGGGTTTCAAAGGCTGACTTTTTACCATAGTTTCCTGATGGCCTTGATCTGTAAAGATGACAGTCGTGAGGAGAGCTGGTGCTTCAAATTCTATGCAAAAGCCTGTGTCATATTGATGCTGAACTGCTCTCTGCTTTATCACATTGGGCTCAGATTATCTGGTAGGCATCTCTGTCAATGTCCTCACATTGCTGCTTATTGAATTCTTTATCCAACTCCTCTGTACCAGAAACTGTCACCACCTCACCTTCTAGGTTGTAGGTACTTGTGCTATCTTTGCCTTCTGTCCTGGTCGTAGTGCACAAATGCAGATTTCACTGCTAAATGATCTTCTAAGATACCTAGGTACCTGAGCTGGAGCCTTCAACTGTGAAATGGAGCAATGGTGGTGTACCTTAATCATCACTTTTTTTACTGATGTTCTTGTACTGCCTAGTCAAGTTACACCTCTTGGTATTTGAAGAGGAGAAAGTAAAATGATAGTTTAATATTGATGACAGTGCATGACATTGAGAGATTGTGGGATATAAGAAGAAAGATTATGTATGAGGTTATGATAATTTTCAGACCATGGCTCAGCAAGGGTGCCTCAATCCTAACC
Source organism: Rhincodon typus (assembly GCF_021869965.1). Lineage (NCBI taxonomy): Eukaryota > Metazoa > Chordata > Chondrichthyes > Orectolobiformes > Rhincodontidae > Rhincodon > Rhincodon typus. The sequence continues at coordinate 19,894,638 of NC_063335.1, forward strand.
AACATCACCACAGAGAGCTTAGAATATGCCGGCATGCTTGTGCTGTTCTGCACAGCTCTTACTGCATTCAGTTTGCATCACCTTCTGCAAGAAAGATGAAGTGTGTCTCATGCAATATCATGAGTATCATGCTTGGGCTGCTTAGGTAATATTCCTTGAATAGCTGACACTGTGTGCAACCAAGAGATGGGCTGTAAGACTTTGACCAGCACTATGTTTGTGATGGTAAGCTGAAGTACCTCAATGTTAAGAATGATGAAATTAAAATAGATTGATTAACATTTTTAGTAAGTAAATGATGGCAATGAGGTGAATTCTGCAGTGTTGTGGTGGGTTGAATGATATTTGAAGATGCATTCAGAGACCGGATAATTCACGTGAGACATGTATTTTAGGTCCTTGGGGCTTGATTCCTGTCATATTTCTTCAAGCGCTATCTACTTTCACTGCCTTTTGACCTACTGTGTGAGTATCCTGCTAATCAGCTCTTCACCCACACACCCCTTAGACAGAGGAAATCCTTCTTTCTTTCCACATCCTCTACCAAATTCTTCAATGTTGGGCTGAAAGTTGGACACTGCTCTCTCCCATGTTATGTTACCACTTTCATTTTCTGCATTTGCTCCAGCCACAGTGCACCTCAGCCTTTGAAAGGTTTGTTTGAAGCAGACTTTTAAGTGTTGCTAGTAAATTACAATTTTGGGACTGCTATTGATTTGTGCAACCAATGAATTACATGGTAGTGCTGGCTACATGCAATGATCATTTCAGTTAATGGGTAAAGGTTCATCACACATCCCAAACCCAGGGGACATCCAACATACAGGTGTTTCAAGCATCCTTGATCCTCCAAGATTTTTATATTGTTAACACATTTACTCCAAGAATTCCCCATGTCTGTGTGGGTTTCCACTGGGTGTTCTGGTTTCCTCCCATAGTCCAAAGATGTGCATTGGCTATACTAAATTGCCCATAGCATTCAGGGATGTGTAGGTTAGGTGTGTTAGCCATGGGGAATGGAGGGGAATGGATCTTTGGAGGGTCAGTATGGACTTGTTGGACCAAATGGCTTGTTTCCACACTATATGGGTTCTTTTCTGTAAATAATCTCTTGCTAGTACAGGAATCAAATATGCCTCTTGGAAAATTAATTTGCAATAGGCCTCAAAGCCTGTATTACAGTTTAGTATGAGAAAAAGTCTCCAACTAGCAAGAAGAGAAAAAGGTTTAAATTACAACACTGATTTTATTACAAACATGAAGTGCCTTTGGAAAACTCTCCAAACAACTTTTATTTCCTTGGTTCACGTTGCCAATTTAGGAGTGTGACCACAATGAAACTTAGACAAAATCTTGTAATGAAAGGGAAAGGAAATGATGCTGAAATGTTACCAGTGAATCTACAAATGCTTATTGAAACTCAGGCCCTGAGTCTGTCTTATCAAAATTTGTTATATTCATGTTGCTGCTCTGTCACCCTTCTTCTTTGTTTCTCCTTTTATATTCTCTTCTTCTCCCCAATATTCTCTTTCATTGGACATAAGCATCATTAGCTAAGCTAAAGTTTATTACCCATCCCTGACAGCCCAGAAGGTATTTCAGTATTAACCAAATTGCTGTGGGTTTGGAGTCATATATAGGCCAGATCAGGTAAGGAAACAAGATTTTCTTCCCTAAAGGAAGTCCAGGAACCAAATGAGGTTTTTACAACAATCAGCAGTGGCAAGGTCACCTTTAGGCTAGCTTTTTATTGCAGATTCACACTAAATTAAGATGTCATTGTCTTCCACAGTGGAATTTGAATGCAGGCTTCAGAACCATTAAGCTGAGGCTGAAGACTACTAATCCAATGATGATTTTACCACCACCTCTCCCAGACATAGTAAATTTAGCCTGTAATGTATATTTGCTCTCTTCCCATTCTGTTCTCCATTAACCATCTTGTCTAACCCTCTTCCCTCCATCTTCACTCATTTCCTCAACCAACTCTTCCCGCATACCCTTTTTATATTTGGCAAATCCCTTGCTTGCATCATGCCCTAACCCTATTGCCTCTGCTGTATCCTCCCCACTCCTTCAATCTCTTTCCCTTACCTCACCTACTTCTGCATTCGCACAGTCAGCATCAGGGAGAAGTTAGTGTGGTATTACTTCCACAGAACTAGTAATTCGGAGGTCCCCGAGGATGTGTTCAAATCTCACCACAGCAGCTGCTATGTAGTTTGCGAGCAGAGATTGCTCAAAGTTTTTTTTCCCCAACTCTTTGCTGTTTCCACTGAGCTTTGCACCTATCAGACCACACAAAAATGCACAGGCAAAGCAGAGATACGATGAGGTGCCTGCAGCTAAGATGCTGATAATTGAGAGGACTACAAAGTCTGTGCCTTCACACCAATTTCATTCCTAACGTAGTCATCTTATGTTGAATCAAACGGTTTGTGTCTCATTTACATTTAAGCCTTAATCCTCTGACCTCACATCTTCCACATTTCAAAAAAATCACTTACTTCTAACTCCGAAACACCACCAGGCTCTATCTTTCCATCACTAAATCTGGTACTGAAACCGTTATCCACAAATTTGTCATCTATCAAGCTCTCCTGGTCAACCTTACAGCCTCCGTGCTCTGTAAATTTCATCTTTTATATCTGTATCCTGTCTTGTACCATCCTGCTCATCCTACATTTGCTAACCTATATTAGTTTATCATCACTAAATATCTCAAATTAAATATTCTCATTCTTGAATTTTAATTCTTTCATGGCTACTCCCTTCCTTCTCTCTGTAAACATTTACAATGCTGAAACCAACTATCATTTGTGCACAGTGCATTTCCCTGCTGTTCGTTCAACCAATTGTATCCTCAATTTTATCCTCTAAATTCCTTCTCTAAATGTCTGTTTAAAGTTCTTAAGCTCGTAACCATTTACCATCTCTTTCAATGTTTGCCCCTTTGGCTGAAAATCCACTTACATTTACAACTTTGTGAAGTATTTTTATGACATTTTGCCTTATTAAAATTGCCATATAATTGAACATTAATTCTGATAATATTACTGTTGTTTATGTTTCTTCATTATATTATCAATACACTAGAGAGAAAGACAGTGCAATCCTTGCAACCTTAGACAACAGTGCTGACTACTCTCCTGCCCAATCAGCTTCACTCTACTGTGGACTCAGCTGCATAGATACATTATCCAAGAGACTGCAGACAATATAAGTTAGGGATCAGTATGTTGTTAGCAAAACAGTACATGGAAACCACAAAATACAGATGTGGAAGCAGAGCCTAGTATGGTTGTATAATATCAGCCAGTGGCTGCAAAACATTTGGATAATGATCTCAGGAATCCTGCTACGTAGTTTGCTAGCAGAGATTTAGAAACATACAAAGATTCTGTGTGGATCCTAGGAGTATCCGTGGCACAGCTGTAGCAGATGCTTGGTATATGAATCTGAGGGTGGACTGTACAAAGTGCAGTCCTCAGGATTATCTGAAAACTATTCTATGTTTGTATTTGCTTTCCTCATTCAGGTTATTTACATATATTTTGAATAGTTGGGCCAAAGTACTGATCCTTGCTTTACCTCATGAGTCAATGCCGAAGACCCATTTATTCCTGCTCACTGTTTTCTGTCTTTGAACCAATTCTACATCCAAGCCAATATATTACCCACCGACCACCGCCCCCCCATCACATGTGCTTTAATTTTAACCTCTTCCGAGGCACCTTAGCAAAAGCCTTTTGAAAATCCAAATACATCACATTAACTAGTTTTCCCTTATCTTTTCCATTAGTTAATTCCGTTCCATTCGCATTTTTCCCAACTTCTGATTGTCGGCTAACTAGCCTGTAATTCTCTATTTTGTTTTTCTCTCTCTCTCTCCTTTTAAATAGTAAAGTTACATTTGCCACCTTCTAATCTATAGCAATTGTTCCAGAGTCTAGAGAATTTTGGATGATAATGCATCCAATATTTCCAATGCCATTTTGTTTGGTATTCTGGGATGCTGATTATCAGGCCCTGGTGACTTGCCTTTATGCTCATAAATTCCCTAACACCTTTTTTTTGCTAATACTGATTTTCTTCAATTCCACCCGCTCACTAGACTCTTGTTTCCCTAACATTTCTGGGAGGCTATTTGTGTCCCCTTTTGTGAAAACTGAACCAAAGTATATTTGCAACTCTTCTGCCATTCCTTTGCTCCCCATTATAATTTCCCTGGTTTCTCTTCATTTATAGAAGCTTTTACATTCAGTTTTTATGTTCCCTACAATTCTACTCTCATAAGGGCAACTATGTGAGTGTAAAAGTTTAACTGGGTGAAATGAACTTGCATATGATGCTTGAGGATAAATCAATCTAAAATTAGTGGCAGACATTTATGAGGATTTTTCAAAATAAGTATTAAGCAAATTCTAAGGGGAGGAACGTTATCCATTGCTAACTAAAGAAATTAGGGAAAGCGTGAAACTTAAGAAAAGAGTATATAACAGTGCAAAGATGCATGATACATCAGAGGATTGGACAGAATATAAAGAATGGTGGAGAATGAAGATAAGATTATTCAGGAATAAGAAATTGGAGTATAAGGGACGCTAGCTAGAAACATATGGCAGGAGTTTCTATAGGTATTTAATGAAGAGAAGGGTATGTACAGGAAGTGTTTTTCTTCTAGAAAGTAAAAGTGTGAAGTTAGTAGTAGATAGTAAGGAAATGGTAGATGAAGTAGACAAACATTTTGCCTCTGTCTTTATTATAGAGAATCCCGTGATAACTATAAATCAGAATGTGTAGGAAAGAGTGGTTCTTGGTGAAATTGTAATCACGAGAGAAACAGTACAGAGCAATTTGGTGGAACTGTGGGCTGATGAGTCCCCAGTCCTGATGACTCCAGAGGCAGCTAATTTGGTAATTCATGTGCTGAGTTAATTTTTCAAAATTCTTTAAACTCTGGAAGGTTCCATCAGAATGGAAAGGAGCTAATAGAAATCCTCTATTCAAGAAAGGAGGGAGGCAGAAAACAGGAAACTATAGGCCAACAAGCTTGACATTTGTCATGGGTAAAGTGCTAGAATTGATCATTAAGGAGGTTATAGCTGGACACTTCAACAAAGTCAAGGTAATGAGGAAAAGACACCCTAGTTTTGTGAAAGGAAAATCATGTTTAACCAAGTTATTTGGAGTTCTTTGAGGGAGTGACATGCATTGAGCATTAAGAGCAACCTGTCAACATACTGTACTTAGATTTCCAGGAGCTGTTTGTCAAATTGCCTCAAAGGTTATTATGCAAACTAGGAGCTCATGGTGCAGAGGTTAATATGATAGCATGGAGAGAAGATTGGCTGACTGGTAGAAAATAGGATGATGCAGAAATGTTTTTTTTCTGCAGAACGATGTAAAGCAGAGTCCTGCAGTTGATATGACTGAGACTTCTCAAAAGCTGATCAACATTGAGAGGCTTTCGCCATAACACTAAGCATTTGCACAAAGAAATGGTGTGCTTATGAAGAACCCAAGTAACCGTTGAAAATTGTACTCTCGGGAGCTTGGAGGATCAAGTCTACCCCGCCAGGTATAGACATGCCTCATCTATATTGTCAAGTTTGTTAACACGTGTTTGACATAATCCCATTGAATTGATGAATTAATGACATGACATACTAATTCATTTAAAGTAAGTTCCTGGCCATGAACATCAGGAACGATGACATGCCTGAAAGGTTCTTAGAACTTAATAATAAACCATTGACCCATTGTCAGGAAACTGAAATTTTTCCTCCAACCCAATTAGGTTCCCCCTGTCCCCATCATTCTAAAAGCTTTAGATGCGCACTGAAAATTCTGTTGTTGTTTCCTAAAAATGGTTTCCAAAATTTTTCTCTGAACTTTTCTCTATCTAGTCCGTACTTGCCTCTTGCTTGCTTGCAGCATTCAATGATAGCAACCAATTGAAGCATAGGGTAGTTTCTTTTCCAGTCTCTGCCAAAGTTCCTCCTACCCTAAACGAAGCATCTCTATTGTGGAGGCATCTCCCAAATATGTAGTGGCCTCAAGCTGGAGGAGAATATCTAGAGTAAAATGGAGAGAGGAAAATGCTGTACCTTAAGCAGGAGACTGTTATTCACACATTGCTTCTGTTCACTATGTGATACCAATGGAATAATTGCTCTTCTAAGTTCTAAGTTGCTGCAGCATTTCAGATGCAAGTACATAACAAACAGAACTAAATAGGACATAAAAACACTGAGGTCTACAATTTCTGCCCACCTTTGATGGAAATCCCAAAAATGCAGAAAATCTGAGCCAACGATAATGAAAATAAACTCTCCTGCCCAAGGGAAATTTTACCCTTCTTAGTGGTTCTATGTGACTGTCCACAGTTTTGGCAATAAAAAGCAATGTTATTATTTCTTTTGCAATTCAAGTTCTATTTCAGTACAAAAAATAGTTGCTGAGTAATGGTAAACGTTACGAGAAATCACAAATGTGCATATGTTCCAGCTCTTATAGGTTCAACTGAATTACTTTTTTTCTCAACTATAACTACTTCCACATCTGTCAGTCATACAATGCCTGAGGCATATGACATGTTTCTCACCATTACTGACCTGTTCCACGACTTGACGAATGCACATGCTGGAATTGGTACTAAAGCTTACCAGAGGGAAAGCAAGGAGTGGTTCTGCAAACATTATTATGAACATAGGTTGTAATTTTTGTTTTGGTAAATAGTACAAGGATTGTCTTTTACAGCCGGAGGTGAAAGTCAATGGCTAAATGCAGGATTTTGGTTGCAGTACGTCTGTAATACTTTCAACTAAATCTTAAATTGAAAAGCATGATAAGGATCTAAACTGCATCATCATTTGAAGTACTTTTAGATTTCATCCAAATAAAGGAAAAATTAACACGTTAGTAAATGTCTCATCTGCATGCATTTAGATATATTTCTATTCGCTTTTCAGTTTCAACAGGGAGCTGACAGAGGGAAATAGTGCTGTCTGCAGAATAGTTACAATTCTTCATTTAGCACATTTGAGAGAGAAGTAATCTTCTAAATCTTTGTGCAAATATCTATTTATTTACAGATAAAGCATTCTTGCCTAAAGTTCACACTGACTTTTTATAATACTCCCCCACCCACCTAACTTCAGCGTTTTTAAGTCTCACTTAATCTCCCCAGTCTCAGCTTCTTTTCCCCATCTACCTGCTGATCACCGAACTCCTCCTTCCTGGCCTCAAGGTAATAAGATCAATTGTTCCCTTTCCTCAAGCACTAGAAACTGGAGTTGAGGCAGGGATCATCCATAATCACATTAATGAATGGAGTAAAGTCAAGGAATCATATGATCTACCACTGTTCCTATTTCTTCTGTTTTTATTACTTCTGCAGAGCTCTCAAATGACATTTGGACCCCTTATTGAACACTAAGTCCAAGATTAATTATAACTTCCTTCACTTCTGTATTCAGAATACTAAAGACCATCATGTTTAATTCTGTCTACAGTCCCACCCCTTTTGTCAGTCACTTCACACCTTCATCAGCCACATTCTCAGGATGAATCAGAGTGCTTTCATTCTTGATCTCAAGTTTAGAGTTAAGATGAACTTTGAACTCTACATACTATCCATCCACCTTCATCTCCACAACAGTCTGCATCTCCAGCTCTATACCTTGCATCTCAGTTTATTCATTACTGAAACCTTCATAGATGTTTTCTGCATATTTTTATCATTTACAGGTTTAAATATTTCATGAAACAAAATACCACAGATGCAAATACTGAAATAAAAATAAGAAGTGGAGGAAACACCCAGCAGATCAGACAGAGATAGTAGGAACTGCAGATGCTGGAGAATCTGAGATAACAAGGTGTACAGCTGGATGAACACAGCAGGCCAAGCAGCAGAGGAGCAGGAAGGCTGACGTTTCGGGCCTAGACCCTTCTTCAGAAAAGTCTAGGCCCAAAACGTCAGCCTTCCTGCTCCGCTGATGCTGCTTGGCCCGCTGTGTTCATCCAGCTCTACACTTTGTTATCTCAGCAGATCAGGCAGTACCTGTTCAGACAATGTTTTGTTGGGAGTGGGAAACTTTATCTATTAAGAGTTCATATCTGGTAACAGAGCTTTGGAAAAGTGGACTTGGAGAGAAAGAAATGGTCTGCAATTAGGCAGAGGAAAAGAGATAATTGAATGACATAAGTTGCAATTCATAAAAAAGTTACAAGTTGAGAGAAACAAAGAAAAGTTAAATGCACCATTATTGCCCATGTTTATATTTGATATTGAAAGAGATTTGTTTGTCAATCTTTCTTCACTCTCTTTGTAGGAAAATTCCTGTGATCTACTTAGTGTCTCCTCCAATGGATGAGCGAAAATCAGAAATTGAAAATTTAGAACTATTATTATAGCCCGTTGCTTATCTGTACCTGTCATTGTGAACTTGCTGAATTTTCTATAGTGGACCATAATTCAAGATTCATCCCTTTGTCATGCATGGCTACTTATAATGTGACATGTTTTGGAAAGGATCCTAATCTGTCTTGAAAATGGACACAGTGATTACAAAATAACTTGCAAAACCCACCTGATTTCCCTGTAACTTCAACTGTGATTGGAAGCAGGCTGTATGCATGAGGGATCTTAAGACTTCTTAAAATGTAAAAAATCATTTCTGCAGGAGCTAAACAGAAACTAATTGACAATGCCTTCCCCAGTAGGATGGCTCTTCCTACCTCACCAAACCTGTGAGAATTGGAGCCATTCAAGTTAATGGAGGAGACAGTTAAAAAGTTAATTATCTCAACTATAAAGATAATGGAGGGGGCTGGATGCTCCAGATTTAGGCGAACCCCAATCATAATATTGAAGATGATTCAGTTGTGTCGGATAGCAGCTTCTTTTAAGTTCTGAACTCTGTAAAAGGTCTGGATGGAAACGGACGCTTTGTGGAGACACCTCATGGGAACCTTTGAAAACAGCATCATTCTCAGCTGAACTACCTGTGTACAGCACATGATTAGATTTTCTCTCTGACAACTAATAGTCACAGAAGAAGGTGTCCAAGTCAAAAACCCAGTCAAACGATTGCTGTACTGAACCAGGCTACCAACAACTTCAGTCTGTAATCCCGTAAGAGTAAAATAAAGGAATCTCTTAAATTATTCCCAGGACCTGTTCTTCTTCTAAACCCGACTGTGGGGTCAACAGCCAACTGTTCAATTGCAGCAACTATAATAGCTGCCGAATATAATTTCAAGTTTTCAACCCGTTCACTTCAGAAAGAAAGTATTGAAGCAAGCCTTTTGCGATGTTCAACTGCAGCATCTAATAGGGCCAAAGCAGCCAGTTTATACCTATCACATTTTGTTTTATTAAAATGTCTGAGTCCACCTGCGGGGCACCAAGTTGGAAAGTATACAGATATTTCAGGTGAGGTATTATTGACTGAAATCTAGAGCTGGACAAGCAGCTTTGTGACCCTGAGGAAAGGAGGTTCATTAAAAGGAAGAAAGAACATGTATTTATATAGCAATAGTCACAACCTCAAGGTATCTCAAAACATCTTGTGACCAAGTGAATACTTTTTGATCTTGTCACTGTTCAAATATATGAAATGTGACAACCAACCTATATACAGCAGGATGCCACAAAACACAACGAAATATGTAAACAAATCATCTGTTATTTGCCTTTTGACTGAGATAAACTGAATACATAAAGAACACCAGGAGAATTCATATGCTCTTCTTTTACTAGTGGCATGAGATCTTTATGCCCACCTGCACAGGCAGGACCTCAGTATTACATTTCATCTAAAAGACAAGATCTTTGACTTAGAATTCCTTCACAACTGCAGTAGAGTGTCAACCTAAACTGTGTGCTCAAGTCTCTGGAGTATGACTTTTACCCACAATCTTTGCAGCAGATATGTTTTTATTGCAATAACCACCACCTATAAAGTTATCGGCAATGTTCACAAAATACATTTCCTTTCACATCACTCGCCTTCCCAAGATAGTGTTCCATTGAGTTTGAATTTAAGTTATTGTTGTTACATGTACCGAGATACAGTGAAAAGTATTGTTATCACTATTATCTCTATTTATTTCTGAGTTTCCTTTCCCCTCCCTATTTCTGAAGAAGGGTCCTGACCTGAAAAGTCAACTTTCCTGCTCCTCCAATGCTGCCTGGCCTGCTGTGTTCCTCCAGCTCCACACTGTGTTATCTCTGACTCCAGCATCTGCAGTCCTTACTGTCTCTGAGTCTTATCATGCCTCTGTGTTCTTATCTGTGATTGAGAGGAAGTGAATTGTAAATTTGAGAAAAAGCTTATGCTCATTATAAAAGAGACTCAGATTGCCCAGAATCAACCCACCAATTATGACCATGTCAATAGTCAAGATATATTGATGCACTTTCTTGTGGGGTAGAATGGTCTCCTATTCAGGGTAATAGGCGGCGTGGCAAGTGGACTGGCAAAGTGGTGGAGAAATCCTTTGAGATGGAAACCTGATGTGATTCCAACACTATTGAAGTTTCCTGGAGGTGGCCAGGCTGCCAGATTGAGACAGTGCTTAGTGGCAAAGGGTTAGCAATTGAGTCTGTTCAGGAGTCAATTAATAGGTATTTTCTGGAGGTTTCCCAATGTGTCCAAAAGTGCACATGAACAATGAAGCTTTGGAGTCTTTCCACCACGAGGAGAGGGGAACATAACAGCAAATAAGCGTTGGCTTTTATTGGCGATCATTGAAAGAAATATAGTTGCAGTAGAGAAAGGGTGAAAGTGAATAAAGCAAGTTGGGCCAATTTTGTGAACAGATCCAAGGCATAATGATTGGTGGGTCTCTCTGAGGTGCATTTTACATATGTTGAGTAAGGGAAATGAGAGGTCATAACAGGCGAGGACTGCAAATCGCAAATGGTCTTATGGTCTCTAGCAAATGCCATTATACCACTATCCTATCCTATTCTGACTTCCATTTCAAACTTCTCTGTTTGGGCTGGCTTACAACAATGCTGCCTCCCTGCCCTTATAACAGCCAGTGCACCTGAAAATAGTTAATTCTATCTAAAAATCTGCTTGTTCCAGGAGTTGTGATTAGGAGCTACTTAAATGCAAAACTTTCACTTTCTCATCCTTTTCCTATCTTATGATTATATAAGTTAGGTGCGGAAGTAAAACATTTTGTCCCTTGAGCCTGCTCCACCAGCGAGAAAGAAGGTTTTGCCCACTATTTTGCTCCTTAAGTTTGGTTACTATGTTTGTATATTAGGCTTAATTGTTCATTCAAAGTAATGTTACTCAACACAATCTTCTGATGTTTACACAGAATGATTTTATTGTAATTTATACCAGTAACTTAAGTAAAGCTGTAGGTAAAGAGTGTTTTTTCTTTTTGTGTAATCTACTTTCAATAGGTAATATCTTAAGAATCCCGAATGGAAATGAACATCATTTCTTGTTGAACACCAAAATAGAGCCAAATGGTATATGAGTTCTAAGAAAGGGTCACTGGACCCAAACATTAACTCTGATTTCTCTCCACAGATGCTGTCAGACCTGCTGAGCTTTTCAAGCAATTTGTTTTTGTTCCAAATAAAGCTACTACTTGTGACGTACATAGGCTAGTCTCAGCCCAGGACAGACAATTCTACATACCCATCCCTGGGTTTGCTTTTTTTAAAATTGAGAGTTTATTGACTTGCTCAGTTTTACCCCTCTAATCCAACCATCAGTGTCATAGCTGGTTCCTATTTATATTTCTTTACTTTGTAATGCCATTTTATTTCATGCAATATAGACATGCATAACGGATGTCAAAAGCAAAGCTTTGATTACAATTTGATCTTTTGCACAGACTGAAAATTACAACTTTGATGAAATCTGTAAAACAGGTTCTCACAGTCCAGGATTTTTATCCAAGTTTCAATTGACATAATGTTCTGCAATTAATGCGAGCACTGTAGAAGGAGAAGAAAAGCTTTGCAGACCACATTACATTTCAAAACAATTTATTATGAAAATAAGAGGAAAATTTGCAAAAACCTGTGTCCTCCTTCAGAAAAGATGTTGAACAACATTTCATTCTCCACTACATCTCACTTCCAGTGTTGCATTTGCCACAAACTATTTATATGTGGGCATTTTTAAATGAATCTATTCAAACATGATGTAACACAGATTGAACCCAGGTCTTGTGGCTGAGAGGTAGGGACACTACCACTGCACCGTAAGGCCCCCTCTGAGTCTGCTTTTAATACTGGGTCTTTAAATATTTTCTAATCAATCTGTCCAGTTATGTTACACATCTCTGGAGCATTACTGGGCTAAGTGACAGACAAACTGTTTTTTCGTGCAAATGCTTACAGTATTTGGGGCGAAACCTGTCCATGATGATCAGCTTAAGAGCAGTGTCAGTCATAGGCAGTCTGCCTCATTGCTAAATAGTTAATATGTTAAACACTGACTGAGCCAATGACCAACAACTGTTCAAGTGAGCCAGCCACACTGGCTGATTACAGCAAACCTGATGAGCGCAAGCCACTTGGGCTGAATATAAGGGGGGTCTCAATTCAAAAGGCCAACTATTGAGATTTTGTCCTTGTCCCATGCAAGCCTTTGGTGAAAAGCTATGAGATGTGCACACTCTCCTAATTGTGATGAAAGAACAGTTAGGTGACTATATGTAGACTACCGAATTCTGCAGCTCCTTTTATGTTTTAAGTGTGAATCCTGGCAAATTCAGAAGTCACACGACACCAGGTTATAGTCTAATGGGTTTATTTGGAATCACACAAGCTTTCGGAGTGCAGCTCCTTCGTCAGGTGCAGTGATACAGCAGGGCACACAGACATAGCGTTTGTAGGCAGAGAGATCAAAGGCTGAGAGATCAAAAGATCATACAACTGATGTGAGTGGAGTGTCAGATGATAAATCTCTGCAGGTGACTAAGAATGTTAGATGTGTGTAAAGTGTTTATAAAGTCAATGTCAATGCTGGGTTGTTGTGACAATCAGGCAGAGCCATAGGAAGAAACAAAAGGTAACATCTCAGGTTAGACACTGAATTGTAGGTGTGAGGCTTTCTTCAGACATTGTCTCAGAGTTTTAACCCGGAATCAGGCTGGTTTTATTCCAAAAACTGAAATTATAAGATGCCACACTGACTGTGACTACAAATTATGAGTTTTTTGAACAAAATAGAATGTATCTGCAAATAAACAAACATCTTGGATGAAATGATTCACACCATAGATTTGTGTGTGTGTGCATGTGTTTGTGCGCACATGTGTGTATGTGTGTGTGTGTGAGACAGAGAGAGTGTATCTGTGTGTGTGAGAGTGTGTGTGTGAGAGTGTGTGTGTGCACACGCTTGAGAGGGAGTGTGAGTGTGAGAGAGTGTGTATGTGAGTGTAAGTGTGTGTCTGTGTGAGAGAGAGAGAGAAATTGTGCGAAAGGGAGAGAGAGAGAGAGAATGCATGTATGTGTTTGTGTCTGTGTGAGGGAAAGAGAGAGTGTGTGTTTATGAGAGAGTATATGTGTGTGTGTGTGTGAGAGTGTCTGTATGAATGAATGTAATTAGCAATTCAAAACTGTACAAACTAATGAAGGTACAGAGATCATAACAATTTATCAAGGTAATGCTGTCAAAACAGGACAGTAAGGAAGAATTTACAGATACAGAAGTGTGGTGGGGTCACGTGTAGCGCAACACAAATCCAGGATCATGGTTGAGGCCGTCTTCATGGGTATGAAACTTAGCCATCAGTCTCTGCTCGGTAGTTCTGCATTGTTGTGTATCTCAGAGTCTGCCTTGGAGGCAAATGTGTGAGGAACAAGACTACTATGGTGCTTAGTAATCCTGTACTGGTAGCTGTAATGAAGTGACAGACTTAGATTACACATGAAGCCCCTGGGAAGGCAAAAGGCGTCAATCAGCCAGCAACAATGACTGACTTGCTCCATTCTCCTTCAATATCTTTACCTACGTGATTTAAAGCATAAGGAAGTACATCTTGTTTTGACATAAAATATTCAGAATGTCCAGCAGTCTGCTTTTCCTTGTCAATCTCTAAAATAGAACTTTCATGACAATCCTGTGCCACCTCTCTCTTCTTGATGCATTCTCAGGAACCATGTTCTTGTTGTATAACTGCTGCACTTTCAGTACATACTTCCTTTCCTGCTGTCTCCTTTTCTGAAGTCCTTAGATTTTCCTATTACTACAATTGTTCTCCCATTTAATTTGCAGCAATTTGCTTTGGTATTTCCACTCTTTTTACAATAAATAGATTAATTTCTTTGTACCCCTTTTTGGTTCTAGCCTTTCTCCTTTATCATTTTGATGTTCTTCTGACTGTTCTTTAAAACCTCTCCTCTTCCATCCACTAATTTTCTACTTCTCCAATTTCCTTGTGGATTTCCATATGCCCATTTCCCCACTTGGAGTTGTCTATGAGAATATCACATGTAGCTGCCAGAATGGCTGCTTCTCTGATCTTGAAATCTTGGCACTCACCTAACTAAGTGTTTAAATTTTCACGAATGCTATTTCTGAACTCTTCCATTATCATAAATTCCTTTACATTCTCAAAATGTTTCTCTAGCTTGATTGACCTAAACCACTGATCCACAGCATTTCTTCCTCCCTTGCAAATTCCATTAATGTTCGATTAAGTTTCTGTAATGATCAGAATGAGGGCCAGGTGGTTCTCATTGACTATGAGATCCTTGATTGGGGTTGTTAACTGGGGTCAATCAGGGAGCTCTGGCTAACAGATATAAACAGTTAGGGACTGGCTCTGAGCTGGCTGGTCAGAGCACATGTACTCTGAGCATGTAAATAAAGGGTGTCTTGATGACAGGATACTGGCTTCTGTGCCGTTATTTTAGTGGCGATGAGAGTGGGATACACCCTTTGGAAGATAAAGTGAGGGCAATCAAAGGTGCCCCAGAGCTTAAGTCTTCCCTTAGGTTTATGAATTATTATGGGAAATCCATATGTAATCTCCATCTTAGCACATTTACAACTACTATTGAAACAGGGTCAGTCTTGGAAATGGTCAAGTAGCAAAGAAATAGCCTTTAGGGAAACTAAAAAGCCACTATTGACATTTCAGATGTTGGCCCATTATGATCCCAAACAAAAGGTGGTGTTGACTTGCGATGCCTCTCTGTATGGTATTGGGCTAGTGTTGGCTTACCGGTGGTCCCTGGAGAGGAATACTCAATAGTGTATGCTTCCTGAACTTTGGCTGATGCTGAATGCACATATGCCCATATAGAAAAGGAATGTTTGGCAGTCATCTTTGGTGTGAGCAAATTCCACTAGTACCTTTATAGACGTAAATTTGTAACAGTAATGCACCACAAATGTCTGCTAAGGCCACTTAAAGAAGATAAGTTTGTGCCACCCATTGCTTCTGGTCAAATTCAGTGGTGGGCCCTTATTCTCAGTGTCTACAATTACAAGTTGGTACACTGTCCAGGAGGCCAAGTGGCAAATATGGATGCCATGAACCACCTCCCACTGGCAGACACACCACTGTGGTGGCTCCCCTGGAAGAGTCAATTCTGGTTTTAAACTTTCTGGTCACCGCTAACGATATCTGACTTTGGACACAAAAACATCCCATCCTTGCAATACTAAAACAGCTGGTGGTGATGGGGAAATCAAAGGGGCCATCTCAACCAGGATTGAACCTTTTCTGGATCTGATGAGACTGGATCACTGGAGAGGACAGCATATTACTGTAGGGAGCAAGAGTGATTGTCCCGAGTAAAGGTCGCTGTCAGATTTTGGCTGAATTCCACCTAGGTCATCCAGGGGTTTCCAAGATGAGATGCTGGCAAGACGTTATGTCTAGTGGCCAGGACTGGATGCTGACATAACTGCATCGATCAGGCAATGCCCAGAGTGCCAACAAGGTCACAAATTATCGTCAGCAGCAACCCCACATTTGTGGGAATGGCCAGGTAAACGCTGGACTCAGTTACACATCAACTATGCCAGCCTTTTCATGGGCATAATGTTCATAGTCATTGTGGATGCCCATTCAAAGTGGTGGACATGCATAGAGTTCATTGAGAAAACACAGGGATGACGATTGAAAAGCTGCAAGCATTTTTCGTGATACACGGACTGCCAGAATTATTGGTCACAGACAATGGGACATCATTTACCAGCAGGGATTTCGAGTATTTCCAAAAGTCGAATGGCATTTGTCATGTTTGGACAGCTCCATACCACCCATCATCCAATGGTCTGGTGAAAAGAGCAGTCCAAACATTGAAGGCAGGCTTAAAGAAACAGCCTACAGCTTCACTCAATACCAAACTGTCCCAATTCATGTTTGCAATGACAGGGATAGCTCCAGCAGAGTTGCTGATGGGGAGAAACCTGATATTCCCAGACCTAGGAAGGAGGGTGAAACGGCAGCAAGAATACTAATGCAGGCCATGTACCTCCTCTAAGCGTGAGAGACAGTTTACTTCACTGGACAAAGTTTGGTGTCTAAACCATGGAAATGGCCCTGTCTGGGTATGAGGCAAGGTCGACCTGAGGTCAGGTCCCATGAATACAAAGTTCAGGAAGGTGAGGCAGTCCTGAACAAACATGTGAATCATCTGTAAGCTGCTACCTCCAAACAGGGCAGGAGCAAAGCATACCTGGCCCCTCAGAGCAGCCAGAAAGCCTGTTAGAAACTGTGGGTCCTTCCCTGCATCTCGCGTCAAAGAAACCTCAGAGTCTGTGATAGATGCAGCCTCAGTACTATTGCCGCTGGAAGAAGAGGAGGAAATTTTCCCAAACACAACAGACGAGCTACGGACAGGTAGACACCGCCCATGTCAGAATCAGAATCAGAAGAACCGGGCCTAGGGTAAAAGAGTTGCAGGAGAAGCTACAAGAAAAAGAATAGGCCTACGTCCCTAGACTTAGTGGGAGGAGGAATATAGTAATTGGAACAAGGGCCAGGTGCATTTCATTGACTATGAGACCCTTGCTTGGGGTTGTTAATCTGGGCCAATCAGGGAGCCCTGGCTGACAGATATAAACAGGAGAGTCACAGAGCCTCCTCATTCTAAGGACTGGCTCTGAACTGGCTGGTCAGAGCCCATGTACTGTGCACATATAAATAAAGGATGATATAGTGACGGGATATCAGCCTCTGTGCATTTATTTCAGTTTCTTTCTTGCAGTCCTAAATTTCAATTGATAAGCTTCAGGCACAAATTCATGAATATCGAATATTTCCTCTTTGAAAGACTCACACTTTGTTCTTCTGACAGGCTGTCTTGATGAACAGGCCTCTTCTATGCTGTATGACACAAATCTGGCTGGATAAATCATAATTTTAAATTTTTTTACTGAAGTTTTTGTTCATTAAAATATAAGAAGGCAATGTTGCAGTCTTTGTTTTAAAAATAAAACAAAAATTAACAACAGAAATTGTTAATAATTGTTAACAACAGAAATGAAGATAAACAAGGGAACAAAACACTATTCCTTTATGACAAAATTTCAAAGATTTTTAAGCATAGGGTAAAAATAACCCATGTGAAATCAACGTGCCTTGGTACTAGTTACACATCTAATACTGCACTGTTAGCAAGACCCAGTCCAACTCATTTCCAAAAGTGGGGATTTTCTGCTTGCTCAATAGGCTTTAAGTGATTAAAAATTCAACTCATCTGCTGAGTTGTAGATAACTCTTTCTTAATTATTATTATTATGCTCCTGACTTAGCTTCCCTCCAGTGTTATACTACTCATGATGCACATTCAATTCGTTCCTTTTAAAACTTCAATGATCTTCACTTCCTTTCCACCAATGGTATCCCAACACTTCAGCTAGCAACTAATAATAACTTCTTGTTCCAAGATAATTTCATTATTTTAAATTTGTTTTCTTAAGAATACTGCTGACCATGTCGAAAGACTTCTCAACACTTCAGAGCTTAATACATTTCTCTCTCTCAAACAACTCCCCAACACAGATTCACTGCATCCAGAAAGTCCTCTCCATATGCCTCCATATGTGTAATTCCTTACCAACTCTGGGTTACTTCTTGCTTGGAATTATTGATATTGTACTTTTCCTCAAAAGCCATATGTCAACTCCAAGTACACAGACAAACCCACACGTCCAACCTGAAACTTCAAGAGCCCAGCAGATGACATCAAAATACATATATATAAATGTCAGTTTCAGCACAATTATAAATCTATAGTTTAGTACATTCTTCAGTTCCCACTTTTCGTTTCTGGAACCTTTCCTAGCCCACTGGCAAAGAACTCAGCTCTTGTTTTATAATCACTCTGTTCAGACAATTTATGATACTGTCATGCTGGGGTCATGTTGGCATCATGGTATTATTGCTGTACTAGTAATCCAGAGACCAAGGTAATGTTCTGGGCACCTGGATTTAAATCCTGTCTTGGCAGATGATAGAATTTAAATTCAGTGTTTTTTTTCTAAATTCTGTAATCAAAAGTCTCATGATGACCATGAAACCATTGTCAGATAAATCTAGATGGATCACTATTAGGGAAGGAAATCTGCCATTCTCACCTGATCTGCTTGGCTCTTAAATGTATAGTTCAGTATAAACTTCAGTTTCCACCTTTCACTTCTGGGCCTAGTAAGCCATTCAGTTGTTTCAACCGCAAGGAAACCTCAAAAAAAAGAAACTGAACAGACAACCTGACATTGATGTCAGCAGCAAAAACAACATTGGCAAACACAGCCCTGTCGACCCTGCAAGATCTCATGACTAGCATGTGGGGACTAGTGCCCAAAATTGGGACAGCTGTCTCACAGATTAGTAAAGCAAAAGCCTGACATTGTCTGTTGGGTATAATTTCATGAATTCCCCAGACAATACCATCGCCGTCCCTGGTCTGTCCTAGTGGGAGGGAAGGGGCCAGCACAGTGGTATACTGTAGGGAGGGACTAAATGGGAGTCCTCAACAGTGACTCCAGACCCCATGAAGTCATCAGGTCAAACATGGGTAAAAAAAACCACCTTCTGATAACCAACAGATCAGATCCAAGCTCTGCAGTCCTGTCAAATCCAGTCCTGACTGGTGTGGAAAATTTAAATAACTCACTGGAAGAGGAGGCTTCACAAATACCCACTCAATAATGGGAAAGCCCAGCACATCCGTGCACATGATAAGGCTAAGGCATTTGCAACAACCTTCATCAATGGTGCTGATTGGATGATCAATCTACGTCTCCTCCAGAGGTTCCCAGTGTAACAGGTGCCAGTCTTCAGCTTATTTGATTCATTCCACGTGACACCGAGAGACAGTTGGAGTATTTATTGTATGTTGCAAAGGCTGTGGACACTGACAAAATATTGACAATAATACTGAACAGTTGTGCTCCAGAAATTGCTGGATCCATAGCCAAGCTGTTCCAGTACAAGCATAACATTAATATTTACAAAGTAATGTGGATAATTGCATATACACAAAAAGCGGGGCTAATCCAACCTAGCCAGTCTCCACTACATCAGTAAAGTGATTAAAGGTATCATCAACAGTGCTATCAGGCAGCACCTGCTCACTGATACCTAGTTTGGGTTCCACCAGGACCAGTCTACTCCTGATTTCATTGCACACTTGGTCCAGAATGTGGACAAGATAGGTGAATTCCAGTGGTGAGGTGATTGACTGCACTTGACATCAAGACAGCATATGACCAAATGTAGCATCAGCAAAACTGGAGTCAATGGGAATCAGGAAGTTCTCTGCTGGTTACAGTCATACCCGACACAAAGAAAGATGGTTGTAGTTGTTGGAGGGCAGTCACCTCAGTTGTGTAACATCTCTGAAGGAGTTCCTCCAAGTAGTGACCTCCATCATAAGGTCAGAGGTCCCTACCTCGCTAATGATTGCACTATATGCAGCACTATTCATGACTCCTCAGATACTGAAGCAATTCCATGTCCAAATGGAGTAAGATAATATCCAGACTTTGGCTGAAAAATAGCACATAGCATTCATGCCTCATAAATGCCTGGTAATGACCATCTCCAATAAGAGAAAACCTAACATATGAATAGAATGGGAATAGAGGGATATGGATCTGTAAATTAAGGTAGTTTTAGTATGGAAGGGCAAAATGTGTCGACACAGGCTTGGAGGGCCAAGGTCTGTTCCTGTGCTGTATTGTTCTTTGTAACCATCACCTCTTGCTATTCAATAGCATTATCATCACTGAATCCCCTACTTTCAATATTCTAGAGTTTAGCATTGACCAAAAACTGAACTGAACTTGTCATATAATTTGAATGACTGTCAGAGCAGGTCAGAGGCTAAGAATCCTGCAGTGTGGAGCTCCTGACACCCCAAAGTCTGCCCAACATCTACCAGACACAAGCTAGGAGTGTGACAGAAAACTTCTCACTTGCCTGGATGAGTGGAACTCCGCAACACTCAAGAAGCTTGATACCATCCAGGTCAAAGCAACCTACCTGATTGGCACCACATCCACAAAAATCCATTCCCTTAGTCAATGATGCTCAGTAGCAGTAGTGTGTACCATCTACAAAGCACACCGTAGGAATTCAAGGTTTCTTAGATAGCACCTTCCAAATCCACAACGCCTTCTATCTAGAAAGACAATAGTAACAGTTACACTGGGACACCATCAACTGCAAGTTCCTCTCCAAGTCATTCATCATCCTGACCTGGAAATATATCACTGTTCCTTCAGTGTCGATACATCAAACTTCATTGTAGGTCTACCTACAGCGCACAAAACTGCAGCGGTTCAAGAAGACAGCTCACCACCACCTTCTCAAGGGGATCTAGCGATGGATAATAATTGCTGGCACAGCCAGTAATGCCCATGAGTATATACAAAAAAAAACACACCTCTGAGACAGGTGGGACTGAAGCCTCAGGGTTCTGGCCCAGAGATGTGAGACACTACCACTGTACTACAAGGCAAGAAATCAGCATTTCTAAATATAAAACCACCATTATTTTGTTGATAACCATATGGAAAATAACTATTTCTCTCAAAAAAAAGCCAAAGGAACCATGGATCTTCAAATTCAGAAACAAAAACAAATAGCTGGAAACATTCAACAGGTCTGGCAGCATCTGTGGAGAGAAATCAGAGTTAACATTTTGGGTCTAATGGCCCTTCTTCAGAACTTTGTTTCTCTCACAGAGCTTTCAGGACAACCTCTAACAAGGCACCCCTAAAGCATTGCATCATTTTTTTTTGTCTGGTGTCTGACATCTCCAGGCGTGGGTGAGGGTGATGGTGATGGGCAGAATGTTGAGTGATGCTTCTGGGATGCATAGCCTGAAGTGCCTTTTAAATATGGTGTCCAGATATTAGAGCCCTGAATGTTCTGGGGTCTTCAAAACTTCATGCTCATAAAATGTGGCGCTTTTATCCATGCATTGATAATGTGCTGAAAGAATGTAAATGCCAAGAAAACCCAACCTGTCCGTGAGCAGAAATCTCTCCACTTTTACATGCCACTCTATACTTAATTTCAGAAGGAAATTTGCCCTACTTTTCTTGTCAGTTAGTCAATCATTGATTCGTGCTATTTGTATCACCGAACACCATGAGTCCTTGTATTGTGTCAGTAAACATTTTACGTGGCATGCTATTGAATGCCTTTTGGAAACGCAAATACTCGGCATCTATTTGCCCCATTATATCCACCTTGCTTTTTACATCTCATTGAACTCTAATTAGTTTGTTCAACATGATTTTCCTTTCACAATACAATATTGTCTCTGCTGATTTGTATTCTGATTTTGTAAATGTCCTGTTATTAACAATGTGATAATCAATTCCAGCACTTTCCCAATGACAGATGTTAAGCAAACTGATTTAAAGTTTTTTGTTTTCTATTGCTCTCCTTTTTTGCTCGTTACGTTTGCACTTTTCCAATCCACTATGATCTTTTCAGAATCTATGAAGCTTGGGAAGAATTATGGAGTTTTGGAAGAAGTTCCTCACTTCCCTTCTCCTGGGCTTTTCTAGCATTTATTGGATATTTGTTGTGTTTTCTACCGTGAACATTAAACAAGTCTTGCTCAAAACGGCATTTCCTTGTTTCCCATTTGTTAATTCCCTGACTAATGTTCCAATGCTTACTTTAGCTAATCCTTTTAATATACTTGCCAATATTTTTTACTGTCTGTTTTTTATATTTCTTAGATGTTTTCTCTCGTGCACTATTTTTCCCTTTATGAGAATTGCTGAATAAAGCTACATTTTAACCAAGCTTTTTGTCTTGCACTCATCAGGATGTTTGCACACACACCAATGTGAAGAGGTAATGCAAATAACATCTTTATATTGTATGGGAAAAATGTGTTGATTGTTGGCAAGTCTTTGATTTCTACGGGCATTATAATGGAGAATGTAGCATTTTGATGATAACTGATTTGTTTAAAGTAACAGGTAGGTTGATTCTGATTTTTCTTCGTGTCTGTACAGTGTGGAAGCAGGTCACTTGGCCCATTGAGTCCATACCAAAAGAAGCACATCCCACCCAGACCTTACCCTATAACTTGATGCTCCTTGATGCTACACTTGGTTAAATGCAGCCTTGATGTCAAGGGAAGTTACTTTCACCTAACCTCTGGACTTCTTTTGTCCATGCTTGAATTACGGCTGTAATGAGGTCAGGAAATGAATGGCCCTAGTGGAACACATATTGAGTGTCAGTGAGTAGGTTATTGCGAAGCAAATGTTGCATTTTTGCAGCCTCCATCATTTTGCTGATAATTGAGAGTAGACTGATGAGACAGTAATTGGGAGTTGGATTTTTCCTGCTTTTGACGTATGAGACATAACTAAGCAATTTTCCACATTGCCATGTCTGTTCCAGTGTTGTAGCTGTACTGGAATGGCTTGGCTAGGATCATGGCAAGTTCTGGACTATAAGCCTTTAGTATTATTGCTGGAATGGTAATTAATGTGAACCATCAGGGAACCTTACTATATGTTTGCCAGTGCCACAAACAATGGTCTACAACTGCTCTCTGATTGTTCTGTCACTGAGCCAACCTCCAATCTATGCTGCCACAGTTTCTTTTATCCTTTGGGTTCAGTTTTGTGATAAGTCTATTTCATGGCAGTTTACTGATAAATATCAGAAGTTCATTTAAACTACATCAACTGCATTCCCTCAACAATCCTTCCTTTTACCTCATCAAAAAGCACATTTGAGCTTTGTCTACCTGATTTGCCTCGAACAAGTATATGTAAGTGTTATCATTTTATCTGCATTTGTCCAGGTGATTATTTATTTTGTGCAACACAAATGTAGGGTTATACATCACTTATACAGGGCATTGGTAAGGCCATGACTGGAGTAACCTTGAGATTTTTTTATGTGGAAAGGATGGACAGATTAGACTACTATTCATTGGAGTTTAGAAGACCAACAGGCGAGTTGATTGAAATATTTAAGATTCTGAAGTCTCTTAACAGGGCGGAAAGGATTTTCTCTCTTGTGGGATAATCTAGAACTAGGGACATTGTCAAGATAATAGCAGGTTGTCCATTTAAGAGGAAGAGAATTTCTTTTTCAGAGGGTGAGGAGTCTTGAACTCCCTTCCTTCAAGAAAGCAGAGTCTTTGAATATTTTTCTGGCAGAGGTTTGATAAGCAAGGGAGTGAAACGTTATCGAGGTAGGAAGGATATAGAGCAGGTTTGAGAAGCCGAAAAGTCTTCTCCTACTCCTAATTTGTAGACTGCCAGTCTCTTCTTATTGTCTCTCTTTGTTCTCCTTAATTTCTTTTTCATTTCTCCTCTGAACAATTTATATTTCACCGGATTCCCACATGAACTGTCAACCTGATATCTGTCATTTGCACCCTTTTATTGCTTTATTTTATTCTCTATCTCTTTCATTATCCATGGAACTCCGTCATTGTTTGCTCAATCTGTCCCCTGGGAATGTAACTCAATTTTATCTGAATCATTTCCTCTTTAAAGGCAACTTATTGTTCTGTTAGTTTTGCCTTGCCAATCTTCCATTATAGCTAACTGAAGACAAATTTTCAACTGGTATAATAATTGGCAAAAAGTCAATTTGCACTGAATGTAATCTACACTAGAAATTCCTTCATCTGTTACTTTTTATTCTTTGCTGTGGTGTGAATGTCATGATAGGTCCAGCAATTGTTACGATGCTAATTGCCCCTTTAGAAGGTGTTAGTAAGTTTTTTTTTTCCCTTTATTCATTCATAGGATGAGGCCATCGCTGACTAGGCAGCATTTATTGCCCATCCACAATTACCCAGAGACAGTTAAGAATCAACCAGAGATAGTAGGAACTGCAGATGCTCGAGAATCTGAGATAACAAGGTGTAGAGCTGGATGAACACAGCAGGCCTTTGACCTGTCTGTCTCCTCTCCACCTACCTTCTCCTTTATCCATCTTCTATCTGCCTTCCCCTCTCTCCCTATTTACTTCAGAATCCCCTTCCCCTCCCCCATTTCTGAAGCAGGGTCTAGGCCCGAAACGTCAGCTTTCCTGCTCCTCTGATGCTGCTTGGCCTGCTGTGTTCATCCAGCTCTACACCTTGTTATCTAAGAATCAACCACATTGCTTTGGGTCTTGAGTCACATGTAGGGCAAACCAGGTAAGGATGGCAGTTTCCTTCCCTAACGGATATTAGTGAACCAGATGGATTTTTCCTGACAATCAGCAATGGATTCATGGTCATTATTAGACTCTTAATTCCAGGTACTTATTGAATTCAAATTCCACCATCTGCCACGGTGGGATTCGAACCCAGGTTACCTAGGTTTCTGGGATAACAGTCCAGTGATAATACCAAGTTCCTGGTTTAGGTACATCTGCACTGTTGTCAAGTAAGCAGTTGAAGGATTTTGATCCAGCAACAGTGGAGGAACAATGATATAGTTCATGAGAATGGGGCCAGCACAAATTTTCCATTCCTAATTGCCCTTGAGAAAGTCGTCATGAGCTGCAGTCATGAATTACCGAACTCCTTTTGGGGTGTAGGTGCACCAGGGCCAGGGGCAGAAATTATGCGCATCCAGCTCTGCTCCTGGCACAGCTCCTCGAATATGAGCACAGCAATGCCATCTCCAACCTGAACATAGTGGTTCTAACCCAAGCATAGCAGTCCCAAACCTCCGCCCTGAGAACAAGTGACTCACCCCCAAGTCCCAATTATTGAGGCATCTTGAACCCTACTGGCTGGGTCCTGAGGTACACTCAGTCTAATTAGAAAGGGAGTTTCAGGACTTTGCCCCAGTTACAGTAAAGGAATAGCGATATAGCTCCAAGTCAGGATGGTATGTGGTGTGGTATGGGAGCTTGCAGGTGGTGTTCCCATGCAGCTACTACTTTTGTTCTTTTCAGTGGTCAAGGCCTTAGATATAGAAGATGCTACTGAAGGAGGATGAGTGAGTTGCTACTGTGCACTTGTAGATGGTACACATTGCTGCCACTGTACATCGGTGAAGAAGGGAGTGAAAATTAGAGGTGATTCAACTGTTCTTTTAAATCTACTCACACCATATAAGCATGTGAGTTCAAAAATAACGTTGGTTCAGGTTTCCATATCAAACCTATTTCACTGTAATGTTGCACTGTAGAATATGGGGGCAAAAAGAGAATTCAAAGCTAAAGATTATGAGAGTGGCTTGGTTTAACATATGACTGATGGTACCTTTATTAATCCAAATACACTGATACTCAAATTTCTAATTCACACACTAATTATTTTTTGATACATAGTGTTTGAACTGAGGCTTGAGGACAGCTAAATTGCTCCAGTCCTAATATTCCATGAGTCACAACATAAAATAAAAATACATTTCAAGGCAATGAGATTTTTTTCCTTTTTCATTCAGGAAATGTGGATTTCACTGTCTGGGCCAACATTTATTGCCATTCAGAAGATGGTGCTGAGGTGTCTTCTTAACTGCTGCAGTCTATTTGTAAACCCTCAGTGCTGTTAGGGAGTTCCAGGATTTTGACCCAGCCACATTAAAAAAATGGCATTTTTAAATCAGGATGATGAGTGGCTTTGAGAGGACTTTGCAGGTGATGGTGTTCTTTTGTATGTGCGCCCTTGTCATTCTCAATGGCAGCGTTCATGTGTTTAAAAAGATGCTACCTAAGGATCCTTGCTGAATTTCTGCAGTGCACCTTTTAGATGATACACTCGGCTGCTACTTTGCATCGGCAGTGGATTGAATGACTGTTTATATCATGCTAATCAAGCAAGCTGCTTCGTCTCGCTAGGGTCAGGCTTCTTGAGCGTTGTTGGAGCTGCACTCATCCAGGTGTGTGGAGAGTATTCCATTACACTCCTGACTTGTGCCTTGTAGATGGTGGACAAGCTTTAGGGAGGCAGGAGGTAAATTGTTCCCTGCAACTGATCTACTATTGTAGCTACAGTATTTTTGAGATTAGTCCAATTTAGTTTCTGGTCAATGGTTGTTATGGGGGAATTCAGAGAGTGGAAGCATCATTGAATGTCACTGAGTGATGGTTAGATTCTCTCCTGTTGGATATTGTCAATGCCTGGCAAATATTATTTGCCACTTGGCAGCACAAGCCTGAATACTGTCCAAGTCTAGCTGCATTTGGACATGAACTGCTTCAGCATCTGAGGATTCATGAATGGTGACCAATTAAATATCTCAGGTTTTAAACAACAAGATCTATAAATAATTTCCTAATAAAAGACAACTATTAGTTTGTCATAACAACATTTAATCAAAAAAATTCAATCAATCATCAGTTGACATGCACAGTAAGTAATATATAAGTATAAATGCTTATCTCTCTAAACATCCACAAAATACGTGCATAGGCACTCACTTACTTCAGAAAGAGAGAGAAAAAAAATAAACAAAAATCCAAAATCGCTGCTTTATGAAAAAAATAGCACTTTGGTCAATGAATTGAAGGCAGAAGAATAAAGCATAGAATGTTGTGGAGTGTGTTGCTCTGAATAGTTGCCTTGAAGTCTTGCAGAATCTGTTTGCTCAGGAAATACAATTTTGAGATGTTTCTTCAATCTGTCTTTAAAAGAACAAATACACTTTACTGCTAACTCAAGAAAGAGGATTGAGAAATGAGACAACAGTGGGCAGCTTGTCCTTAGCTAGATTTCCTTCAACTGAGTTTATTTTTTAGCAGATTTCCCTTCAACTGAATAAATTTAGAAATACCACCATAAGAAAGGTGGTAAAAAAAATCAAGGGAACTATAGACCTGTGAGCCTGACATCAATGGTGACCAAGTTGTTGGAGGGGAATCTGAGGGACAGGATTTACATGTATTTTGAAAGGAAAGGACTAATTAGGGATAGTCAACATGTGGGAAACCGTGTCTAACTTGATTAAGTTTTTTGAAGAAGTGATGAAGAAGATTGATAAAGGCAGAGCATTGGATGTTGCCTATATGGACTTCAGTAAGGCGTTTGACAAGGTCAACTGGTTAACAAGATTACATTACATGCAATACAGGGAGAACTAGCCATTGCAATACAAAATTGACTTGAAAGTAGAAGACATAGGGTGGTGGTGGAGGGTTGCTTTTCAGGCTGGAGGTCTGCGACCAGCAGTGTGCTGCAGGGATCGGTGCTGGGTCCACTGTTTTTTGTTATGTATATAAATGATTTGGATGTGAATATAGGAGATATGCTTGCAGATGACACCAAAATTGGATGCATAGTGGACAGTGAAGAAGGTTACCAGGGAGTACAATGGGACTGCGATTAGATGGGACAATGGGCTGAGTAGTAGCAAATGGAGTTGAATCTAGATAAATGTGAGGTACTACATTTTGGTAGAGCAAATCAGGGCATGACTTATACACTTAATGGTTGGGAAGTACTGCTAAACAAAGAAACCTTGGAGTGCAGGTTCATAGTTCTTGCAAAGTGGAGTCACAGGTAGCCAGGGTAGTGAAGAAGGAATTTGGTACACTCAACTTTTTTTGGGTCAGTGCATTGTGTATAGGATTTGGGAGGTCATGTTGCAGCTGTGCATGACATTGGTCAGGCCACTTTTGGAATACTGCATTCAATTCTGCTCTCCCTGATATAGGAAAGTGGTTGTGAAACTTGAGGGGGATTTAGAAGGATGTTGCCAGGTTGAGCTATAGGGAGATGCTGAATAGGCTAGGGCTATTTTCCTTGAGAGGCTGACCTTACAGAGGGTTATAAAGTCATGAAGAGCCTGGATAGGGTGAATAGTCAAAGTCTTTTCCTCAGGGTAGGGGAGTCCAAGACTAGAGGGCATAGGTTTAAGGTGACAGTGGAAAGATTTAAAAGGGACCTAAGGGCAATGTTTTCATGCAGAGGGTGGTGTATGTATTCAATGAACTGCCAGAGGAAGTCAGATGTACAGCACGGAAACAGACCCTTTGGTCCCACACATCCATGCTGATCAGATTTCCTAAATTAATCTAGTTGCATTTGCCAGCAATTGGTCTATAATCCCTCTAAACCCTTCCTATTCACATTCTCATCCAGATGTCTTTTAAATGTTGTAAATGTACCAGCCTCTACCACTTTGTTATAAAGCGGAGGTTAATCCCCAAGGACTAAGACTGAAACACCCGAGGAGCATCTCATCCTAGAATCTGTAAAACGAGTGTGGAAAGTGGTGTAACCTGCCTGTCGGCAACTTTTAGTGGTTAAATAAAATAAATTCTTGACACTCACTTTAAAAAAAAAACTAACAATTTATTTGTCTAACACTAACAGTGAACAAATTCACTAAACTATTAACAAACCTAATAAATCCCTTCTAATGACTATTTCCGAATAAAGCAAGATTCTAATGGTAAGCTGTTCCAATAAATACTAGTCCCACATGTACACAAAAAAAATCTGTATTTAGTCTCTTGATCTGCAGTTGGGAGCTCCATTATTCTTTATACAGATTTACTGTTATGTTTCAACATTCTCATTCTCTCTTTTGAAATAGCCAGTATTTCAATAACTTTATTATTTTGTCTACTTGAACATGCATTTACAATTTGTATTGAAAAATTGTATTATATGGCTTACTATTTGCTGGTTAATCTTTTGATTAAAAAATACTTAATGGTTTCTAACCTGTAACAATGCTTTAAGTTAGGCTAACAAAAGCAAAATACTGCAGATGTTGGAAATCTGAAATGAAAAAACAAGAAAAATTTAAATACTCAGCAAATCATACTAACTGTGGAGAGAAATAATTAATAACTTGGTGAAAGATCATTGATCCTAAAATATCATTTTTTTTCCCTCTCTCCATAGCAACTATTTGACTGTTGAAAGATTTTTGGCTTGTCTGTTTCTATGTCAGATATCCACATGTGCAGAAAATTGTTTTACAATGTAACTGGTAGCGTTGGATAGGGAGAAACTGTTCCCCCTTAGAGAGGTCAATAACTAGGGAATGCAGTTTATAGAAAGGGGCTGGAGATTTATAGAGGAATTTAGGAGATTTTCACCCAGAGGGTAGTGGGCATTTGGAACTCACCACCCAAAAGGCGGGTAGGAGCAAAATCCTGCAAGACATTTGGGAATCTTTGAGAGGAGCTTGAAATGCCAAACACACACAAGGGGAGGGAAAACACTGGATTTTAAATAGATAAAAAAGCAATAGAATTTTCTTGAGAAACTCAGCATGTCTAGCAGCAACTGTGGAGAGACAGAAAGCAGAGTTAGTGATTCGAGTCCAGTGATCCCTCTTCAGAACTAAGTTCTGACTGCACTTGAAACATTATGACTCCGCTATCTCTCCCTCCACAGACACTGCTAGACCTGCTGAGTCTCTACAGGAACTTGTGCTTTCTTCGTTACTTCGGCAGAAGCATTCTGTTTTGGGATCTTTCGCATTCCCGGTTCTTGGTTTTATTTCAGAACAGATGCAGATGTTAGTGACGACGGGCCGAAGGGCCACTTTCCTTCATCCCACGCTGAGCCGTACCATCACGAGAAATCGCAATGTGGGAGTCAACTTTTTCCGCATTTCAAAAGAGGAATGATACTTGATTATAAAAATATCTTTGTGTGTACATTGTCACAGACACAGTTCTGTTCCCCAGTCGCAGATCAAGGAGACAAGACATTGGAGTTTGGTGGGCAAGAGTCAAAATAAAAAAAACACCAATGACCTTTCTTACACATACAATATTATATTTACAGGCTAAGAGAGATGAGGGATTGATGTAGATAGGTAGAGAGAGAAAAAGAGATTTACCTACCTGCCATCTACATCGAAATGAACGGCGCTGACCCCCAGTGATTGGCTGCTTGACCTGGAAGCGGAGCCCGGCCCTGAAGGATGGAGACGGTGGTGGCGGCGCGCGGTGCACTCTGGGAGCTTTGCCCGTTGGCGTCCGCTGCGTGTCTCGCGGACTCGAAGCCGCTGGCGCTGGCGGAGCGCGAGCGGCTGGAGCCTGGACCGTGCACGAGGAGGAAGTGGCGGCGGTTGTGGTTGTTGTTGTTGTTGTTGTTGTTGTTGTTGATGGTGGTGGGGGGGTAGGACCCCCGAACAAAACAACATCTGGAGGAGGTGGGGGTGTAAAAGAAGCCGCCGTTTGGCACCTTCCCGGACAAGGCCTGTCCGCTCGCAACTTTATACCGTCCGTAATTCATCCGACCTCTCCGGAGTTTGGAGGAGGAGATTGAGGCTCTGGTTGGGGGAGTGGAAATAAAAAGAGGTTATCGCGGGAAAGGCAACCTCCTCTTCCACCACCCCCCTCCTCCTCCTCCTCCACTCCTTCCCTCCCCTCCGGCCAACGCTCGGATCAGCGACCCCTCCCGTCCCCTCCCTGATCCACCATGTCCGGCGAGAGGAACAGGCGATCGCTGGCTTTCCGCACCGGAGCCTCCGTCGTCAGGATTGACCCCGAGCTCGGGCCTCTCCACCACCACCACCAAAACAACGGCGGCGGCAGCAGTAGCAGCGAGGCCTCGAACGGGGCCTTCCCGTCCGTTAGTCCGACCAAATCGGCTGCCCTCCCCGCGTTGGACGGCGCCCAGGCCGAGGCCCCCCCGGCTGCGCCCCCCGCCGAGGAGGACTGGGTCGAGACGGTGGTGGTGGACGACGAGTACCCGGAGCAAGAGGTCTCCTCGGTGCGGGTGGTCGACGGCGGCTCAATCAGCAGCAACGAGTCCGAGGAAGAGGAGGAGGAGGAGCCCCCGCCGCCACCGCCGGACGGGGAGCTGGAAGGGATGGACGGGCCCGGCAGCAAGGAGCGAGCCGCGACGCCCGGTGAAGGAGCTGGAGGCGCTGTGGGCCAGGAGGACGAGGAGGGAAACGGCGGTGGCTGCAGCCGGAGAGGATTCGGGCTGACCCTACTCGGCCGGCCCCAGTCCTTCCTGCTGCCCCAGCAGCGCACTTTCCAGAGGTCGTGGCTGCAGGAGTTCCCGTGGCTTCAGTACGAGCAGGAGACGGGCCTTATGTACTGCTCCTGGTGCCTGCGGGCCAACAGCGGGGTGGGGAGCAACAATAACCGCAACAAGTTCGTGAAAGGAAGCCGCAATTACAGGCGAACCACGCTGCTGCGGCATCACCTTTACACTGAGCACCGGCAGAATGACCCGTCCGCCGCGGCCTGCATGGAGGTGAGTGTGAGTATAAATCATACTGCAAAACGCTTCCTCTCGAAGTGGGGGAGGGTGTTAAGTAGCCATTGCTGATTCTGCGTTCATTCGGATTGCAGTGACTCCATTTACTTCAGACTGAGAGCGCTGATGGCTCTCCAGGTTATTCGAAGTTAATATTGACGTTAGGGTTTAGAATTTTCTTTCCCTCTCGCCCAGTCCCATCCCCCAAACTCCTTAATCCATGTACACAACAGATTGAATTCAGTTTGGATCTATTGATTTGAACGGAATTTGATCTTGTACCCTGTTTACATGGCACTATGCCCATGGCTCGGAACACAACACGGCGAGAGATCACATTACCGACCAATGCACGCTGTATTTGGAAACGGGCGAGAAATGCACGCAACAAAAAAAAGTTTCTTTGTGAGTGGCAACTTTTTTCTAAGTTTTGTTGCCCCCGCACAGTCGGATGCCATCTGGTTTGAGAATTTTATTTTGCCATGCGTTGATCAACAGTATTTTTCAGCTTGGTAAACAAAAATTCAGTCCACTTTTTTGAATTACAAGGAAGCATTCTAGAATTTTGAGCGATTGTATTGCTGTATAATGTATACTTAAAACTGTTAAGGTATATATTAAAATAGAATTTGGAAAAATAAAGAAAATGTAGATGCTGGAAACGAACAAAAACTGAAAATGCTTACATGTAGCAAGCTGGGCAGGCTGTGTAGAGACAGTACACTATTTAGTATGTCAACTGTAAAGCCTTCATAAGGATTTTGCAAAATGCCGTTTTGAAAAGTGGGACAACATGACTGGCATGACAATTTGGTTCAGTATGTAACTAATCCATTTTAATCTTCAGGGTAGTAAAAGTTCATAACAGATTGGTTCTGCTCTTTGTAGGTTCTAAATTAAACTTATCAAATGTGATCGTTAGTGACATGAGCCTCTACTCATAATGTTTTGATCAGGAAGCAATCAGACCCTGGTGTCTTCTTGGAGTACATTCTCAAGAGCTACAAATTATCTGATAAAATTTGCAAATATGACAATGACTAATGGTTTCATTCTGCATTTGAACTCTGTAATAGAGACATGAAAATTCTGTACCAGTTAATATCTAGAAGACTTTAAAATTGCAATTTTCAGATGTTAGTTGGCTATAATCTATTCATTGTGGTACATAAATTGGACTGTATTTGATTGAATTCAAGAACTGATTTGAAGCAGTTCGAACAGTGTTATCTTTTTGAATAACACCAAGTCTGTTCAAACATAGGTTTGTCAGTAGTATTGATGGCTCATTGTGTCACGGGGCTCAAACTATGTTAGAGAAAAATTATACATGCAGCCATTGATAACTGGACCAGTTTTGAAAAAAAGATGGAACGTTCTTACTGGATCTTTAATACTAGTCATCAAATTGTATAAAACCCTCTTTATAACATGTTTCTTGCTGCGACATGCCTTTTTTTTCACAACTCCCAAAGACAGCATTATGGAGAGGGTAATTTGAAAAGGCACAGCTGCCTTGTGAAAGGTATTGTACCAGTCTAGAAGAACTGACTGTCTCAAATTACTGTAATTGCATCTGTCCCAGATGAGCCCACTGTCACTCATTTACTTAGATTATCTGAAAGTCTTATTCCTTGATCAGTTGCTTCAGTTTTCTTCCAATGCATGTTTGTTTTTGTAGCACTACAGCTGAAAATGTAGTCTGGATAGAGTTTAAAAGGATAGTATTTATTAGATGTACTGGTGAAGTAGATGACTATTTAAAGATGACATACATTGCGATGAATATGGAGTAGCATGATGTATATCGAATAACAGTTCAGATGTTAAGATTCTAAGTGGTAAGCAGTGACTCGTGGGGAGCAGTGACGTAGGGGTCAGTATTAGGACCCCACCTATTCACTACATATTAATGGATTTAGATGAGAGAACTCAATGCAATATCTCCAAGTTTGCAGGCAACATAAAGCTGAATTGTGACAAGAATACAGAGATGCTTCAATGTGATTTGGATGTGTTG
The DNA here is from genome assembly GCF_021869965.1 of Rhincodon typus. NCBI lineage: Eukaryota > Metazoa > Chordata > Chondrichthyes > Orectolobiformes > Rhincodontidae > Rhincodon > Rhincodon typus. Next base: position 19,928,276 of record NC_063335.1, read on the forward strand.
AGTGAGTGGGCAAATACATGGTAGATGAGGTATAGTCTGGGTAAATGTGAAGTTATCTGCTTTGGCTGCAAAAACAGAAAGGCAGGATTATTATTTGAATGCTGATAGATTGGAAGGGGAGGTGCAAAAAGATGTGGGTGTCTTGTACACCAGTCACTGAAAGAAAGCATGCCGGTGTAGTAGACGGTGAAGAAGTCAACATACTTCATAGCAAAAGAATGAGTACAGGAGCAGATTACTGCAATTGTATAAGATCTTGTTGAGACCACATCTGTGTGCAGTTCTGGTCTGTTTATTTGAGGGAGGATGTTCTGGCTATAAACAGGGTGCAACAAAGATTTACCATATTGATTGCTGAGATAGATGGTCTTACGTATGAAGGGAAACTGGATTTTTTTTACGACTACCTTGACTAGAGATCAGAAGAATGGGGGAAACCTGTCAAATTCAAACTGGACTGGACAGTTTAAATGCAGAAAGAATGTCCCCAATCTCGGGGAATCCACAATCAGGGGTCATAGTTTAAAGATGGGGATAGGCCATTTAGCATGAGACAAGGAGAAAGTTTCTTCACCCGGAGTATGTTGAACCTGTGGAATTCTCTGCCAAGGAAAGTGGTTGAGGCGAAAATATTGAATGTTTTCAAGAAGTTAGATATAATTTTTAGGGCTAAAGGGTATGGGGAGAAATTGGGAACAGGGTGCTGAGTAGGATGATCAGCCATGATCAAGTTGATTGGTGGAGCAGGTTTAAAGGGTAAAATGGCCTACCCTGCTCTTTTATATGTTTCTGTCTGTTAGAGAATTAAGAGATCCTGAGAATGTAAGTGACTTCTTGCAAAACTGTAGGGGTTTACTATTTTGACTTGAACCCCAAGATTGCATTGTAGGTTCTTGTATAACATTTCAGTGCATTTGAAGATTGTTGTCATGCAGTTTCTCATTGTCATCTGCCAAAAAGAATCAATGTACAGCAATTTTCTGAATAAATCGAACTTATTTTGCTTGCTTTGATGAAATAGTGCAGGTTTAATGTTTACACCATGTGCCTATAGGAAGTATCCCTTTATTGTTAACAAATTTCGGGGATTTTAAAGTTAAATTGACTTGACAGGTCAGATATTTTAATAAGGAGGTCGTGAAATATTCCTGAAGACTTTGACCCTTCAAAGTAGAACTGGTCAAATAAACTAGAAAAATCCATGGACCAACTTGTTTTCAATGTTGTTTTGTTTCAATGTAAGCATGTATATGCACCATCTTGATTGGCCACTACAGCATTTTTTTTGAAGTTGTCTGGCAGTGTTTTTAAAGGAAGCTATATTCCCTAGAGAAGTGTTTAACAAGCTTTCAGAGTGCGAGATTTTTGTTTTGCATTTGGGATCCATTGGTTTCCCAGTAGAGTTTTTGTACAACAAGATTATTTTTCTTAAAGTTATTAAAATTATTATTTTCCTAAATGCCTATTCTAAACAGAACTGCCTTGGCTAGATTTAACCACTCAATTTTCTGTTGTCAAAGCTAAGTTTCTTTTAGGAGATTTTATTGTAGTTGTGTTAATGGAAAGTGTTTATATTAAATATCGCCCCTTTAAAAACATCACTAAGTGATACTTTCTGGGATCTTTGATGTTTGATCTCATAATATTGAGGAAGTTCCCTGTGCAAGATTTCACTGTTGTATTCTTGGGTGATACCTCAAATTTATCAAGGCAAATTTTCAATGTTAGTTGTATTATTTTTAATGAGTTTTAAGAATTAATAATATCCTAAAATGGTATTATGCTAGTTTGTTATTTTCATGTTTGTCCTGCATGTACCTTTTCTTACTTATTGTTGATAGATAAGAAGTAAGTAAAGGCTTTAGATAATCTGCTTTTGCTGTTAGTATGATGGACACAAGTTTATAAAGTGATAACTGGCTCAGTTTGAGGAAGACTACACAGGCAATCGATGTGTTTGTCTGAGTCAGTTAGATTAAAAGTGATATTTCAAGATTCCCTTTGAAATAGCTGAGAAGTTAAATTCGCGTTTTAGCATTTTACTAGACATAGAAATGAAAGAGAATCGGTTAGATAAGTGCATTCAGCTCATAAGATAGCTGTCCAACAGGAATTGTGAGAGCTAAATTTAGCTCAGATGTGTTTTAATTGTATGCAGAGTGCTCAAATTTTCTCTTGCTTTCTTATTCCAAGTTCCTGCTAGATCTTATAAAGTTTGAGGGAATGATTATTGCCTTAAATTTGCAGTTTTCAGCTGAGATCTGAAATTATCCAAAATTGTTTACTTAGACAGCTCGTATAGATCTAGTAATGCGTTACAATCTTTTATGGAGCTTTGGGTTTTACTCATTGAATAAATTGTTATCCCTAGTCCACGTATTGGAATATTCATTGAGTGATCTGGATTACATCTGTATCTGATTATGTGAATTGGAACTGCTAACTTTATGGTAATAAATTTTTTGAGCTAGGACTAATGAAGCACAACAGTATTAGAACATGAGCTGACACAATTAGGTACAGGAGACATGTTGACTGAAAGGCAGAAGGTACCGTACTGTGGAGGGAATTAAGATTTGCAAGCACGTAACACCTGCACAAATATTCTCAACTAATTTTGTGAATAAACTGATTTCTAATAATTCTATGCGTCAAATGGATCGTTTCATATTAAGTCTCAAAGTCACAAATTTTGGACTTCAGTATTTTCATTGTTTATATTGGATATTAAAACTCCAGTGCAGGTTCTTCTGGACACATCTTTTAGTATTCAGTAATGTTTGGTCTCTAATACAAATTTGCTGTACTATGGTGGGCTTTCTTGTCAGGTCATTCGTATTTGCTGTATTTCTGGTTCTAGGCATAGACTAACTACTCATCCTCAATTAGGTTTCAGTTCCCCATTGATTGTAGTTAAAAATCAGTACAGTAATATGTTTCTGACTGAGCTGAATAATGAGAGCAGTCCTGTGTTTGATTCCTGACCTTGAGAGAACTGGTCAAACTCCATATCACATGACCCACATTGAGATATGCAGCTTGGGAGGCAAGTGCTGTGTCTCCAAAGCCATTTTGCATGAATTCTACAAGTGTGCTCTATTGTGTCATGAGTCTGCTGTGTCAAAAGTGAGATTTCAGATTGCTGCAACTACAACTTAGTTCTTTAAAGAATCAGGTCAGTTGGTCTTTTAAAGAAAATACTTCTCTTTCTTCGATCTGACTTGAGCAAAGTTGGGCGCCAAGCTAACATTTAATCAGATTTTGAGCAGCTCTATTTCTTGTAAGCACCTAATGTAACAGATAATTTGCTTTAACACAAACACTGCAGCAGAACAAAACATAAGGATGCAGATTTGCTGTCTGTTTTGTTGAATGTAACACACAAAATATGTGCACTGGTAGGCATTTGGCCACTTGAGCTTGTTCTGCCATTGATTAAGATGATGGTTGATCTGATTCTGGCCTTCATTCGTTTTCTTGCTTAGTTACATATCATTTGACTCACTTTTACATTAAAAATTTGTGACCCAGTCTTCAGTGCTGTCTGGGATGGGGAGTTCCAAAGATAAACAACCCTCTGAGGGAATAAATTGTTCCTAATCTTTCTCTTAAGTGGAGACCCCTTTTATTGTGAAGCAATTCCCCTAATTCTAGATGCCCCCTTGAATGAAGACATCCCATTGCATCTATCCTATCAATACCTCACCCTCACATGTTTCAGTAAATAAAGGCTGAACCTTCCCTCCTTAAAAATTGTCTCTGACAGCTGATTTAAATATTTCAATTCCATTTAATGTGCTGAGCAGCATGCAGTATGAATATGAATACACAGTTGGAAAGTTTATTCATATTAAAACTACACAACATCCCCATGAGGCAATTTGGATCAGCCAGTCTGTAAGTCATTAAACTGGCATGGTTCTTTGATTAGTAGAGAACCTTTTCTGAGCATACTGTATGCTTCTTTCACTAGAGGCCTAAACTGCTTGCAGTATTGTGTGGTCCCATCAATGTCCTGTACAATGATTGTACTCTATATGTACTCTACCTCCTTGCTATAAGACCAGAATTTTATTTGTCTTCGTAACTACGTTTTAGATTCATAATGAGGTCACCTAGATGCCTCTGTACTGCAGAATCCTGCAGTCCATCTTTCCATTTTCCAGTTTTACTACTGAAGTGAACAACCTTATGTTTTTCCTACATTATACTTCAGGCAGATTTTTGCCCACTGACTTAGCCTATCCATATCAAACTTTTTGACTCCTAATCACAACTTGCTGTCCTCCCTATTTTCACATCATTAACAGATTTGGCTACAATACAGTTGCTCCCTTCATCCAATTCAAGTGCATCAAATTTAATGGTTCTCTTTTGTCTACCCCCCTTGTTACATCTTCAAAGACCTATAATGCTCTTTCACAAAAGCATGTTGACTCTACTTGCTTGTAGTTTGATATTCTCCATGTCCTGCTGTTACCTTCTTAGTAATGGTTTCCAACATTTTCCCAATGATAGATATAGGGTTAACCAGCCTGATTAATGTAGGATTAGGCCAACGTCAAAATCAGCTCAGCAAGAAATGTTAGATGGTCTGGAAGCAAATAGTCTAAAATCTTGCTCTCCTGAGAAAAAGTGCACTCTTTAAGAAACTAAGCAATGCTTCCTTGGATTTTTAAGGTATTAATTGTCAGATTATTGTTCCAGCCAGACTTTCTCATGCATGCAAATATTCTCATTGATTGAAAGACAAAGATACTTGTACAGCTATGAAGTATGTGATTGATGTAAGACCTCTGTGCTTGAACCATTGTTAATGACACTACTGTCCACTCTTAATTTGAGCAATATTAGTCACATTTCTCATTGTTTCCACTAAACACTTTGTTCTGAGCCTGAGCTGTAAGTCTATAAAAATTAAAAATCATTTCCTACAGCTAATGTAATATTTCAACTCAATAAAATATACTAAGTAGTGTGCAGTAGTATGTTGGAAATTTGTTAATGTTAAAACTAATGGCCTCATCATGAGCTGTTGGATGAGGTGATTTGGATCTAGCCAGTCTTTAAGTAGTTAAACTAGGATGGTTCTCTTGCTATTGTGTTCTGTTCTTGGTCTGAAAAGAAATAGGCAAATGGATAGTTTGTATTACTTGTTATTATGAGTAGGCACTTCAGCGGTGACCTTATTATTTAAAGCCGCATATCCACTTAATGCTGTTACATTAAACATATAATATGAAGGCAGGTCTCATTTAGGTATGACTGAGAATTACTTGCAAGGAAAATTGGGATGGTACTGGAGGAAGTAAGTGGGAGAATCCTTTGACCTCAAGAATACAGAAGACATGTAATTTAAGTTTTTAATATGTATACTTGCATGTTTTGCTCAAAATTTTTGAGACCTGGACTTGCAGCAGTTATGGTACAATATTTTATAGTTTTGTTTTAACTTAGAAATTAGTGGCCAAATTTTACAGTGCATCATTAAATGATTTAAGAATTTGAGTAGTTGGAAATGTTGGTGAGATGATCAAAATGCAGGTGAAAATTTCTGATAGCTGTGATCGTCACCTGTTGATGCCTTATTGTGTTCATAGAATCCCTACAATGTGGAAACAGGCCATCTGGCCCAACAAGTCAGCACTGACTGTCTGAAGAGCATACTACCCCGACTCGCGTCCCGCCCTGTCCCTGTAACCCTGCATTTGCCATGGCTAATGCACCTAACCTTCACATTCCTGAATGCTATGCGTAATTTAGCATGGCCAATCCACCTAACTTGCCCATCTTTGGACTGTGGGAGGAAACCTGATCACCTGACAGGAACCCACGCAGACATGGGGAGAACGTGTAACTCCACACAGACAGTCACCCGAGGCCAGAATCAAACCTGAATCCCTGCCGTGAGGCAGCAGTTATAGTGGTTGTGTTGAGGAAACTGGTGGCATCTGCCATTCTTAATTCAAATATTTGAGGGCTTTGCCTCCCATGTACTCAATTAAAAACAAGCTAGGTATTCAAATGTAATGTCACTGCTTATACATTTAAATTCATTGAAAAATGAAATTTTTGTATTTGGGTTAAGTTGACTTAGTTTGGCCGTGGTCTCCATGAAGAGGAGAAAATAGGTGTTTAAAATGTTGGTAAGGTCAGTATTAGGCTATTAATATGAAGTAGATGTCTGGAATCACATTATTGGAAATTTCAGAATGATAACTGAATCAAAACACTTGATGCAATTTAATCCAAACTAGTACAAATCAGAAAGATAGTTGAGAGGGATTCTTCAAAGGAAAGATGGTTGCGAATGGTTTCCATTCTTGAGTCTATATGCAAGTTGCAACAGAATGCAGCATAACATAAAATAGCTGTTCGTAAGTACAGGAAATGTTCTTCTGTTGGAACCTTTAAAATTAGACCCCTGTATGATTTCGCGTTCGTAAGTCAGACATCTGTAAGTCATGACAGAAATTTGAGGTAAACACTTTACAGCACCAGATAATATTATCCGTACCTTTCTATATGTACCAATAAATTTCAGTGATGTATATGTAAACATGTGTATTAGATTTTTTTGAGTGAAACTTCAATCTTGCACAATACTAATGGTTTTGGTCTCTCACTAATAAAGAATGCACTTGGAAGTTAGTACACTGAACGTTTGCTAGGTTGGCTCCTATTGTCATTTGATAGGAGGCTAAGCAAAGTCGACCTGTATTCCGTGAAACTTAAACTGGTGATCCCATTGAAACAGACGTTTCTGAAGCATCTTGCCTGATCAAGCTTTGAGAAGTTGTTATCTATAGGATGGGGAATCTTGGATACAATCACAGCCTCAAGATTAAGAAGCAGTCATTCAGGATTGAAGATAAATATCTTAACTCAAAGCATTCTGAATCTTTGGAATCCTCAGTTGCATGGGTTGTGAATTCTCCATTGTTGAATATGCTCATGGTCAACATCTTTGTATTTGAGAATCAAGAGACATGGATGAAGGTAGGAAAGTGGTGTTAAGGTTGAAGACCAGTGTAGCATGGTGGCACAGATCTTCTGATTTACTTTTTTTGTGTTTTTATATGTCTTAAGTCACAGAGAGTAAAGAATGTATTGAGATTATCTGCAAGTTTAATTCTGACTGTTCTGTGTGGCCAAGAAACAGAAGCAGGCACTCAGAGTCATACAGCACGGGACAGACCCTTTCGTCCAACTTGTCCATGTTGACCAAGTTTCTCAAACTAACTTAGTCCCACTTTCCTGCATTTGGCCCATGTCCCCCTAAAGCTTCCGTGTTCATGTAACCCGTAAAAAATTTCTTTTAACGTTGTAATGGTACTGCATCCACCACTTCATCTAATAGGTTCATTCCACACACAAAAAGTTACCCCTCAGGTCCCTTCTAAATCTTTCTCCTCTCACTTTAAAAATATGCCCTCTAGTTTTAAACTCCCCTACACTAGGGAAAAGAACTTTGTTATTCACCTAATCTATGACCCTCATTTTATAAACCTCGAATAGGTCGCCCCTCAACCTTCAATGTTCCAGTGAAAATGTCCCATCCTATCTCACAGTGGTCACAAATTGGGTTGACTTTTGAGTTTAGTCATTAGCTTAATCATGACTTAATTGATTGTTTATAAAGAAGCATCAGTTTGATTTGAGTTGATGGAGTTTGGAGGGCTTAAAGTTTTGGCAAAGATCTGTAGCTTGGGTTGTGGGTGAGGTTGTTGACTTGCTTGCCAAGCTGGCATGTTCTCGTTCAGATGTTTCATCACTATGCTAGGTGACCTCATCAGTGGAGCCTCCGATGAAGCGATGTTATTCTACTCCGCTTGGAATTTATACTCACCATAACGGACCAGACAGTATAAATTCATCGGAGGCTCCACTGATGATGTCACCTAGCATGGTGATGAAACATCTGAACGAGAACAAGCCAGCTTTGGAGGGCTCTTGTGATGCAGTGGTAGTGTCCAGACCCCGACCCAGAAGTTCTGAGTTCGGTCCTCACTTACTCGAGAGATATGTTGCAGCATGTTTGCCCAAATTGATTTAAAATTACCCAGGACAGTGCAGTCAGACATGCACGTTTCCTCTAACTCAAGATAAATGAAATTTAGCGAAGGTTTCTTTAAACGACTTCTTTGATACGCTATCCTTTGGCTTCCACTGATTTTCCAGTTGTACAGCACCAACCCAAAGAGTAGTCTACTAAGTCTAGCACACTATCAAAATATTAGCTCTAGGACTATTGGGGAGGTGATGGTCTAGTGATATTATCGCTGGACTAATAATCCAGAGACCCGGATAATGTTCTGGGAACCCGGGTTTGAATCCCGCCACGGCAGATGGTGGAATTTGGATTTAATAAATAATTAAGAATGTAGTGATGACCGTGAATCCGTTGTTGATTTGAAGGAAAAACCCATCTGGTTGACTAATGTCCTTTAGGGAAGAAAAGTGCCATCCTTACCTGGTCTGGACTACATGTGACTCCAGACCCATATCAATGTGGTTGATCTTAATTGCCTTCTGGGCAATAAATGCTGCCTAGTCAGCGATGCCCTCATCCCATGAATGAATAAAGTAAAAACAATTCTGTAAACTATTGAAGGTATTGTGGAAAAGTTTGCCTTCTGGATTAGTGAAATAAACCAGTGGTGATAGTCTTTGTTTTGGTTTAAACTATGTCACTGTCAGGTGAGTTATTAGTGGTTGCATATTTGTGGCATGAGCGGGAAGTAATATAAGTTGATGAATTAAAAAGCACATCACTAAAGATGAAAGCTGATTGGTTAAGTACAGTTTTCCTATAGTATATAGGTAATGATATGTTAAATGTATCCAGCAGTAATGCTGGCTTGGATTTGATTTGGGTAGCGTGACCAAAGCAAGTAATACTTTTTAATGTATTTTTTCATTACCTCCGAGGCGGATAATAACAGGCAAGAAGTTCCTGTTTCGGATCTTTGAAACTTCTGGAATAAGCTACTGGAAAAGAAGTCTATCATTTGATGAGTCCAATGGTTTATTTTTAGGGTGTTGAAAAAATTGTAGCTGTTATGTGGCAGGCCCAGCAAGGATTGAGTGTGGGTGGGGGGGTTGGCAAGTGGTCAGTTCTAGGTTTAGTTTTAGGGGATGAAATTGAGCAAGTGGAAAGTGTGAACATCATTCAGTTAAATTTCGTATGCTTATTGAAAAAGAGAAAGTTAAGGTTTTTGATTGCATGAGGACAAGTTGGTTTTATTAGGCTGAGAAGTGACTTGGTAAAAGTGACTGAAAACAACTACTTTAAGACACAACACTGTCAGAGAAGTGGGCAAAATTCAAGTGATTCAGGGTAAAAGTTCCTGGAAAAAAAAAGGTGGAATAATCAAATACAGGGGACCCCCGACTTAAGAATGTCCTACTTAGGAATGCCATTCCATACAGGGGTATATTAGTATTAATTTTCAAGATCTGACATACGAACGTTTCTTCGTACTTGTGAACAGTTATTTTAAATATTGTGTTCCAACTTGTGTACAAATCCACTTGCGAACAAACTCAAGAACGGGACCTACGGGGATAGCCTTTAAAGAACCTTCTGGAATGTTAGAATACATAGAGAGTCATCACCCTCATCATCATCTGTACTCTGTCTGAAGGCAGGATCTTGGGTCATTTTAGACTGGTGCTTCACCCAGGCTGTTTTTAGTGTTGGTTTGCTGTTACCTTCTGCTCTCAGCTGCATTTCGTCAAGACTGGCCACATCCACTTCTCCTCACTCTTGGTGTTATTTTGAACCACAAACTAACCATTGCATCATTTGAGTTAACTGGACCCAAAAATGGAGTTAACACAAAGTGAATGTTATGTCAGAAACCGATAGTATAATAATACAGAAGACCTAGAAAGGTACAGAAAGCATCAGAGTGAAACTAAAGCACAGTTATAAACCGACGATGTGAGAAAACACAGGCAGATTGAATCAAACTATTTCAGTCCTCCCTGGTTACAGTAGTTGGTACCAGAAAGTTAGAACTGCAAACGTTATACTGTTGTTTAAAAAGGGAAGAACAGCTAATCAAGTTATAAGCCAGCTAACTTCAGTTGTGGCAAAGTTATTTGAATTAATTTTGAGGAATGGTACATTTAGAAAGGCAAGGGAAGTCAGCATGGATTTGTTAGAAGGTCAGATCTGAATAGCTTGATTTCAATTTTTAAGGTGGTGTTGCGGGCAGTTTGGTGGATTGGGTCTGTTGATTTTGGCAAGACTTTCAACAATATGTCTCACAGGCTGTTCACCAAAATAAAAGCCCTGGGATCCAGCAAAACAAATTGGATCTACAATTAGCAGAAACGTAAAAGTAATGGTTGACAGTGTTTGACCAACTGGAAAGCAGTTCTGTAGGGCTCAGTACTGGATCCTGTGTATATTGTGTTAATATTAATGACTTAGAGAAAGGTATGGTGGAGAAGTTTGCAGATGATACAGAAATTGCCCATGGGGTTGACCGTGAGTCGGAAAGCTTTAGTAGGTAGAAGATTATAGACGCTCTTATCAGTTGAGAGAAAAATAGCAAGTGAATTTCAATCTAATTTCAAATGAGCCAGTGCATTTCTGGAGTACAACAAGGCAAGAGAATGCACCTTAAATGTTAGGAAATAAGTCCTATGGAGGAATAAAGGGACCTTGGCGTGCATGTTCACAGATCCTTAATTGCAGCACTGACAGTGAATCAAGATATTTAAGTCCTCCCTGTCTACAATAGTTGGTACCAGAAAGTTGGAGAACTACAAACATTGTACTGTAGTTTAAAAAAGAAACAAGGATTAATCCAGTTAAGACAGCACAGGAAGCCAATAGGGTGAGTGGGAACTCAAGTGGCATGCTTTCCATTATTAGCCAAAGCATTGGATACAAGAATAGGAGGATTATGTTGGAACTGTCTACAACACTAGACCGCAGCTTGACTGCTGTCAACAGTTCTGTCTGCCACATTACAGGAAAATTGTGCTTACAGTGGAGAGGATACAGAATAGACTTAAGAGAATGTTGCCAGAACTAGAAACTTCTGGCTATGAAGAAAGATTGCAAAGTCATAGGGTCATAGAGATATACAGGATGGAAACAGACCCTTTGGTCCAACTCGTCCATGCTGAGTGGATATCCTATATAACTCTAGTCCCATTTGCCATCATTTGGCCCATATCCTTCTAAACCCTTCTTATTCATATACCCATCCGGATGCCTTTTTAAATGTTGTAATTGTGTCAGCCTCCACCAGTTCCTCTGGCAGCTCATTCCATACATGCACCACCCTCTGCGTGGAAAAAGTTGGCCCTTGAGTCCCTTTTATATCTTCACCCTCTCACCTTAAACCTGTGCCTTCGAGTTTTGGACTCACTCACCTGAGGAAAAGACCTTGCCTATTTACCCTAAACATGTCCCTCATGATTTTATAAACTCTATAAGGTCAACTGTCAATCTCCGACACTCTAGTGAAAATAACCCCGGCCTGTTTAGCCTCTCCTTATAGCTCAAACCCTCCAACCCTGGCAACATCCTCGTAAATCCTTTCTGAACGCTTTCTGGTTTCACAACATCCTTCCTATAGGCGGGAGACCAGGATTGCACGCAATACTCTAAAAGTGGTCGAACCAGTGTCCTGTACGGCTGCAACATGAACTCCCAACCCCTATACTCAGTGCAGTGACCAATAGAGGCCAGCGTATCAAATGCCTTCTTTACTATCGTATCTACTTGTGACTCCACATTCAAAGAACTATGAACCCTGCACTCTTTGTTCAGCAATACTCCCCAGGACCTTACCGTTAAATGTATAAGTCCTGGTCTGATTTGCCTGTTCAAAATGCAGCGCCTCACATTTATCTAAATTAAAATCCATCTGCCACTCCTCAGGCCATTGGCCCATCTGATCAATATCCTGTTGTATTCTGAGGTAACCACCTTTGCTGTCCACTACACCTCCAATTTTAGTGTCATCTGCAAACTTACTAACCATACCTCCTATGTTCACATCCAAACCATTTAATATAAATGACAAAATCAGTGGACCCAGCATCAATCCTTGTAGCACACTGCTTGTCACAGGCCCCCAGTCTGAAAAGCAACCCTCCACCATTACCCTCTGTCTTCTACCTTCGAGCCTGTTCTGTATCCAAATAGTTAGTTCTCCATGTATTCTGTGTGATCTAACCTTGCTAACCAGTCTCTTTGATGAACCTTGTCGAACGCCTTACTGAAGTCCATATAGATCACGTCCACTGCTTTCCCCTCATCAATCCTCTTTGTTACTTCTTCAAAAAACTCAATCACGATTTCCCAAGCACAAAGCTATGCTGACTATCCCTAATCAGTCCTTGCCTTTCCAAATACATGCAAACCCTGTCCCTCAGGATTCCTTCCAACAAATTGCCCATCGCCAAGGTCAGGCTCACCAGTTTATACTTCCCTGGCTTTTTCTTACCATCTTTCTTAAAATAGTGGCACAATGTTAGCCAATCTCCAGTCTTCCAACACCACACTTGTGGCTATCAATGATACAAACATCTCAGCAAGGGGCCCTGCAATCTCTTCCCTCGCTTCCCACAGAGTTCTAAGGTACACCTGATCAGGTCGTGGGGATTTACCCACCTTTTAAGACATTCAGCACCACCTCTGTACTAAGAATGTTTTTCAAGATGTTGCTATTTATATCCCCACGTTTTTTTTATCTTCCATTGCCTTGTCTGCACTAAACACTGATGCAAAATAATCATTTTGTATCTCCTCCAGCTCCTGACATTCCACAGATAGGTGGCTTTGCTGATCTTTAAGGGGCCCTACTGTCTCCCTAATTACCCTTTTGTCCTTGATATATCTGTAGAATCCCTTTGGATTCTCCTTAGCCCTATTTGCCAAAGCTATCTCATGTCCCATTTTTGCCCTCCTGACCTCCCTCTTAAGTATACTCCTACTGCCTTTATACTCCTTTAAGGATTCACTTGATCCCTGCTATCTATACCTGACATAATGCTTCGTTCTTTTTTTTGACCAAAACTCAATTTCTCCAGTTGTCCAGCATTCCCGACATCTACCAGCTTTGCTCTTCACCCTAAAAGGAACATATTGTCTCTGGACTCCTATTATGTCATTTTTGAAGGCTCCCATTTTCCAATCGTTCCTTTACCTGCATTAATCTGCCCTCCACTCAACTTCAGAAAGTTCGAGACAAAAATACTGCAGATGCTGGAATCCAAAATAGACAAACAGAAGGCTGGAAGAACACAGCAAGCTAGGCGGCATCTGGAGGAAAGAAGAAGTCAATGTTTTGGGTATTACTCTTCTCCAGGACTGGATGTGGGGGTAGGGGGAGCTGCAGATTAAGGGGGTGCGAGGGGAGGTACTGGAATGGTGGTGATAGGTGGACATCAGTAGTAGGTACGACATGGTTGGTTGGTGGGAGGAATGAAACCAGTTGGTAGCTGGAAGAGAGGGTCAGTATGTGGAAGAGAAGGGAGGAGGTGGGGCTGGAAAGGGAGTCAGCGGATGGATGGGAAGGTTACTTGAAACTGGAGAACTGTGTTGAGTCCTCTGGGCTGTAGGGAGCCCAGGTGGAAGATAAGGTGTTGTTCCTCAAATTTGCATTCTGAAATGCTATGACACTGGAGGAGGCTGAGGATGGATGTATCGGAGGGGGAATGGGGGGCGGAGTTGAAACAGGCAGTGACTTGGAGGTTAGGCTGGCCATTATGGGCCAGGCGAAGATGCTTGTTGAAACGATCACCAAGTCTACGTTTGGTCTCACCTGTGTAGAGAAGAGCTCATTGGGAGCACTCGATCCAGTAGACTAGGTTGGAGGAGATGCAGATGAAGCTCTGGAAGGACTGTTTAGGGCCCTGGACGGAGGTGAGGCTGAACTAGTTCTCACCCTCAATAACATTTCTTTCAATTCTCCCCACTTTGTCCAAATCCGTGGGGTTGCCACAGGCACTCGCATGGGCTCCAGCTATGCCTGCCTCTTTGCCGGTTATGTCGAACAGTCCCTCTTCACTATGTACACCGGTACTGTACCCCAACTCTTCCACCGTTAGATCGATGGCTGCATCCTGCATCCAGGCTGAACTGGAGCAGTTCATCGACTTCACTAACAACTTCCATCCTGCCCTCAAATTCACTTGGTTTATCTTAGACACCTCTCTCCCCTTTCTTGACCTCTCCATTTCCATTTCTGGTGACAGTTTATGGACCGACGTTTACTGTAAACCCTCCGACTCGTATAGCTACCTAGACTACATCACCTCCCACCCTGTATCCTGCAAAAACTCCATTCCGTTTTCCCGATTCCTCCGTCTCAGTCACATCTGCTCTGACGAGATATTCTTCTCCCAAGCATCCCGGATGTCCACCCTTTTCAAACAACATTTTTTTCCCCTCTCTGTCATCCAGACAGCCCTCCACTGCGCCTCCTTCATTCCTCGCTCCACAGCTCTAAACTACCCCCCACTCTGCCAAACATAATGAAAATAGTGTCCCCCTTGTCCTCACTTTCCACCCTACTAGCCTGCACATCCAATGTATCATCCTCAAACACTTCCGCCAGTTCCAATCAGACCCCACCACCCGGAACACCTTCCACTCCCTACCCCATTCTGCCTTCCACAAGGACCATTCCCTTCGCCACTCCTTAGTTTGCGCCACACTCCCCACCAACTACTCCAGCCCCCACGGTATTTTCCCTTGTAACCGTAAAAGATGCAACACCTGCCCGTATACCACCTCCATCTGGGGCCCCTAAACAGTCCTTCCAGGTGAGATGGAGCTTCACCTGCATCTCCTCCAACCTAGAGTACTGCATCCAGTGCTCCCGATGTGCTCTTCTCTACGTCAGTAAGACCAAATGTAGACTAGGTGACCATTTCACCAAGTATTTTCGCCTGGCCCATAACGGCCAGTCTAAGTTTCTAGTCATCGCCCATTTCAACTCCCCCTCCGACATGTTCGTCCTTGGCCTCCTCCAGTGTCACAGCAATTCAGAATACAAATTTGAGGAGCAACACCTTATTTTCCGCCTGGGCACCCTACAGCCTGGAGGACTCAACATTGAGTTCTCTAATTTCAAGTAACCTTCTCGCCCATCCGCCAGCTCCCTTTCCAGCCTCACCACCTCCCTTCTATTCCACCTACTGCCCCTCCCTTCCAGCTGTCAACTGGTTTCATTTCTCCCATCGAACAACCAGGCCGTACCAACTACCAGTGTCCACCTATCACCTATTCCGCTACCCTCCCACCCTTATTTTCAACTCCCCCTACCTCTACATCCATTCCTGAGGAAGGGTAATACCTGAAACGTTGACTTCTCCTTTCCTCCAGATGCTGCCAGGCTTGCTGAATTCCTTCAGCCTCCTGTTTGTCTACCTTTTGAAAGCTCTTGCCTAATACTGTCAGAATTGGCCTTCCTCCAATTTAAACTTTAACTTTTACGCCAGGTTTATCCTTTTCAATCCTATTTTAAAACTAATAGAATTATGGTCGCTGGCCCCAAAGTGCTCCGCCACTGACACCTCTGTCACCTGCCCTGTCTTATTTCCCAAGAGTAGGTCAAGTTTTGCACCTTCCCTAGTAGGTACATCCATATACTGAATCAGAAAATTTTCTTGTACACACTTAACAAATTTCTCTCCATCCAAGCCCTTAACACTATGGCAGTCCCAGTCTATGTTTGGGAAAATTAAAATCTCTACTGTAACCACCATATTATTCTCTCAGATAACTGAGACCTCCTTACATATTTATTTCTCAATTTCCTGCTGACTATTGGGAGGTCTATAGTACAATTGCAGTAAGGTGATCATCCCTTTCTTATTTCTCAGTTCCACCTAAATAATTTCCCTGGATGTATTCCCAGGACTATCCTTCCTCAGGAGAGCAATAATACTATCCTTAATCAAAAACACCACTTCCTCATCTCTTTCGCTCCCATTTCTATGCTTTCTGTCACATCTGTACCCTGGAACATTAAGCTGCCAGTCTGTCCATTCTTGTGTGACGTCTGTGTAATTGCTTTGCTATCCCAGTCCCGTGTTCCCAACCATGCCCTGAATTCATCTGCCTTGCCTGTTAGGCCTCTTGGATTGAAATAAATGCAATTTAATTTATCAGTCCTGCTTCATTTTCTACTTTGTTCCTGTCTACCCTGACTGTTTGACTTACTCCTTTTCCCAACTTTATCAGTCTCAGACTGCTGTCTTGCTGTCTCCAAAAATGTGAATCCTTCTCCCGTGCACCAGCTTCTCAGCCACACTTTCATCTGCTCTGTCCTCCTATTCCTACCCTCACTAGCTTGTCCCCTGGCACTGGGAGTAATACAGATATTACTACCCTGGAAGACCTCCAAATTCCTGTCTAACTTCCTATATTTTCTTCTCAGAATCTCGTCCTTATCTCTTCCTGTGTCATTAGTTCCAATGTGTACCACAGCCTCCTGCTGGTCCCTCTCGCCTTTGAGAATATTTTGCACCCTCTCCGAGATAGCATTGATCCTGGCACCAGGGAGGCAACACACTATTCTGATGAGACAACAAGGTGTAGAGCTGGATGAACACAGCAGGCCAAGCAGCATCAGAGGAGCAGGAAAGCTGACATTTTGGGCCTAGACCCTTCTTCAGAAAATTTCTTGCTATTCTGATGTCTTGCTGTCAGCCACAGCAACATCTGTTTGTACCTCAGGCTGGAGAGTTCCCTATCATAATCGACTGCTTGGAACGTGGCATACCCCTCATTATATTAGAGCCAGCCTTGGGATCAGAAACCTGGCTGTCAGTGCTACATTCCTCTGAGAGTCCATCACTCCCTACATTTCCCAAAGCAGCAGACTTGTTTGAGATGGAAATAGCCACAGGAGACTCCTGCATTACCTGCCTCATCTCTCCTACCTTTCTTGGAGGTCACCCATTTGCCTGATTGTATCTTCAATTTATCTATCTTCCTGCAACTGCCATCCATCACACCCCAATGTCTCCAGTTCTTTTCCCTGGATTAGAAGGGGCTGAGATATGATTTAATTGAAGTGCATAAAATCTTGGGTATTGCAGAAAGGGACAATGTATTTATCTCAGCAAAGAGGTTTAAAAAAAGGCAGGGCCAATGGATTTGAAATAAACAGTAGAAGGATTAGAAGGAAGATGAGGAATCAGTTACTTTTGCCAAGAGGGAGGGATTTGTAGTTCCACCTGAAAAGATATTGGGTTGTTTGTTCAGTGAGTTATTGTGAAGTACCCTTACTGATATATTGTAAGACAATTGTTTACTAAGACTGCGCATGTGGTGCAAATGCAAATGCTGCAGTCGTACCTATTCTGTATGATTTCTATACAACAATGCTGAAACAAAGGAAACCCATACACAGGGAAGGCTCTATTTTAATGGATAAAAGTGTCTACAAGATACAATGGTAAATGTCAGCATTTTGGGGATATACTTGACTTAAGTCTATTCCTCAGTCAGACAGCAGGTTGTATTAGATTGGTATTGTGTAGTGTGACAGGATTATTTAATAACAGGAAAGTAGAGGCACCCCTGGGTAACAGTGACGTCTGTATGATTAAATTTTACATTGGTTTGAAAGGAGAAGATTGAGTATAAGATGCACTTTGTAAAACTAAGTAAGGGCAACTATGTAGACATGAAAGTTGGGCTTGTTGAACTGAACTGGTATAGTAGGCTAGGAGATGAATTAATAGAGACACAGTGGCAAGCCTTTAAACATTCATTTGAGAATACTGTGGTGTATCCTTCATACAGAATTCTAAAGGAAAAACTCAATCCATGGCTAACTGAAGAAGTTAGGAAAAGTATCAAACTTGAGGAAGAGGCAATAGTGCAAAGATGAGTGATAGGTCCAGTGATTGGTCAGGATATAAAGAAAGGGAGAGAATGACTACAAGGTTAATCAGGAGGAAGAAATTGGCGTAAGAATGGAGAGACAATAGGAAATTGAGGATTAAAACAAAATTCCAGTAATAGCTATAAATTAGAAGGTTGAAGGGAGAAAGGAACTTGGTATCACTATGCATGTGGTTGTAATTTCACAAAGCAAGCTGAGAGAGCTGTGCGTTGACAAGCCTTCAAGTTTAGATGGACTTCATCCTAGGTCTTAAGTCATCTCTGCTGAAGAAGTAGTTGATACATTGATGTTCATGTTCTAAAATTTTCCTGATTCAACAAAGATTCCATATAAGTGGGAAGTACCAAATCTATCCCCTTAGTTAAAGAAAAGGAGGCAGGAAGCAAAAATCTATAGTACTCTATTTTGAAGGGGTTGGTATTATGTCTTTGCTTTTTTTTGATATATCTTGATAATCTGAATTTGGATACACAGATTATCATATCAAAATTTGCAACTGGCATGAAATTCATTGTAATTCGTCAAGAGGCTGGTAACAAATTTCAGGTTTAGGGAGACATACTGGTGAAATGTGATGACGTACGGCCATGACAGTAAATTGATAAAATTTGATAGGGTGAATGAAGAGAGACATTGTGCGCTAAATAGACCAGTTTTGAAGAGGATCAGGAACAGAGACAATTGGATATGTACGTGCACAAGTCTTTGAAGCTGGCAGCTCAAGTAGAATTATAGTCATAGAGTCAGAATTTTACAGCATGATAAAAGGCTCTTTGGCCTGTTGTGTGTGCATTTGTCATGAAGTGTCTAACCTAATCCCATTTTTCAGCAGTTGGCCTGTAGCTTTGTGTGCTATGGTGTTTTAAGTGCTGATCCAAGTGTTACTGAAATATATTCAGGTTTCCTGCCTCATCTGAGTTTCCAATACCCACCACCCTCTTGGTGAAAATAATTTCCTCAAACCTCCTGCTCCTTCCCTTAAATCTATATCCCCTGGCTATTGATCCTTGAATTAAGGGGGAATAGTTTCTGTCTATCTGTGCCCCTCATAACTTTGTACACCTCAATCAGGTCCTACCTTGGCCTTCTCTGCTCTACGGATATCAACTCTAGCCTATCTAATCTCTCTTCGTAGCTGAATCACTTCAGCCAAGACAGCATCCTGGGGAATTTTGTCTGCACTTTTTCTCGTGCAGTCACATCCATCTCATATGGTGAACAAAACTGCATACAGCAATCAATGTGCCATACCTGACATTATATACAGCTCCATCATAACCTCTTTGCTCTTATAATCTGTGCTAACACTGATAAAGGTAAGCATCCCATATGCCATATTAATTTCCTTACCTACTTGCTGCTTTCAAGGATCTGTGGACATATTCCTCAAGATCCCTGTGATCCTCCTCTTAGGGTGCTACCAATAAATGTGTGTTCCCTTGCCTTGTTAGTCCTCTCAAAATGCATCACCTTACATTTTTTAGGATTGAATTCCATGTGCCACTGTTCTGCCGTTCTGACCAACCTGTCACTGAGCTAGTTTTGTATCTAAGTTGCCAAATTGCCCTTTTACCCTCTCAAACAAGACCTTTGTGAAAAACTTTACTGAAGTCCATGTAGACTACACAGTGTGGAGCTGGAGGAACACAGCAGGCCAGGCAGCATCAGAGGAGTAGGAAAGTTGACGTTTTGGCTCAGGACCCTTGGGGTCAATTTTCCTACTCCTCTGATGCTGGCTGGCCTGCTGTGTTCCTCCAGATCCACACTGTGTTATCTCTGACTCCAGCATCGGCAGTTCTTACTATCTCCATGTAGATGCATTACCCTGTTCTCCTTAAAGAAATTCTATCAAGTTTGTTAGACATGACCTCTCCGTGACAGCCTTACTCACTGTCCTCGACTAATCTCCAAGTGGTTATATTTTCCCCAGTAGTTTCCCGACCACGGATGGTAGACTTACTAGCTTGACATTTCCTAATTTATCTCTCCCACTCTAGAATAATGTTAGCTGTCCTCTGGCACCCCTCCTGTGGCCAGAGAGGTCTTGAAATTAATGTCAGAGCCCCTGTCCTTGACTTTCACATCTAATCTGGGCCTGTGTATTTATTCACTTTGACGCCCACTAAAATCACCTTCATTGATTGATCTGACTTTCTGAACAGTTCGTTCGGTTAACCGTTTTATTCAGTTAACATGCACGTAGATCATTATACTGTATCTATATACTTATAACAGTTGGATCATGATACTTCTGTTCACTGAGAACTGACCAGGTTCTTTCAGGTCCACCTGTTTGTAGTCTTCTTGCAGTGTTCGTCTTGAGTTCCCGTTCTTTTCAGCTCATACGTGCATTATCCTTTTAGCCCAATCAATGGTTTGTCTTGTTTATGACACAGTTTTGCTTTAGCAGAAACGGTTTGAATCAGTACCAATTTGGTACCTGACTCATGCTCTGAGGGCCAGTTGGCTGTTAACCCATTACATTTCAATCCACTTTACAGTCCCTTAGTCAACACCTCCTTCCTCTCAATGCTAATTTATTCAGTATATTACAGTCCCCTCCCTGATTTCATTATCTGCACCTTTCTCTAAGCTGAATGCACATGCAAGGTACGTATTTAAAACCTCAGCTATGACTTCCAGCTCTACGCACGTTGTCTTAGGTTCCTGACAGGTTCTGATCTTTGCCTAATTAATTTCTTACCCTGAATATACTTATAAAATGCCTTTAGATTTTCTTTGCTGTTGGAAGACTGTTCTTAGGAAAATGGGATTTTTTTAAAATTAAATTGATGCATAGACTGTAACATTTTGCATACTGAAGGTTGTTTAGATGGTATAAGCTAATTACAGAATTGCATCCAATATTGCTGTGAGGTTTCGAAGTGTTTCCAATTCAGGATTGTCACTTGGGCTCTTGAATGGCCACGTGTGTGTGTGTGTGTGTGTGTGTACACACGGATGCACATTCTCTCTCACACACACAGGCGCATGCAGACACATACACAGGCATAGACGCGCATGCACAGGCGCAGGCGGACCCACACCCCAACAGGGCCATGCCTGTTGCAGACACATTGCATATTGTTCAACGGAACAAATCATGTCAGCCATTCCCTAATGTATTTCTCAGGGCAATGTCTTGACCAGTCAGAGTTGACCTGCTGATTTAAAAGTTAAACAAAGCTTGGCAAGTAACTATAATTCAGAACTAACTGGTGCATTCTCTATGGCTAATGCCTCTATTAATCCGACTGAACCATCAATCAGTTAGCACTTCCCCCATACAGTATAAATATTGTTTTCCCTTGCTTTGGTATTTCTTGCAAATTTTCCTGTTGACTGCAAGGCAAAAAGTTGGACATAAGTCTTCAGCAATACTCAAGTTTTGTATTAACAAACAACTAGTCATAAATACTTGCTCCTCTTGGATAGTGCTTTGAACATTTTTTGTTCTTTGTGTTAAAACTGCTGCGAGATTTCTCGTAATGAAATATGCCATGTATATGCATGTATTTATTTGACATTTTTAATTCACTCATGGAGTGTGGGCATTGCGGGCTCGCCAGCATTTATTTCCTGTCCCTAGTTGCCCTTGAGAAGGTGGTTGCATCCATTTAGGCAAGTGGAGAGTATTCTATCACATTCCTGACTTGTACCTTGTAGATGGTGGACAGGATCTGGGGAGTCAGGAGTTGAGTTACTTGCCACAGTATACTTAGCTAGATCTGTTCAAAGTCTGTTCCTTCTAGCACAGTAGTAGTGCTCCACAACACAATGTAGGATAGTCTCAATGTGAAGACAGGACTTTAACTCCACAAAAGCTGTCTGTTGGCACTTGTACCAATACTATCATGGACACGTGCATCTGCAGCCAGCAGATTGGTAGGATGAGGTCAAGTGTGTCGTTCTCTCTTGTTGATTCCCTCACCACCTGCCGCAGACCCAGTCTAACAGTTACATCCTTTAGGACCCAACCAGCTCGGCCAATAGACCTGCTGCCAAGTCATTCTTGGAGGTGGATATCGAACTCCCCCACAGTTGAGAAGTGTTGCTCAACATGGAGTAGTACTGAGTCATCAGCCAAGGGAGGACGATACACTGTAATCAGCAGGAGGTTTCCTTGCCTATGTTTAACCTGAAGCCATGAGACTTCATGGGGTGCTGAGTCAGTATTGTGGACTCTGAGGGCAACTCCCTCAACTGTATACCGCTGTGGTGCCACCTCTGCTGGGTCTGTCCTGCTGGTGGGACAGGACATACCCAGGGATGGTGATGGTGGTGTCTGGGACGTTGTCTGTCAGGTATGTCTGTGCCAGGGTGGTCCCAGATGTCAATGAGGAGGACTTTGCAGGGTCAACAGGGGATATGTTAGCAATATGAATAGAATATAACTTCTATCGATAAATATTGACATGGTACAAGCGTGAGGTTGTAAACGATTTTTAGACTGATTTATTCAGAAGTAAAACTTTTAATATGATATATAAGCTAAATTGATAGGAATAGTTTTATAAGCTGTGACAGCTGAAGATGGTTTACGTGTCTTGGAGGACGCATGGATGGATGAACACATTTTTTTCTGCAGTTGGGAGCTGCAGTCTGCTGTCCAGATTACTTGTAGCATCCTTTTATCGTCTTGAACTAACTGAAGTGCAAGGAAACTAGCTAATCTTCTAAAGAAAACTGATCAGCATGAATCACTTTGAAAAACTCTTTCCTGTCTGAAGTTAAAAAGAAATGCTCTATCTCTTTGTCCTCTCTTGAGCATATTTTTTAACATTTTCTTAAATAATTGATTTGTGTATGGATTATGAGATCCAAGCGTATCGTGAAGGTCCAGGAGACATGTCCTTGGCAGAAGTATCGGTCTTGTCCTGTGTTTTTGAGCCAACCAGCAAGCTGCTTTGGAAACTTTTAAGAATAGCAAAGAGATTTCCTAATATTTTGTCAGGTTATTACAGTAATATCTTGCAACAGATGCAGTTTTCCAAGCTAGAGTCAGCGATTTTGGTGCCTGAGTTTATCAAGCCCAGTGTCATAGACATATATATAAAACTGAGTTCTGTACTCTAGAGTTGTGCAGGAACATTGACTATACTCCAAGGAAATAATACTTTTTTAGACCTAAGAAAGATCGATGGTCATGAACAGATGTCTTATTTTACACTTTGCTCAATTTTCTTTTCCTGTGGAAGTTCATGACTATTACTTGATTTACAGTGGTACCTAAGGTACATTGAGAAAAAAAATGAATAGCTGAGTGTAGTATGTTTTGTTTATAACATTTATGCAATGTTTTGTGTAAGGCAACTCCTTTTACACCCTTTGATTATTGAAACAGTGGAATGAATGAAATATTTTGCTTAGCCGTTTTCTGATTGGCAGGCTGGTCATTGCATAAACTTAAATTAACATGGCAAATTTGTCTGAGGAGGCTATTTAGCCCAAATTACTTTGCCTTTTGAGAGAGATGGGCAACTCTTTCCATTTCAATACCTAACTCTGAGAATATAATTGTTTCTGCAGTCTCACACTCAATAAGAGTTTTTTTTTCTATTCATTTGTGTGATGTGGGCGTTGCAGGCTGGTGAGCATTTCTTGCCCATCCCTGGAAGGTGGTGGAGAGCTGTCTTCTTGAACCACTGCAGTCCACCTGCTGTAGGTTGATCCACAATGCCATTAGGGAGGGAATTCCAGGATTTTGACTTAGCGACAGTGAAGGAACGGCGATATATTTCCAGGTCAGGATGGTGAGTGGCTTGGAGGGGAACTTGGAGGTGGTGGTGTTCCCATATGTCTGCTGCCCTTGTCCTTCCACATGGAAGTGGTCATGGGTTTGGAAGATGCTATCTGAGAATCTTTGGTGAATCTCTTCAGTGTGTCTTGTAGGTAGTGCACACTGCTGCTACTGACCGTCAATGGTGGAGGGAGTGGATGCTGGTGGATGATCTGCCAGTCAAGCGGGCTGCTTTGTCCTGGATGGTGCCAAGCTTCTTGAGTGTTGTTGGGGCTGCACTCATCCAGGCAAGTGGAGTCTATTCCATTATATTCCTGACTTGTGCCTTGTAGATGGTGGACAGGCTTTGAGGAGTCGAGAGGTGAGTTATTCGCCGCAGTATTCCTAGCTTCTGGCCTGCTCTTGTAGCCACTGTGTTAATGTGGTGAGTCTAGTTGAGTTTCTGATCAACGATAGCCACTAGGGTTGATAGTGGGGATTCAGTGATGGTTACACCATTGAATGTCAAGGTATGGTGGTTGATTGATTTGTCTCTTATTGGTGATGGTTATAGCCTGGCATTTGTGCAGCGCGAATGTCACTTGTCAGCCCAAGCCTGGATATTGTCCACATGTTGCATTTTAACAAGGATTGCTTCAGTATCTGAGGAGTCGTGAATGGTGCTGAACATTGTGCAATCATCGGCGAACATCCTCGATTCTGACCTTATGATGGACGGAAGGTCGTTGATGAAGCAGCTGAAGAGTTTCTTTACAACAGGTCTAAATTCATCTTCCTGCTAGCTTGAACCTGTATTCCTTTATCCTGTACTCTGAAAATATTTTTCAAATAATATTCTGTTCTTACAATTTCAATTTCACTGTATATTTTCTGATAAATCTGTAAACTGAAACTTGGAGTGGCCTCAATACCTACCTCCCACTGTTGCTATTCAGCAGTTCCTTTTGTTGCTTCTCTTATCTGAGCTATTGCATTCAGTTCTCAACAAACAAAAAGTCACAATATAACTCTGACCTTTTTCTGTGCATTTGATGCCAAACCTGCAGAATATTTCCAACATTTTCTGTTTTCATTTGAGCTCTTTCCTCTGGGTAATCCAGATCAAGGGAGCATAATTTTGATTCAAGTATGTCATTCAGGAGTGAAATTCGGAAATCATATCACTAAGCACAGGGTAATGAAAATATCAAATTCTCTTTGCTGCTTCCCCCATCCTCCTAAAGACTGGGTCAATTCGAGATATTAAGACTGGCTGACATATCTTTATCGAAAAAGAAAGATGTTGGATTTATATATCTGTCTTGATCTCAAGACACCCCGATTAAGTGTATTTCAAATTAAAGATACTGTGTGTGATAATAGCAAACATGACAACCAATTTGTGCACAGCTAGATGCCATAAACAGTGTTAAGATAATGACCAGATACTATGTTTTAGCATGATGACTTACAGCACATGTAGTTCTTTTGGCTTTTAATATGTTTTAGGCATTGGTTGAGGAATAACTCTTGGAGATGGTGCTGTGATAAATTCCACTGCTGTTCGGATATTATCACAGAAATTTTGACATCTGCATACAATGTCAAACAGGGCTTTGGTTTATTATCTTATCTGGGAGAAGGCATCTCTATCAATATAACACGACAGGTATTTCTGCTATAACACGTGTTTCATTAACATGAATTGGCTGTAATGCAATTGATGAATAGTGGACACTTTCGATAACGCAGACTTTCGACTGTACAGTATAGCGATTTTCTGTAGCGATTTCCCTAAAACGTGAGGTCACGCAAAAACGCAACTTAGCGTGTTATCGGAGAATTACTTGTATCTCAGTACTGTGCTGAAAGTGCTCAAGTTTTTGAAATTGGATTTGAGAACCCAGCCTTCTGATTTAGAGGCATAAATGCTATCACTGATCCATGGTTGATTTTGTGAATATAAATGTAAGTGGTATTGAGATGTAGATTATCCATAATCTACTTAAATAGAGAAACATGCTTAATGGGTTGAATGGCCCTCCCCCATTCATTTAGCATTCATTTTATGACATTTATGCTCATTTCTTAATCATTTTCATGCTTGTGTTGAAATCTATCAATTGATGTCTGTTACATAAATACACCAAACGATAGACATGCTGTCGGCCAGTTACCTTTCACTTCTTCCAAGAAGTTGGTAAGACAGCAACTTCCCTCTTTGAATCTTTACTGGCTCAGTAGTTATTATTCAGTTACTGTAATTAAGTTTATTCTTAATTGTTTCAATTGTTTTACACAGTGGGAGGTGAGTGATGTATGTTTTATCCTTCTTCGTTTGCTTTCTTTTTTCTTTTTTCCCAGTACCATCTTAATTTCCAATTACTTTTCATCACATACCGCTCTGCCTCCTACATCTTTTTCAGTACTGTGGATAAAAGCCACCAGTCCCTGGAGTTTCATACAGTTTGAGCCCTTTCCAATCTGTCCATGACTTTGTTCTTATATTGGGGTCCTTGGCTTAGGGTAACGTTCTTTGGGGAATGTCGTTGTTGTGAATATTTGAAGGAATTAATAATTCTGAATGATTATTATTTTAACACTTGTTTTAGTTTCAAACCTCTTTGCATCTTTATAGGTATAACTACATTTTTCACTGTTCCTTAATGTAACTCCAGAATAATTCTATTTTCATTGTACGTAACCTCTTGTTATTTTCTTCAGTGCGTTTCTTTATTCTTTTCTGTGGATCCTCCAGAGATCCTTTGCTCTTCACTTTGAATCTGTTTAATAGCCTAATTTATATTGCCACGCTCGTTGATATTTGAGGTTCTCTGGGTGGTGGACTGAGGCCAGTTGGGTCGGCTGTCAGGTGGGGCAGAGGCTGAGAGCCAAATGGACTGGGTCGTGAGAGGGCAGAGGGCTGTTTGGGTATAAAATAGCAAGTGGACATGGGGATGGTGTGAGGTAAGTAGGGGGTCACTTCAGCAGTTACAGGAGTTAGTGTGTGTATTTAATAGTTTAACTTTTCCTGACTAACAATTTGATTTCATTTCATCAGAACCCTCTGAGTGCTCTGAATTAAATGGAAATTTTGGAGGGCTCTAGATGCAAAGGAACTGCTAAACTGAATCTTAAATTCCTTGTGCAGTTCTTTTAGAGCCCGTCATGGTGGGGATTGCACAAGGTCGGCATGTGTAACTTCCATCGATATTGGAATAACAGTTGGCTAACAGAAAATCCACGTCATCTACAGTAAATAATTGGGAGGCAGTAATTGACTGCACCAAGTTTTATTTTGATCAATTGCAAGAGGGTAAGGATGTGTTCGAAAGACCTTCCGTAGTTCTGCACACTCCTTCGCCCGTCCGAGATCAGAAGTGATATCAGGAAGTGGCGTGGAGGACACCCTGTCTGAATCAATGGTGCTGAAGTGGAGGTGGTTGAGAACTTTAAGTTCCTGGGAGTAAATATCACCAATGATCTATCCCGGTTCATTCACGTCAATGCTACAGTCAAGAAAGCACACCAACATCTCTACTTCCTCAGGAAGGAAATCTGACATGTCTACAATGACGCTTACCAATTTTTATAGTTGCAACATAGAATGTTTTCTATCTGGATGCATCACAGCTTGCTGTGACAACTGCCCTGCCCCAAGACCACAAGAAATTGCAGAGAATTGTGAACACGGCCCTGTCCATTACAAAATGAGCCTTCCTTCCATTGATTCCATCTACACTTCCTGCTGCCTCGGGAAAGCAACCAACATAATCAAAGACCCCTCGACCCCAGTTATACTGTCTTCCCCCCCCGCTCATTCGGCAGTTTGAAAACACTTTCCAACAGATTTAAGAACAGCTCCTTCCCTGCTGTTACCATACTTATGAACAGACCTCTCGTATAATAGAGTTGATCTTTCTCTGCACTTTCTCTGTACCTGTAACACACAATTCTGCATTCTGTTATATTACCCTAAGGTACTTGTCTAAGATGTTATTTGTCTGGCCAGCATGCAAAATGATACTATTCACTGTATCTTAGTACATGTGAAGAAAAAAATCAAATCCGAGATCTGATATATTGAGAGGGCAGGTACTACTTAATTGAGTGAACTTTGTCAATACATACAGACATGAAGTTGGAGCAGAAATGGGCTGTTCATTCCCTCAAACTTACTCTGCCATGCAATAAGATGAATACATAATATAATTATATTTTGAATTCCACATTCCCATCCACCCATAATAACCTATGGTTCATTTGCCTAACAGAAATCTATCTGCCTATGAGCCTGTCTCCATCACCTGAGGCAGTGTTCCAAAGTCACACACCCTCAGAAAAAACCTTTCCAGATTCGTCTGCAAAAAATTAATGCCCCGTAGTTCTTGACTACCCATATGAGGAATCATCCTTCCCACATCCACCTTGTTAAGGTCATTCAGGTGGGGTCTTAGTCACCAATCAAGTCAGCCCCCACTCTTACCAACTCCAGCAAAAATGAACTCTGTCCAACCTTCTCTCCCAACGCAATCTGCTCAGTTCAGGTATTAATCTAGTCAGTCTCCTCTGAACCACATCCATGTTTTTACATCCTTCTTTAACTGAGGGGACCAAAATTTCACATGGTATCACAATGTAATCTCATCAGTGCTCTGCACAACTGAAGGGATAGCATCCTTACTTTAATAAAACAAAACAATGGATGCTGGAAATCTGAAACAGAAGTTGAAATTGCTACTCAACCTCAGCAATATCTATGGTGAGGAAGCAGAGTTAACAGAACAGTCACTGGACTCGAAACTTAAACTCTGTTTTCCATCCTGACTTCTCTGTACAATTCTTCTCATAATAAAGGGCACCAGTTCCATTGGCTACCTTGATTTTGTGCTGTATTTGCATACCAACTTTTAGTAACTTGTGAAAATACCTTGTTGCCTCTGCAACTCAGAATTCTGAACCCATTTCCATTTAAATAATACTTTTCCTCCTCGTGCCAATTGGCCAATTTGACATCACTTCACAATATACTTGATGAGCCCAATCAACTGACAGCCCATCCACCACCTTGAGCATTCACTCCCCCAACTGCGGTCACAAAGCAGCAGCTTTACCACATACACAATGTCCTACAGCAACTTGCTGAGGT
Organism: Rhincodon typus; assembly: GCF_021869965.1. Classification (NCBI taxonomy): domain Eukaryota; kingdom Metazoa; phylum Chordata; class Chondrichthyes; order Orectolobiformes; family Rhincodontidae; genus Rhincodon; species Rhincodon typus. Next base: position 19,957,035 of record NC_063335.1, read on the forward strand.
TCCTTCAATGGCATCTTCCAAACTTCTGACTTCTACCATTTGTAAGGTTAAGTGCTGCAGATGCATGGGTATGTCAAGACTAGGTTTCCAACCGTGATGGTAAAGCTAGAAACTTCCAGACAATGCAATTGTTTCAACTTTGGAATCTTATTATTAAGGAACTCTTAATGCACTTGAAGTTTAGCAAAGGAGCAGCCCACTGCTCTCTGATGCTGGGCTTCTACTCGGGCTTTCTCCTCTCTGTGGTCCTATTTTTGGGCTGGCCTCAAAATTCCTCACCTGCTTTCTGGGTTTCCCATCAGCCTTTCCTTCACCTTTTGCTGTTTTTGTTTTCTAATTATGATCACTGCTTATTGCCATCATTAGGAGGAACATCATAAGGGGTTCAAGACATATGAGGACTGAACTGAAGGCCTAGTGCAAACTATTAACATTTTATTGCATGTAAAATGCGTGCATAAGCATTGTAGAGCAGGGCTTTGCTGATGCCTTCTTCTATCAGGGCTCAATCCCATGTCATGATTGCTGCTTGCACTCAAGCTTAATAGCTATTGTTTGGAGTATTGGTATGGTTAATCCTTTATTCCACGTATATTATTAAATAATGTCAACAGGGAATCCTGTTTGACAATTTTTTTGAAGATTTAAAGGCATTCTGTAAGGTCCCATGCAAGATAAGGGCTGGTGGACTTGAAGCTAATGTAGTACCGTGGATAAACGATTCGTTAACAGATACGAAGTGGAGAGTAAGGAATAAATGGAGAATAATCTATCAGTTGACAAGCTGTACCTATCAGAGCAGTTACAAGGATCAGTGGTTTGGGGCCTCCAATATTTACAATTTGTGTTGATGACTTTGAAGAGATCCAGCTTCTGATCTCTGAACTGCCTACCTCCCAATGCATTGGCCTACCTTTCTTAAATAAGCTGACCAAGACTGTGCACGATACTCCAGAAACACAAACAGAAGTTGCTGGAAAAGCTCACCAGTCTTTAGCAAATCTTTTATCTATGGTACTACATCACCTTCAAGTCCACCAGCCTTTATCTTGCCTGGGACCTTATAGAATGCCTTTTGGAGATCCAAGGGCCAAATGGCCCATTTCCACACTGTAGGCATTCTATGATTCCTCAACTCCAAAAGATTTGGCAAACATGATTTCCCTTTCACACAACCATGAAACTGACAGTGGAGAGATAGTAGTGGGGAACAAGGAAATGGCTGAGGAACTGAATAATTACTTCGCATCAGTCTTCACAGTGGAAGGCACGAGTAATCTCCCAAAAATTCAAGAGAGTCAGGGGGCAGAGCTGAGTATGGTGGCCATCACCAAGGAAAGGGTGTGAGTAAAACCGATTGGCCTGAAAGTGGACAAATAACCTGGACCAGATGGACTACACCAGAGTTCTGAAGGACATAGCTGAAGAGATAGTGGAAGTGTTAGTGGTGATCTTTCAGGAATCACTAGGGTCAGGGAGGGTCCCAGAGGACTGGAAAATCGCTAACGTAACACCCTTGTTTAAAAAGGGAGTAAGGCAAAAGACGGAAAATTACAGGCCGATTAGCCTAACCTCGGTCGTGGTTAAGATTTTGGAGTCCATTGTAAAGGATGAGAATATTCTGAATATTTGGAAGTGCATAGTAAAATAGGGCAAAGTCAGCTTGGTTTCATCAAGGGGAGGTCATGCCTGATAAATCTGCTAGAATTCTTTGAGGAAGTAACGAGCAGTCTAGACCAAGGAGAGCCAATGGATGTTATCTGCCTGGAATTCAACAAGGCCTTTGATAAGGTGTCACACAGGAGGCTGCTGAGTAAGATAAGGGCCCATGGTGTTAGAGGCAAGGTACAAGCATGGATAGAAGATTGGCTGTCTGGCAGAAAGCAGAAAGTGGGGATAAAGGGGCCTTTCTCAGGATGGCAGCCAGTGACAAGTGGTGTGCAGCAAGGGTCATTGTTGGGACCACAACTTTTCACTTTATACATTAATGATCTAGATGGAGGAACTGTGGGCATTCTAGCTAAGTTTTCAGATGATATAAAGATAGTTGGAGGGACAGGTAGTATTAAGGAGGTGGGGAGACTGCAGAAAGATTTAAACAGCTTGAGAGTGGTCAAAAAAGTGGCAGATGGAGTACAATGTGAGAAAGTGTGAGGTCATGCACTTTTGTAAGAAGAATAGAAGCATGGACTATTTTCTAAATGGGGAGAAAATTCAGAAGTCTGAAGTGCAAAGAGACATGGGAGTTCTAGACCAGGATTCTTTCAAAGTAAACTTGCAGGTTGAGTCAGTAGTTTAGAAGGATTAGGGGGGATCTAATTGAAACTTCCAGAACACTAAATGGCTTGGACAGAGTGGATGTTGGGAAGATGCTTCCATTGGTGGGAGAGTCTAGGACCCGAGGGCACAGCCTTCGAGTAAAGGGAAGACCTTTTAGAAAGGAGATAAGGAGAAACTTCTTCAGCCAGAGAGTGGTGAATCTATGGAATTCACTGCCACAGAAGGCTGTGGAGACCAGGTCATTGAGTATATTTAAGACTGATGTAGATAGTTCTTGATTATCAAGGGGATCAAAGGTTATGGGGAGAAAGCAGAAGAATGTGGCTGGGGAACTTATCAGCCATGACTGAATGGCAGAGCAGACTCAATGGGCCGAATGGCCTAATTTCTGCTTCTATGTCTTATGGTCTTATGGCCTTATGTTGGATTCTGTCTGATTAGCTTGAATCTATCCGAATGCCCTGCAATAATGGCATCAGCTTATGATGATTTATACACATTTTACTGTATTTTCATAAATCCATCTAACAAATTACTGTACTATACTATGCTCAGCCAGGTTCATCGGAAATGTGAAACGTGGGCAATGGACTGAATGGTCATCTACACTTTCGATTTCTTATTTTCTGCAGTTCCAATTAATTTTCCCATAATTCTTCCACATTCTCTTGGGTTTCATAACTATAAAATTTTGATGTTGCAGGTCCAGAGGACTGGGTCCTGGGCTGGGTAATTTTGCGAGTTTTGAGTTGAAGCAATGCTTGAACTAAAACTAATTTCTATAAGTAATGATGCAACTGTTAAAAGACCCTAAATAGGGTTTCCATTCATGCTAACAATGTGAATATTTCAATTCTGGTCAGACTGTCTTACTTCCTACTTTCTTCTTTCCCTTCCCCGTATCCTTTTTTTTTTAAAAGAAATGTTGCCTTTTCACATTCTTCTGTTAAAAAGAGCATTAAAACTGTACGAGATAACAAGGTGGAGAAAATTCTGCAGAATTTTCTGAAGGGTCTAGGCCCAAAACGTCAGCTTTCCTGCTCCTCTGATGCTGCTTGGCCTGCTGTGTTCATCCAGCTTTACACCTTGTTATCTCAGATTCTCCAGCATCGGCAGTTCCTACTATCATTAAAACAATATGTTGTGTAAATTAAAATAAATTGGCAGCTGTTAGCATAGTACCTTTTTAATGGCTTTAAATTCCATTTTTATAGTCCCCTTCAATCTAATCTCTCTTCTATAAATACTTCTAAATAAAGACATTTTAAAATTGATTTTGCTTTAACTTCCCTGTAGCTTGAGACTTGCATTTGGAAGTGGGAACGATTTATAAGAAGTTGTCAATTTTATCTAATCAAACCTGGACTTGTGGTACGTGGCTTTGAACAAGATCACTCCAGCCCTTATAAAAATAGAACGGGACTGATATTGGAACTGTGTATGGGTCAGTTCGCTGATGTGCAAAGCAGCAAGGATTGCCTCTTCTCCTTTCACCACCAGTCATCCAAAACAAAAAATGCAGGATATTCTTCTAATTTTAGAGATGAAGCTTTTTTTGACATGTTGCTGTTGGTTCCTTGCCCCTGGTGTTTCATCAGTTTGTGTCATCAGTGTCAGCCATGACACAGTTGGTAGTCCTGTCACCTCTCAGCCAAAATGATGCGTTTTCAAATCAGGACTTGAATACTAAATCAAGATTGATTCTTCAGTTCAGTGCTGAGGGAGCGCCGCAATGCTGGAGGTGGTGTCTTTTGGAATGGTGTAGACAATCTTGACGAGCAGAGGAGTTATTCTGAGAGTCCTGACTTGTATTTGTCCCTCAATCAGCTTTGCCAGATGAGACTTCCTGGCCATTATCACGTTGTTGTTCGTGGGAATTTGGTCTTCAAAATTTGTCTCTTGCATTTCATACATTATTTAAGTGGCTACACAGTGCTGTTAGGGGGTTCCAGGATGTTGTCCCAGTGACAGTGAAATAGCAGCTATATATTTTCAAGTTAGGATGGTATTTTCTTTTGCCTTGGAGGGGATCTTGCAGGTGGAGATACCTAATGTTGCTCTCCTACCTTGCTGGTGAAGGGAGTGCGTGTTGATGTTGGTGGATGTGGTGAAGCACACATTGCTTTCTTTGTTTTGAATGGTGTCAAGCCTTGAGTACTGCTGAAGCTGCACCCATCCAGGAAAGTGCAAACTTATTCCACCTGTTTTATTGATGGTGGACAGATTTTAAAGATTCAGGACAATAGTTACGTTTTGCAGAATTCCCACTATCTCATCTTTTAGTCACAATATTTATATAACTGGTTCATTTTAGTTTCTGATGAACGAAAATGGATTCTTGTTGGAGATTCTTTGCTGGGCAGTTGTGTGGCGTAAATGTTGCTTGCCACTTGTCACCCAGAGCTGAACGTTGTCCAGGTCTTGCTGCATTTGGACATGGCCTGCTTCACTATCTGAGGAGTTGCAAATGGTACTGAACATTGTGCAGTCATCAGTGAACATCCCCACTTCTGACCTTTAAGTGGAGGGAAGGTCATTGTTGAAGCATTTAAAGGGATTGTGGGGCCAAGGACACTATACTCAGGAACTTGGGCAAAGATGTCCGAGAGCTGAGGTGACTGACCTCTAAACACAACCATCTTGCTTTGTGCCAGGTATGACTAATTAATGGAGAATTTCCTCCTGATTCCCGTTGACTCCAGTTTTGCTAGGGATTCTTGATACCACACCCTGTGAAATGTGGCCCTGATATCAAGGGCAGTGTCTTTGGGGAACAATTACAGTTTTAAAAAAAAAAATGGTATTGGAAAAGTTATTGTCAGGATTCTTCCTCCTATCTGTTGGTAACAACTTCCTTTGGGCTCATGGGCTTCATAGAAGGCTGTTCAGAGATGTCTCAGAACCAGGGAGTATCCTTCCCTCTTTACGAATTTGCATTACTTGAGTAATAGCGTCATAGAGTTATACAGCACGGAAACAGACCCTGTGGTCCAACCAGTTCGTGCCAAATATAATCCCAAACTAAACTAGTCCCACCTGCCTGCTCCTGACCTTTATCCCTCCAAACCTTTCCTATTCATGTGTCTATCCAAATGTCTTTTAAATGTTGTAAATGTACCCGCATCCAACACTTCCTCAGGAACTTTATTCCACGTGTGAGCCACCCTCTGTAAACATTTGCCTCTTATGTCTTTTTTAAATCTCTTTCTTCTCCCCATAAAAATGTGCCTCCTGGTCTTGAAATCCTCCATCCTATGGAAAAGACAACTTCCATAATCCCTATTTATACCTGTCATTATTTTATAAATTTCTGTCAGGCTGCCTCTTGACTGCCTATGCTCCAGTGAAAGAAGTCCCAGCCTATCCAGCCTTTCTTTATAACTCCCATACCTGGCAACATCCTGGTAAATCTCTTCTGAACCCTCTCCAGCTTGATAACATCGTTCCTATAACTGGGCGACCAGAGCTGGACAAAGTATTTTAGGAGAGGCCTCACCAACGTCCTGTACAACCTCAACATGATTTCCCTACTCAAAGAACTGAGCAATGAAGGTAAGCGTGCCAAACACCTTTTTAACCACCCTGTCTATATGTGGCGCAAACTTCAAAGATTTATGCTCCTGCACTCTTGCGTCTCTCTGTTCTATAACACTATCCGAGGCCCTCCCATTAATTGCATAAGCCATACCCTTGTTTGTTGTACCAAAATGTAACACTTCACATTTATCCAGATTGAATTCCTCCTGCCATTTTTCAATCCATTGACCCATTTGATCAAGATCCCTTTGTAATCTTCGAAAACCTTCTACTCTGTCTACTGTGCCACCAATTTTGGTGTCTTCCGTGAACTTACTAACCATGCCTTCTATATTCTCATCCAAATCATTTATGTAAATAACTAACAAAAGAGGACCCAGAACTGATCCTTGTGGAACACTGCTGGTCACAGGCTCCAGTTCAAAAAACAACTCTGCTCTATCTTCCGACTTCAGGGACCGTAGTTTCCCCTCCTCTGTTGAGGATGCCCTCAACTGCATCTCCCCCATTTCCTGCGCTCCTGCTCTCAAACCCCCCTCCCAATGACAATAAGGTAGAGTCCCCTTAGTCTTCACACACCACCCCATCAACCTCCGAATACAATACATCATCCTCCAACATTTCCGCCACCTACAATTGGACCCTGCCCCCACCAAAAAGCTATTTCCCTCCCCACCCCTGTCCACTTTCTGCAGGGACTGTTCATTCCGTCATTCCCTCATCAGCTCTACATTCCCCACCAACCCCTCCACTACACCTGGTACCTTTCCCTGCGATTGCAGAAGGTGCTACACCTGCCCCCACCCTTGCCCTGTCACCTCTGTCTAAGGCCCTAAACAATCCTTCCAAATCCGGCAGAGATTCACCTGCACTTCATCTAACCTCATTTACTGTATCCGTTGCTCCTGGTGTGGTCTCTATGTCAGAGAGACCAAATGTAGACTCTGGGACCGGTTTGTGGAGCATCTCTGCTCTGCATGCACCAACCAGCCCAACCTTCCGGTTGCCATCCACTTTAACTTCCCCTCCCACTCCCGTGGTGATATGCCCATCCTTGGTCTCCTCCACTGTCAGAGTGAGGCCAAACACAAACTGGAGGAACAACACCTCATATTTTGCCTCAGGAGCTTACAGCCCAATGGTCTAAATATGGACTTCACCAGTTCTAAAATCTCTCCTCCTCCAACCTGTCTGTCTTCTAACTCACCTATCTGCTCCACCCTTCCCACTGACCAAGCACAATAACTCCCTACTTGTATCCACCTACCTCCATCTCATCTACCCTGCCACCACACCCCCTCCCCACCGCCGCCGCCGCCCCACTGAAACATTGACTTTCTGCTCCTCAGATTTGTCTCATTTGCTGTACTTTTCCAGCTTGACTCTGGTTTCCAATATCTGCAGTCCTTTCTGCCTCCTCCACCATTACTCCCTGTCTCCTGCTGTTAAGACCTTTTCCCCTCTCAGTACTGGCTTCTATTTTGTTCGTCACTGGTCTCCGTTTCAGTACTGAGGCATTAGCAGCTACATAGGGTTTTGATCCTGTTTACCCACTTTGATTGGTCAGAAAGTCCTTAATAGTGCAGCTAATGCTGTGCTTTTGGGAAGAGGATGTATGTTTAACTAGTTGCCAGATGGAATGTCTGTCTCTTATGAGAAATCCGATGAATGCAAACTTGGATCATCTTTGTTCATGTTGTGTTATGATGGTGTTTATTTGTGGAAAGAGAACAGTGATGCTACTTTAAAGTGTGAGTCATAGTGTAGGTGACGTAGCAGAAGTACTCTTAATTGTGGCATCCAGCTATGACGAACTTTGAAATGTGTGCAGAAAAATGTGGTTGCACTTTGACTGTTTGTAAAACAAAACTAATGTGTAATTTGTTTTCCTCTCCAGGACTTAGCTATTTACATCTAAACTGTCATGTGGACTGTGTCTTCTGGTACAAATGGAATATCACTTGCTTTGAAAACTCTTTATTTGCCTTTCTTTTCTTGCCCAGAAAGGGCACAAATTGTCTTTCTGTCTGTATTGGCAATGTTTATTGGCAAGGCGAGATGAGATAATCTGCAGGCATATCGGTAAATAGTAATAAAACTCCTTAACCAGTCCTGAAGAAGAAATTCAAGAATGGAATTGGTGGGACCTTTGCTGCACCCCTCCCACAACATGTAGGTTCCAAGTAATAAACACGTTTATAAGTGAGTTAGTATTGTACATACTAGTTCTTTGTAATTAATGATGCAAATCAATTTGTAATTGCAATTTGACATTACTTGAAATATTATTGTGCACGAGATGAATAGTGTTCTGGGATTCCTCCCACCAAAGCTATTAATACCAGTGTGCTTCACACATTCTATTTCTGATTAGTTCCCTAAATTGTAATTCCTCAAGATTCTCTTCCCTTACTTTCCAAACTAAACCAAAAATTACTGCAAGTGTATAAACCAAATTGAATGGATTTTCAGATTAATTGTTTTTTTTAAAAACTCTTGTTCTAGGTAATTGCATTGAGATTCTTCAGATTGCTGTAAGTTTTTAGTATCAGAATCAAGTTTTGTAAAATATCAATGATTTGTCTGACAGTCTAAGGTTTCACTTTATTACTATTTCAAGCAATGCATTTATTTGTCAAATTTATAAATGTGTGAAGGCAAATTATTGTGAATTAACTAGAATGTAGTGGTCTTGGAAATGCAATTGATGGATAAATAGTATTCTTATCCACTCATGTACTGTGATAATTCATGTGATACTGATATTACATTATATGAAAGAAAACTGCTAAAACTTTGAAGGACGAGTAGTCACTAGCCTGTTGTGAAGCTGGACAAACAATGTCACCAGTGTTGCTTGTAGGAAGTCTCTGGAGGGGAACAGGGAATGGGAGAAAACAGGGCTAATATACCACATTAAGAATAATGGTAAATCCTATAAAAATAATTTATGTTTTTACTATTCTGTACTGCGTTTGCAAATATTACCATGCCAATACAATTGAATGTATTTTCAAACTGTTTAAAAAAAGCTACTGATTAATTCTGGCACAATATCAAATGATATTCAACAATGAAACTGTTGCTTTACACAAGTGAATAATTAAAACACAGTGAGAGATCAGCTCGCACACTTGCTTGGTTCTTTGAAAAATGCCACGTGACTGTGGGAATTTTCATTATACACTTCAAAATGTGGGCTCTGCCTCTCTTAGGTACTCTTCAGAATGAATTTTTGTATGGACTGAATAGTCAGTTTTTACTGATTCTAAAATCTCTCATCCAAGGAGGGAAGTATTATTTCTGATTGATTTATGTTCTTAGTTGTTATCCACTGTCTTTCACTAGCTGTGCCTATTAGTTTTGATTGATAACAAGGCTAGACACCAGTGCATTGGATAAATAGTCTGTACCACATTATTAAAGATGAGAAAGACAGCATTTTGGACAAGTTATTGATCGCATGAACAAAACTAGCTTCCTAATAATGCACCATTGCCTTCACAAGGAAATGGAGTGGGAGAAAATTGAAGACTGCGAGAAACTAAGCTATTATGTATTTCTTAAACACACAGGATACACTCTTGTCTCAAATGAATATTGTTTGTTTCTTTCATGATCCTTACTCCTTACTTAAAAAAAAATCTTTGTCCTTTTATCCCCCATTCAAATATGATCCTCAGAAGCATCTACACACTTCACTTCACTTGAAGCAATTACTTTCCAGTGCACTTGCAAGAGGTGGAGGCAAGTGGATTTAGCAGTAGGATACCACACTGCCTAAAATTTATGAAGCTTGAGTTTGAATTGAGCATAAAGGAATGGAATGAAAATCTCTTCTGTATTTTTTTCCATCCTTGAATCAGTTTGATATATTCTGGTTAATTTCCTTAGCAGAAGGCAACATTTTATCAACAATCTTGTGTTGTGAATAAGATGGAATGATTTGCAACGATAAACTAAGTAATTTGACTTGCAGAGTGCTGTACATTGCACCTAAAGCTTAAACAATCCAGTTGAAAACTCTAGTTATTTTTATTCTCTGCTTTGACAGGTGCTCTCCCCAAACAGGTGCTCGCTCTCACTTCACAACAGATAGATGAAAGACTTAAGGATTAGCAGCAGAACATATTTTGTACTTAAATTTTTAAAAAATCTTTTATGATTTGTTTCTCTTTCTAGGAGTCTGCAATTACATCGAAATCAACAGATGAACTGTACACTGAGTACAAAAGTGATCGAAATGAAATTTCCTATTGTTATCAACTGCTTCAGGAACTAAATGAGCAGCGGCAGCAAGGCATTCTGTGTGATGTCAACATTGTGGTGAAGGGTCAGGTTTTCAAAGCCCACAAGAATATATTAGTTGCTGGCAGCCGTTACTTTAAGACACTCTATTGCTATACTCCAAACGACAGTTGTGACCAGGTCACAGTAACTCACCTTGATGTTGTTGCAGTGCAAGGTTTCACTGTCATTCTTGATTTCATGTACTCTGGACATTTGGTTTTAACCAGCCAGAATGTAATTGAGGTAATGTCTGTAGCAAGCTATCTACAAATGACAGACATTGTTCAGGCTTGCCGTGGTTTCATTAAGGATGCCCTGAACATCAGTACAAAATCCAATGCAGCAGAGAAAATAATAATGCAATATGAGAAGGTAAAAGCCTCCAACCAGTCCCAAAAAGAAAACACTGTAGCTACACTGAAACATGAACCTAACAGTCCTTGGGTAGTCAAATCTACAACTGCAGTGAACAACTGTGCTGCAGGAGGACTGCATGAAGAGAGGGCTAGATATGAAATGGAGAACTACAGTTTTGATGTGGGTTCAGTAATGGACCAGAATGAGAGCTACCAGATTAATGATTCTGTCTGGAATCAAGATAACTTTTCAGATTATGTTGGAAAAGATCTGCAGATGGGACTACCTCAAGATCAGGGCCCTGCTTTTTCATGGGGAAATTTGGGAAAACTAATGCTGCATCAGACAGTTCCTCGAAGTGGACGAAGGAAAAACCACATAACTAGAAGAATTGTATATGATGTTGCACCAAAAGCTGAAGAGGGAGTTGGAGATAATTTAATGATTCAGCCACCTATGGCATTCTCTGAGGATGGATTACAGGAAATTCCCGTTGACTCATTTGGAGGTACTGTGTGTGTGTGTGTAATGTATTAGATTTTCTCATATTTTTCTTGAAGGCAGTCCTGCATGGAATAGTTCTTCCAATATCAGAAAAGTACTTTGACCAAATCCATGTTCTTACCGTATCATCCAATTCCACCATGTCGTTGATGCCGCACCCTGCTTCCCACTTTTCCAAATTGATGGAAAGCACGCCAAGGAAATGGGCCATTTGTCAGTGTCTATCGTACATCTGAGTTAATAGCACTCATCCATATTTACTACACTATTCTTATCTCCATTTCCCTGAATATAGTCTTTAATACAGACAACTGCTGCCTCACAAACCCTTGAGGTGAATTCCACAGCTTGTCAGTACTGTTCAGTAATCATCTTCTGTTCTTTGTATTTAGCCCATACCTTTTGACTCCTTATCCACTGGACACAGTCTGTTTGTATTTGATCCATTCCATTCTTTCAAAATTAAAAAAACCGTTGAACTACCCTATAATAAGTTATCCTATTGAAATTAATGCAAAATTGAAGTATTTGGGAACCAGGGTACAGCTGTCTGGTGGTTGGAGTCCTATCTAGCACAAAGGAAGATAGCTTTGGTTGTTGGAGGCTAAACACCACAGTTCCAAGTTCCTCAGATTAGATATTTTCGAATCAACTTGTTCAGAGATCTTATTTCATACCTCGAGAGCAGGTGAGAACTGAACTTGGCCCTGGGGCTCCAAGGTCCTGTCACTGCATCACAAGACCCAGCTCCGCAGGGTAAATATTTTCTAATTGGCTTGTTCGAAGGTGTTATTACACCCCTCTGGAGCATGTGGGATTTGAACCTAGGACTTCTGACGTAGAGGTAGGGACACAATTCCTCGAGATAGATATTTCTAATCACCTTGTTAAGAGATCTTATTTTATTCTTTTTATTCATTCACGGGATGGGGGTGTCACTGGCTAGGCAGCATTTATTGTCCAGAAGGCAGTTCAGAGTCAACCACATTGCTGCGGGACTGAAGTCACATGTAGGCCAGACCAGGTAAGGATGGCAGTTTCCTTCCCTAAAGGACATTAGTGAACCAGACGGGTTTTTTTTTTTTAAACAATCAACAGTGGATTCACAGTCACCATTAGATTCTTAATTCCAGACATTTTATTGAATTCAAATGCCACCATCTGCCATGGCAGGATTCAAACCTGGCTCTCCAAAACATGATCTGGGTCTCTGGATTTACAGTTCAGTGATAATACCACTAGGCCATCGCCTCCCTGCAGAACTCTAGTGCAGGTGAAACCTGAACCTGGGCCTCCTGGCTCAGAGATAGGGATATTACCACTGCCACAAGAGACCTCAGTTCCTTAGGATAATGACCAAGGCTCAATCATCTTCAGCTGTTTTATTAATGACTCTTCCCTCCATCATAAAGTGGGGAGTGGGAATGTTCATGGATGATAATGCAGTGTTCAGTATCTTTCACAACTGCTAAATCGATCTCCATATGCAGCAAGAGCTGGACAACATTTGGGCTTGGGCTGTGAGCACACTAATGACCGGTGATGACTATCTGTAACAAGAAAGAATCCTAACCATTTTCCCCTGACATTCTATGGCTTTACTGTTGCTGAACCTTATACTATCAACATGTTGGGGTTACCTTTGACCAGAAGCTGAACTCAATGAAAATATTGAGACGGTAAGAACAAGTTAAATGGTAGGAATTCTAAGCCAAATAACTCCC
>NC_063335.1:19969826-20036027 GCF_021869965.1 Rhincodon typus
CCTCGATGTCCAGTCACTATTGACAAACATATGTCAGAGTGTCATGGAATACTGTCTATTTGCTTGGATGAGTACAGTAGCAACAACACTCCAGGTCAGTGCCATCCAGGACAAAGCAGTTTGCTTAATTGGCACCCCATCCACCCCATGAATAAAAATTGGCAGCAGTGTACACAATATCTAGGATCCACTGCCGAAATTCAGCAAGCTTCCTTCAACAGCACCTTCCAAACCTGTACCACTAAGAAGGGTGAGTAAGAGAGGTGTGGGAATGCTGCAAGCTACACTTCAAATGACGTACCATCTTGACTTAGGACAACATCAGTAATGGATCAAAAGCCTGTAACCACCACCTTAACAACACTGAGTTCATCTACACCAGGTGGACTGCAGTGGTACAAGAAGGTGGCACAATATCACCTTCGCAAGGGCAGTTAGCAATGGGCAACAAATTTTGGCCTCATCAGGGATAATCACATCTCACAACTACAAAATTGAAAACAGCAGTTTTTTAAAATTATCTTTGTGTACTCTTGCCAACCTTTTATTAAAAAAGGCCAGTATTTACCTCATTTTTATACCAGACCTCATGAGTGGAATTCTGTTTTTTTTCTCACTCCTTGCTTTGAAGGCTATCAGTCTGCAGTGCTGTCTTTGTTATCCCCTGAACATTTACTTGTAAATCACTTTGCTTCTCTGCAACATTGAACCTATGTCCTTTCAAAACATATTTACTGAGTTGTGTTGTATTTACTGACATGGAATTCCACCTGCTGTGTTTACACCCATTCCTCACCTTATCAAAATCAGTCTCATTGTTCACATCTAAAGACCCCCTTTGGTTTTTTAAAGGAATAAACTGTACTCTGTTTTGATATTGCGTGCAACATCAAAAAAATTGTGACTGTAGATCTGAGCCCTACTGGTCACAGTATCCACTTGCACTCATCTTGGATAAACCATCCCCAACTCCTGCAGCTTTCTTACTCTCAATAACTTGCCATCATCTCTCTAACAGATCCTATTCAAGCTTCTATGGTTATCTGTGGATTGTGAATTCCAGTTAATTCCAGTACAGTGAATTCCATTCCTAAAATCCATTCATACAATATCTGTTGCATTTTTCTCATCTACAATAATCTGAGTCTATGTCTGAATATAATCTGAGGTTTATTACGCAAGATTATCTTTTTGAAATCCATCCTATTATTTTTCTGTTTCACTTTGATCTTTAAATTGTTTTCTTTTCCCCATGCCACTGAGATAAAGTTACTGGTCTGCAAATATCCAAATTTATTCTGGCGGTGTTTCCCATTCTTGAAATAATACATTCTCGCTCCATAGTGCACTGCAAAATCAGTTCTAGGGCATCTGCATTTTTGGTCCTGTCTCCCTCAAACTCCAAACATGTATCCTACCAAGTCCTGATGATCAGTCTTTCAGTTCAACGTAGCTGTTTGTTTTCCTTCATTCATTATACTTCATACCTGGGTCTCAGGCAGTTTATGATTCACAACCTGTCACATTTTCCTCGATTTAAATCGAAGGATGTTGGCATCACTGGTGATGCCAGCATTTATTGCCATCTTGTACATGATCGGTAGTGGAGTGAGTGAATGTTTGTGGACTTGGTGCTAATCGAGTGAGCTGCTTTGCCCTGGACGGTGTCAGGCTTGTCAAATGTTGAAACTGCACTCATTCACGCAAGTGCAGAGTATTGCATCCCACTCCTGATTTCTGCCTTGTTGAAACTGAAGAGGCTTTGGCATTTAGAAGGTGAGTTACTCCCTGTAAGTGTCCTAGCCAGAGACCACTTCTTGTAGCCAGTTTCTGTATATGGCTGGTCCAGTTCAGCTTCTGGTCATTGATAACACCCAGGATAATGTTAGTGTGAGATTCCATAATGGCAATGTCATTGAATGTCAAGGGGTGATGGCCTAATGGTCATTGTCTAGCATTTATATTCCATTAATGTTACTTGCCACTTATCAGCTCAAATCAGTATTTGGACATGGACTGCTTCCATATCTGAGGAGTTCCAAATGGTGCTGAACGTTGTGCAGCAGGCATCAGCGAACATTCCCGCTTCTGACCTTTATTGTGAGAAGGTCATCAAAGAAGCAGTGAAAGAAAGCTGAACTTGGGACATTCAGTTGAGCAACTCCAGCAGGGATGCCCCGGGAGTTGAAATGACTGACCTCCAAAAGACCTACTCTGCACCAGAAATCTGCACCCCCCACTCCCAAATTACCATTGGCTCCTGCTTTGCTAGAGTTCCTTGATGTAAAGGGCAGTTACTCTCACCACTGCTCTGGTTGAATTGTTCTCTTGAACTGAAACCAAAAAATGTATTTTACAACATGAGCCCAGTGTATGCTATCAAATTACCTGCATCTACCCTGCCTATCCCTTTAAATATTTTATATGTTTCAATGAGATTACCTCTCATTCTTCTGAACTTCGGAGAAAATATTAGCCCAGTTTCTCTAGTCTGTCTTCACAGGATAGTCCTGTCCTTCAGTGTATTCCCTCCATGTCAACCAGATGTTTCCTGAGATAAGGAGACCAAAACTGCACACAATACTCCAATTATGGTCTAACCAAGTTCCTATACATTTGAAGCAAGGTTTCACTATTCTTGCACTCCAATCCTCTTGTAGTAAAGGCTTACATTCCATTAGCCCTCCCAATAGCTTGCTGAACTTGCCTTCAATGACTTAGTTTTAGGGCTGCCTAGGTCCCTTTGTACATCTAAACTTTCTAACTGTATACCATTGAAGAAATACTCTGTGCATATGTTTCTCCAACCTCGTGTATCATATTATATTCTGTCTGGCATGTTCTTGCCCGTTCGTGAAGCATGTCCAAATCCTCCTCACAACACGCCTTTCCACTTAGCTTTTTATCTTCCACAAATTTGGAAATATTACATTTGACCTTCACATTCAAATCGTTGATGTGTATTATGAACAGCTAGGGTCCAAGTACTGATGCTTGTAGTACCCTACTAGTCATAGCATACCAATATAAGAATGGCCCATTTACTCCTCCTCTCTGTTTTCTATCTGTTCGCCAATCATTAAACCATGTCAGTACGCTACCTCCTATCTCATGTACTTTAATCTTTCTAACCAACTTCCTCTGGAGAACTACAAAAGCCTTCTAAAGTATACTACTACATCCATCAGGTTTCCTTTATCAATTGTGTTAGTAATAACTTTTAAAAACTCCAGGCTTAGCTGACATGATTTTCCATCCACAAATATATGCTGACTATGCCCAATCAGATCATCATCAACAAATGTCTATTTATAATATCCTTTAGAAACGTTTTGACGTTTCCCCTACTACTGATATTCAGGTAACAGGCTTGCAGTTCTCTTTTCTGTTAGGAAGGGGAAGTCGAACCCCTCGGATAATGAAAATTGAAACACAAGCCCCCAATCAGTTACTGTGGGAGTAGAGGTCTCCTTCTAATAATTAAACTCGAAGCACCCAGAGAAGCTCACCTCACCCAGAGAAGCTCACCTCACCTCGCCTAATCTGTTAAAAAGGAATGGTTAAATGAAAGAAAGCCCCTGATATTCACTTTATAAGCAACAACTAGCTATTTATTTAACCCTAACAGTGATCAAATTAGCAGAGCTACTAACAAATCGAACAATTCCCCCTTAACTACTAACTGATTGCCTAACTGAACAAAATTCTACTAGTATGCTGTTCCAATAAACACAAGTGCCACTTATGTAAACCCAAGTAATAAAACTAAATTAAAGCTTAGACTCTCAAAGTCCATACAGGGTGTGTCTTCTGGAATGTTCTGCCTTCTCCGCTGTCACTCCAGTCATAAACACCTTTCTTCCACTAATCCTTCTGTCAGGGATGTTTTCTCTGTGAAGTCTTCTGTGAGCACTTTTAGCTAGAAGTACTGTGGTACCTGTTATGGATAGATGCTGCTTTCTCAGAGAGCTTAGAGATTTCTGAGAGAGCTGGATGTTTATTCCTCAGATGGCAGTTTGCTCTCACCCCAATATTAAAAAAAAACTCTCATATGAAACTTGGATGACCTATCAATTTTCTTACAATAGCATTGGTCTGAGTTTATGAAAACCATCAGATTTAAGTTCAATTGGTTTTCAATCTCTAAGTGTTTGGTTTAAATTAATTGGCTGATCTTCAAACTAGTTGCCAAAACATCAAATCAAGCCTAAGGTTTGCAATCACACAGCCAGTTGCTACATGTTTCAATTTCATAACTGCCTATACCTCTTCAGCTGCTTAAGACACATTTTCTGTGTAAATCTCCAAACTTAGAAAAGCACTTAACCTCTTAAAGGAACCACACACACTCTCTCCCCCCCGCCTCACTATTTTTACAAACAATTTCTAGCTTCCTCCCTTCCAGTTCATGAGTACTGTACACAACTTTGTAACATTTCTCTCTCACTTAAAAAAAAGCGCAACATTTACTACCTTCCAATCCGTGGGAATAATTCTAGAATCTATCAAATTTTAGAAGATAATCAACAAAGCATCGACTATCTCTGTAGCCAGCTCCTTCAAGACTCTGACATGAAGACCAACAGGTCCTGGGGATTTATTAACTTTCAGTCCATTAGTTTCTCTAGTACATTTTTCTTATTAACACTTAATTTCCTTTAACTCCATGTTATCCCTAGGCGCTCAGATCTCTACTTCTGGAAGATTTCTTGTATCTTCCTCAGTGAAAACAGGCACAATATAATCATTTAGCTTCTCTGGAATTGCTCTGTTCCTCATTGATTCTGCTGTCTTTGCCTGTAATGGACTCTCGTGTTTGTACCAAATATTTCTTTTTTAGGTACATTTACAAGATTTTCACGAGCTGTTTTTCAAGTTGTTTTGCCAGATTGCATTTTCCCATTCCTTACAGTTTATTGGTCCTCTTTTGCTGTATTCTATTACTTCTATAACTTTATAGGCCTTTTCTTATAATCGTATACAATCCTGAACATCCTTTTTTGGCTACAATTGGCTGACCTTCTTGGAGTTTTTGCACGTTAAAAGAATGTAAAGATGTTATAAGTCATGCAACTGTCCTTTAAAGATTATCCATTCTCTGTAAAATCATGTCTTTTGATGTATTTTCTCAGTCCACCTGAGGCAATTTGTGCCTTAGGCCGCCCTAATTTCTTTTTGTGAAATTTAGCACCCTTGCTTCAGAATAAACTGCCTCACTTGCAAGCATGATGTAGCAAATGTAAGAAAAAGTTGATCATTAAAGCTAGATGCATGTGTAAAAAATTTTGAGCCCAGCAGAGGGGATACTCCTAGACAATGTAGAGCATTCTTTGCTCCTCCATAACGGATTTGTACTTAATCCCATCAGTGAAGATCGGCTGTCCACAGCCCCTGGACCACACTCACTAGTAGTAGTAGTAGTAGTAGTAGTAGTAGTAGTAGTAATTAAAAGCCTGCAATTCAGCAGATAAGGTTTGTCACAAACAACTTATTGCAAATTTCCTGTGTGTCCCATTCGTTAATCTAAAAGCTGACTGCTTTGTTCAGGGAGTTTGCCTCATTTGGGACTCTGAGATAGAAAGTAGGAGGATTGAACACGTCACCATGGAGTGGGAATTGAGGTGCAGCAGGAATGTGTTTTCATCCATCAGCAAATGTGTAAGAGATGATGTTTACAAGGACAGGAAGCCAGGGGAGGTGTGTTAAGGGAAAAGTTCCAGTTCTGATGCATATTAAGAGAATGTAACAATAAGACACTTACCTAATGTTGAAGTTCAAGGACTTGAAGGCAAATTATTGACAAAGTTAGGAAATTGTCTGAGCAACAGGAGATAAGAGTTTTGAAATCTGGCAGATATTCTAATTAAATCTGTGTGGAACCTAACCAATTGCAGTATTTCTGACTGAGATGATGGGATAGATAGCGACACCTCCATCTTTGCCAATGATGGAAAGATAGATGGCATTGTAGACTGAAGCTTAAAGTTATAATGCAACTTTTAAGGGGAGATGATGACGTTGTGATATTGTTGCTGAAATAATAATTTAGACTAGGTAATGTTCTACAGATCCTGCAGATGGTGCAATTTGAAATCAATAAAATATCTGGAATTAGAATTCTAATGGTGACCCTCGAAACTATTCTTTCTTGTGCCATCTTTAATTAATGTACATGTCACTCCAGAACACAGCAGTGTGGTTAACTCTTAACTGCCCTCTGAAATGACCTAGCACCCTTTTCAATTTTATCATTCCCTAAAATGTCTCAAAACAAAAGGAACCAAATGGATTGAAATTATGTAGTCCTGCCAAATCCAGTTCTGAATGCTGATGGACAATTAAACAAATCATGAGAGAAGCCTCCACAGACATTTCCCATTATTGATAGGGGAACACGGCATATCAATGTAAAAGATCAGGTTGAAGCATTTGCAACAATCTTTAACCAGAGGTGTAAAGGAGGCATTCCATTGTAGCCGCATCTTCCAATCCCCATCAGGTACGAGTCTTCAGCTAATTTGATTGACTGCACATGATATTAAGAAACAGTTGGCAGTTCTGAATACTGCAAAGGCTGAAGGCCCTGACATTTGGCAGTGGTACCAAAGGTGTGCCCCAGAACTTCTGCATCCCTAGCAAAGCTATTTCAATACAGCTGCAACACTGGCATCTACCCTAGAATGTCTATTTACTGTAACATCTATTTCTGCTTGCCCTTCAGAACGTGATGGGGAGCTGCTTTCTTAAACTGCGACAGTCCATTTAGTGTAGGTTAACCCACTATGCTGTTAGGGAGAGAGGTATAGTACTTTGACCCAGCGATTTTGAAAGAACAGCAATATATTTCCAAGTTAGGATGGTGAGTTTCTGAGAGGGGAGATTGCACCAGGTGATTTTTCCCATATGGAGTCTGCTTCACAAATATCAAATCAGACTTCATCTCACTGAATCCTCAACACTCTGCTGCCTTGATTCTCTTGCTGATTAACAATCTGCTTCTCTCAGCCTTAAACTTGATAGTCCTGTGCAGTATGAATTCCATCAATTCACTGCTGTCCGAGAGAATAAATTCTTCCTGATCTGTATCTTAAATAGGGTGATCACTTACTCTATGATTATACCCTGTAATCCTAAACTCTCCCACAAGGAAACCAACCTTTCAGAATCTACCCTGTTAAGCTCCCCTCCCCCCACCCCCAACCCCAACAATCTTTTCAATAAGGTTGTTTAATACTCTATTCCCTTTGAAATAAAGGTCACTATTCCATTAGCCTTTTCTTGTGCGCTACCCTTTTGTGATTCGTACATGTGGACCCCCAAATCCCCCTCATGCTGCAGAAAGTTTAGCATTTTCTATTTAAATAATAATTAGCTCTTCCTGTCAAAGTGCGCGACTTCACATTTTCCACCTTACATTTAATTGCCAAGTTTTTGCCAACTCACTTAACCTGTCCACATCCTCTGCAGATTTTTTGTGTCACCTGTATCACTTGCCCTCCCTTCTATCTTTGTCATCTGCAAAATTAGCAATAGCACATTCACTTTCCTCATCCAAGTAATTAATATAATGTAAATAGTTTTGATCCCAGCACTGATCCCTGTGGCTCTCCATTAGTTACAGGGTTGTCATCTGAAACTGCCTGTTATCTTAGCTCTCTGGTTAGCTGTTTGTTTATCCATGCTAATGTACTACCCCCAACACCATGGGCTTTTTACCTTACCAAGCAGCCTTGTGTGTTACCTTGTCAAATGGCTTTTGGAAATCCAAATACATTACATCTATTGGTCCCCTTTATCTATGCTTTCTACATCAAAGAATGCTAATAAACTTATCAGGCATGATTTCCCCTTCGTGACTGTTTAATTGTATCTAGTCCTAAATGCATTCTTTTTCAGTCATAGCAGTCTGTAGTCCAGAAAATGGTCCTTCTGCCTGTCATGTTCGTGCCGTTCGAAAGCAGCCACCTAACTATTCTAATCCCATTTTCCAGAACTTGGCCCATAGTCTTGTATGCCTTGGGATCGCAAATGCACGTCAAAATACTTAAATGTTATGACAGTTTCTGCCTCTGCCACCCTTACAGGCCATTAGCTCCAGATTCCCACAACCCTGTGGATGAAAAAGTTTTTCTTTTCATCTGCCCTTAATGTAACTCTATGACCCTTGGTCATTGATTCCCCCATCGAGGGAAATAATATCATCTTGTATACATACGTCTCAATAATCACCCCTCTCAATCTCCTCTGCTCTGAGGAAAACAGCCCCAGTTTGTCCAACCTCTCTTCATTACTGAAACTCTCCAGCCCAGGCAACATGCTGGTAAATCTCCTTTGCATTCCCTCCTGTGCTTTTTGTTTCTCTATTCATTTATGGGATGTGGGCATCGCTGGTTGGCCAGCATTTCTTGCCCATCCATAGTTGCCCTTGAGAAGATGGTGGTGAGCTCCCTTCTTGGACCATTGCAGTCCTCCTGCTGTGGGTTGATCCACAATGCCATTAGCGAGGGAATTTCAGGATTTTGACCCAGCGACAGTGAAGGAACAGTGATATCTTTCCAAGTCAGGATGGTGAGTGGCTTGGACGGGAACTTGGAAGTGGTGGTGTTCCCATTTGTCTGATGCCCTTGTCCTTCGAGATGGAAGTGGTCGTGGGTTTGGAAGGTGCCGTCTGAGGATCTTTGGTGAATTTCTGCTGTGTATCTTGTATATAGTACACGCTGCTGCTACTGAGCGTCGGTGCTGTCACAACTCTCCTATAATGTGGATTCCAGAACTGCACACAGTATTCTAGCTGTGGCCTAACCAATGTTTTACACAGTTGCAGCGCAACTTCCCTGCTCTTAAACTCTATGCCTCAGCTAATAAAAGCAAGTGTGCCACATGCCGCCTTAACCATTTTATCTCCCTGCCCTAATACCTTAAGGGACCAGTGTACATGCAGACCAAGATCCCTTTGATCCTTGGTGCTTCCCAGGGTCCTACCATGCATCATGTATTCCCTTGTTTAGTTTGTACTACCCCAGGTGCATCACCTCATATTTATCTGGATTGAATTCTATTTGCCACTGATCAGCCCATCTGACTAGCCTGTCTAAATCCGTCTGTAGTCTCAGGCTATCCTCCTCGCTCTTTACAATCCTGCCAGTTTTTGTGTCGTCAGCAAACTTACTACTCAATCCTCCTACATTCAATTCTTAATCATTTGCATAAACCACAAACAATAGGAGCCCCAGCACTGATCACTGTGGGACCCCAAATTTCCAAATCTGAAAATCTGATTGGAAATTTGCGCCCAGAGAAACAACCACCAACCATCACCCTCTCCTTCCTGCCACTCGGCCAGTTGTGGATCCAATTTGCCAAATTTCCTTGGATCCTATGGGGTCTTATCTTTGCTAATAATCTCATAGATCCTAATGTTTTCTCAATGGCCAATGTTACGCTAACTAGCCGATAGTTATTTGTTTTTTGCCTTCCCTCCCTTTTTACCGAATGGTGCTGCATTGATAGTTTTCCAATCCACTATGATTTTTCCAAAATCTAAGGCTTATTGGAACTTTACTACCAGTGCATCCACTATCTGTGTAACTACTTTCTTTAATATCGTAGGATGCTACCTATCAGATCCAGGGCTCCTATCAATTTTAGTTCCATTAGTTCCCCTAATAGTTTCTATCTAGTGACAGATGTTATTAAGGTTTTTGCTCCCCTGTTTTTCTCCTTGACTGTTTGTTATTTTTGGGAGGCTATTAATATCCTCTACAATGAAGAATGATGCATATTTCTCCAACTCCACTGCCATTTCAAGCTTCCCTATGTTTATTTGACAGCCTCATTCTCTAAAGAAGCTCATATGTTAATTTTGGCCTTGTCTTTCTTTTATATATTTAATAAATATATTGTCCATTTTTATGTTACCTGCTAGCTGTGGTTGGCAAGAGGTTTCCTTGACCTGATGCCATGACACTTCTTGGTTTGGAGACAGTTTTTGAGGACTCATTAGACAATTTCCTTCTAACTACATTCTGGCCAATATCAGGGGATCCATTAGTTTTTTTCAGTAGTTTCATACAACCGAGTAGCTTGCTAATCCATTTCAAAAGGCAGATTCTACTGCATTGTTGTGTGTATGAAGTCACATTTAGTCCAGATCACATAAGGACAGCAGATTTCATTCCCTAAAGGGCATCAGTAACCCCGGATAGGTTTCTAAGACAGTTGATAATGAGTTCATGGTCATCATTCATTGGCATGGTTATTCCAGATTTTTCATTTTCATTCAAACCAAAGAGCCCAAGTTCGGTGCCTGGTTAGTGCACGTCATAGAATCCCTACAGTGTGGAAACAGGCCATTGGGCCCATCAAATCCACACTGACCCTCCAAAAGCATCTCCAGACTCTTCCCCCTATCCAATCCCTATAACCTTGCATATCCCATGGCTAATCCATCTAACCTCTACATCCCTGGGCGATATGGGCAATTTAGCATGGCCAGTCTACCTAACCCGCACATCTTTGGACTATTGGAGGAAAGTAGAGCACCTGGAGGAAACCCACACAGACACGGGGAGAAAGTACAAGTTCCACACAGACACTCGCCCAAGGGTGGAATTGGGCTTGGGTCCGTGGCGCTGTGAGGCAGCAGTGCTAACCACAGCCGATGTGCTGACCTGATACTGAAGCTGTGAACGGGCAACTAACATTCTTCTACATTGTCAGGTTGAAGTAGGGAATAATTAAAGATTGTTGCTTCTGATTTCTATTTGGTGATCCCTCTAAAAATATGCACCTGGTTTTACACTGGATCAAAATCCTACAACGCAATGCTTTTGAGTCTCCCTACACCAAGGATTGCAGCACTTCAAGAAGGCAGCTCATCATGACCTTCTGCAGGTGAAAGACGGTTGGGCAATAAACAATGAGTTAGCCAGCAGCATGCTCATCCCTTAAGAGTAAAAAGCCGTTGGTTTGATCTCGGTTATATTTTCTGTTGTGAATTGTATACATGTCCATTTTTATTGAAGTCTTGTGAATAATAATCACTTCAAGAAGATTTTAATGAGTTCCTGTGGAATAATGGTTCATGAGTTTATTAATATTGTTGTGCAAGGGTAAATCGTGGCCTAAAATAATGTTATCACTATAAATATTCTCTTTTCAGCTGGAACTTCGGATCAATTCAGATTTGGACTGTTACAAGAAGCGCAAAATAGAGAAACTTGGTTAAATGGTAAGCGTTTTCTAAGTAAATTTTAGAAATTAGTGTTCAACCCAAAGCAAAAGACATATTATTTGCCAAAAACTTTTATTAAAATTATGTGAACTTAGTATAGTTTCTAGTCCCAAATGGTAATTTTCTTATTCTTCAGTATTTTTATTGCTAGGTGCTCTGTTATCATATTTAATGGTAATTTAATGCAAAACATTTTGGAAACTGGAACTTCTATTTTAAAAGCGATCAAAGTAAATAACACAAATAACACATTCGCCCATTGAATTCATTGGTACCTTTAATGCGTTTTGGAATTTTTTTATTAAAAATTGCTCTGACTTTTGTTTAAAGTGGGGACTGAATTGAAGCCAAATAACGTAGTTTTATTGGTTTACAGCATAACTATTTTCCAAAGTCCATCGATGTAATTTGAACAGCTAAACTGGAATATCTTTCTAAAGCATATAGCAATTTCTGATCAGTTGTTCAAACTTTCTACCAGATGAATTTCCAAAACAGCATTCTGATAAATTTGTTTTTATTACACAAGTTTTGTGTCTCTGTGCGCATATATATGAGACAAATAGCAGACAGTGCTAATTCCAAACCTGATAGTTTACAGTCCTAAAAACTTCGGAAAATCTATTAGTTTGTGTCTTTTCCTCACCCTAATTTATGCTAGAAATATTGAATCATTAAGTAAAGTTTTTTTGTGCTTTCCGATCATAACTTGGTTTGGTGATGGTAAATAATGCTAACTCTCTGATTTTTCATGTGTCTTTACACATACCCTTGAACTCTCAAGCATGGGATACCCTCTCCCACTCAATGGTCTTAGGCAGCATTCAGATACTAGTTAACCAGTATAAAAATATACTGGTTATCTCCGATTCAGCCTCAGATTTGCTAGCTACTGTGATAATTAGCAAAAAAAATACTTGATGCTTCAAAACTCCAGGATCCTGATCCAAATATTCCCAAAGCATCTTGAGGACTGTTCTTCAAGATGAACTAAATTCCAGTCTGCTCAGTACTGCTGAATATCTATTTAAGGCAGCAAACGGATTTCTACAGGTTAAAAACATCAAAGAGTGTGGGATTGTGCAAGACAATTATTTTGAGATTTAGAATTCCAGCCATGATCTCACTGAACGACAGAATGAATGCTACTTGAATGGCTTACTTGTGCTCAATTTCTTACATTCTTATCTACCTCCACTGTTACTTCTGCTGTACCATTTTGCAAGTATTCAACTTATTTTCCTGGAGAAAATTTAGAAGCATTAGTAAAGGAACTCTTAAACAAGAATCTTGAACTACTTTTTTTAAGCAGTGTGAATGTACTTGCACCAGTGATTAAAGAAGGTAGCTCACTAACCCCTTCTCAAAGGTAGTTATGGATGAGCAACAAGTATGGGCCTTGCCAGTGACACACTCATCCATGAAAGAATATTAAAAGAATCCAAGGAATAGTTTTCTAAGAATATTGGAGCAAGATTTTACATCTTTTATAGTTTCCTTCAATTTAGAACCTTTCTTTCCCTTTTTTTCTCTTTCGTGTTTTGATTCCTCATTACTTTATTTATAAGTACTGGTGGCCTGTTCCTGTTTTTTTGGTTCCATCTATCTAATTGAAATGGTACGTCTGACTTAAGGAAACCTAAATTTGATATACAGTGGACACCATTACTTAATGAGATGTCAAAGTGATAGCCTTTTAAGGAAATACATGATATGAATATATGAACAAGGAGTAGGGGTAGTGCATTCAGCCCCTCAAGCCTGCTCTGTCATTCAATAGGATCATGGCTGAACTGATTGTAACTTCAAATCCACATGCCTGCTATCTCTGAGAAGCTTTCACACTCCTTGCTTAATAAGAATCAATCTACCTTGGCCTTAAAAATATTCAAAGACACTGCTTCCAACTATTTCAGTCAAAGTTCCAAAGACACTTAATCCTTGGAGAAGAGATTTCACCTGACCTCTGTTTTAAATAGGCAACTCTGATTATTAAATAGTGACCCCATATTCTTGATGCTCCAGTAAGAGGAAGCATCCTCTCCACAATCACCCTGTCAAGACCATTCAAGATTTTGTTTCAATCAAGTCATCTCTTTCTCTTCTGAGTGCCAGAGGATATAAGCCTAACCTGTCCAACATTTCCTCATAAGACAACCTGTCCATGATACGAAAAGAAATGGAGAAGGGTTCAGAAGGATAAAAGTGATGCAGCATGTGAATGTTTTTCAAATTGGTGAGATGTGTTCCCTAGAAACCTCTTGCTCTGGAGTTCTGTTGATTCCCAGGTATAAAAATGATTTTGACATTTTCCGAGAGGAACTATGAAATTACCAAATTAGTAGCTATGGTGAAATATGAGGGAGAATGCAGCTATTGCAGGAAAACAAATGAGCAAGAGTGGGAAGGTTATTAGTTGATAAAACAGATTAAAGGATATCTCTGTAAAAGAAATGTGTGACCCATCTTCAGCCTTTGACAGAGTTGACCACATCATCCACCTCCAGTACTTCAACATTGCCATTCAACAGTCTGATAACAGCCGGAAAGAAGCTGATCCTGAACCTGCTTGTACGTGTGTTCAGGCTTCTGTATCTCTGCCTGACGGAAGATGTTGTAGGAGATCATTACCGGGATGCGATGGGCCTTCAATGATGTTGGCAGCCTTTCCGCAGCGGCGAGCCATGTAGATAGAGTCCATGGATGGAAGATTGGTCTCCTTGATGGTCTGGGCTGTGCACACCACTTTCTGTAGTTTCTTATGGTCCTGGGCAGAGCAGTTGCCGTACCAGGCCGTTATGCAACCACAGAGTATGCTTTCAGTGGTGCACCTGTAGAAGTTGGTAAGGGACCTTATGAACATGCCAAATTTCCTGAGCTGCCTGAGGAAGAAGAGGCTTTGTGCCTTCCTGACTGTCGCATTTACATGGGAAGTCCAGGACAGGTTGTCATTTATCGTAACTCTGAAGAACTTGATGCTCTTCACTCTCTGAACCTCCCATTCCGTTAATGTGGATGGAGGCGTGTCCTCCTCCTTTCTTTCTGAAGTCGATGATCAGTTCTTTAGTTCTGCTGACATTGAGAGACAGCTTGTTTTCATTGCACCACGTCACTAAGCCCTCTATCTCCCTTCTGTATTTTGACACATCATTGTTAGATATCCGTCCCACTACGGTGGTGTCATCAGTGAACTTTTAGATGGCGTTTGTTTGGAATTTGACAATACAGTCGTAGATGTACAGGAAGTACAGTAGGGCCTGAGGACGCATCCTTTGGGGGGCTTCAGTGTTGAGTGTTATTGTGGAGGAGCTGCAGTTACCTATCCTCACTGATTGTTGCCTATGGGTCAGAAAGCTGAGGATCCAGTTGCAGAGGGCAGAGCCGAGACCAAGATCATGGAGTTTTGAGATCAGTCTGGAGGGGATAATGGTGTTGAAGGCGGAGCTGTAGTCAACAAGCAGGAATCTGACATAGGTGTCTTTGTTGTCCACATGTTCCAGGGATGAGTGCAGGGATTAGGGATATGGCATCCTCTGTGAACTGTTATGTCAGTAACATCTAGGTAAATGACATGCAGGTAAAACTAGTGTCTATCTCCCTTGACTCCTACTGTCTGTACATTGTCAGACGGGTTGTCTAAAACCCAAAAATTCATTACAACTAGGTATTTGGAGGGCATAAGCTTTTGCTTTTACTTGCTAGCTGCCTGGGTCTCCATTTCACACTTTGGAAACTATTGGAGGCTGAAATAGGCTCTAATCTCGGCTTTCTGTTTGAACCCAGACAAAATTGCACCCACGGACCCATGCCATCTCTACAGTGGCCAATTTCTACTTGATTATACTCTAGCCCTTTTCACTTACTTCAACACTTATCTCTTCCTTTGTTACTTCTCAACTTGATTACCATGTTTTCCACATCATGTGAACTTGTGCTCAGACTTTCATTGATTCCTGATTAAATAATACCTCTATTTAAAATTTCTCACTAATACCGTCCAATCCTTGCTGTTTCTGCAATTCTTTCACATGTCAGCCAACTGTAATTCTGGCCACTTGCTTGTACCTGATTTTAATAATTCTGCCATTGTAGTCCTTCCCGTCATACATCTAAACTCTATTCCTCTTGCCTCATTTAGAATCTTTCTCAAACTGCTCACTTCTTGGCCAAGCTTTATATGCCTTGATAGAAACATCGAAAATAAGAGGAGGAGTAGGCGATTAGGCCCTTTCAGCTTGCACTGCCATTCAGAATGATCATGGCTGATCCTTAAGTCCAAAATCTGCTTTTCCTCCAAATCCTTTGATTTCTTTAGCCACAAGTGCTATGTCTAACTTGTTCTTGAAATCATACAATGTTTGGCCTTGACTGCTTTCAGTAGTAGCAAATTCTGCAAGTTCACCGCTTTGCATGAAGAAGTTTTTCCACATCTCTTTCCTAAATGGTTTAGCTCGAATTCTTAGTTTGCAATTGCTGGTCTGGACTCCCCTCCTATTGGGAACATTCTTCCTGCATTTGCCCTGTCTAGTATGTGGTTAGGTGTCAGATTATATTTTAAAATATTGCTGCAAAACATCTTTGGATGACAGTGTTAAGGATACTTATTAAATACAAAAACATTGCATTTGTAAAGCATTTATATCAAGTGACCTGTATTCTAATATAGCAAACACAGCAGGCCTACTTACACAGTAAGCTACCAAATCCAGAAATGTGATAAAAGCCAGATAGCCTGTTTTTGTATTTTTGATTGTTTAACATATGTTGGCCAGGACTTCAGGAATAACTCATGCTATTATTGGAAATAGTTTCATGGGATCTTTTACATCTACCTAAGAACACAGACTTAGTCTGTGTCTAATATGTCATCCAGAAATGTTGCACTCCTTCAGTACTGCAGTGTCATCTTTTAAGTCCAGGAACTGGACTTCAGCCCACCACTTTCTGACTTTGGTGAGCATGCTACGACGTGAAACGCAGCTGTTGTTATTATAATTCTTCTGGCAAATAGAGGAAGAAAGAATTCTATAGCTGGAAATGCATGAATGCCTAAAGGTGCTGTGCAGTAGAAATGGGCATAACCATACAAATGGGCTTCTGAATTTAGTAAGGTAAATTGAATGTAAAGGTGAACTTGCAAGAAATATTGACTAGGCCACTGTTGCGTGCAGTTTTCAACACCAAATTTTAGGAAGCATATTAAATGCTTTACCAAAGCCTCACTAGACTAATGTCAGTAATGGAGGTTGTTGTTTGTGAGAAAGGTTGGAAAAACTGAGATTCTTCACAAGGATAAACTAATTGAGGTTTTCAAAAATGTAAAATGATTTTGACAGAGTATGAGTCTCAAGATTAACCTGGTGGAGTAAATTGGAATCAGTTTTCAGAGGATTCGACCAAAAGTAATGATAATATCCAAGTAGTTAAAAAGGAAGAGTACTATAAATGATGTGCAAATGGCAGGAAAATATGATTACAATTATTAGCCCTATTTGTAGAGTTAGTATATTAGCATGATGGATCTTTGTCAGAATTTCAACAAGAACCATTTTTATATTGATATCAAAATCCTGTAATTGTGTTTTGAGTATTGCAAATTTGCATATAGACGGTTACATAGCAATAGTGTCTCCTTTTAAATGTTTAGTTTACATCTTTCAACATTTGAAGTTCAACCTGTGAATAAAAGTAAAAAGTAAAAGAACCTAGAAAACGTGTCTTTCTTGCAGATAGAACTCACCTGAGCATTTCTATTTCCTACAAGTGAATTGGTTACAATTGTTCTTGTAATTATAATGCATTTTCTGTCTGCTTCATAAGCTGTGATCATTCTTTTAAATTGTACTGATCATCAGAAATTAACTTTAACTACAGCAAGATGTGTTACAGTGCATTTTGGCAATGCAAAGCTGGTGTGAACTCATTGCTGAAAGTTGATACAAGATTACCAAATCTTGATTCCTTATGTAGAGATGTATTGATCTGGGTTAACGCGCTAATCCTTCAATATTAATTAAGAAAGATTTGGCTGTGAGCATGGTATTTCTACAAAAAGCAAGCTTCAAGTAGGGAACGTAGACACTGTTGCCAAGAGGATACAAAGGAGTCTAAGACACATCTACATCTCACTCTTCTATCACATCAGCAACATTGAAAACACCAGTGAATTTCGATATGCCCAACAGCTGCACTGAGGAGTCGAAAGATTGAAAATGGTTCCAGTCCAAGCCACAGGATGTGACAAGATAAAATTCACAGTAGTACTAGCCTGCACAACACACAAAGCAAAACTTAAACTGATGGTGATTCTCAATTGTAAAACCATGCCAAAAGTCAAGTTCACTGCAGGAAGTTTTATTGGTAGGACTGGAGGCTCTGGTTCTAGATCAGTACAAAAATGACTGGTTAGATGGCGATAGTAGGAACTGCCGATGCTGGAGAATCTGAGAATCTAACAAGGTGTAGAGCTGGATGAACACAGTAGGCCAAGCAGCATCAGAGGAGCAGGAAAGCTGATGTTTTGGGTCGAGACCCTTCTTCAGAAATGGGGGAGGGGAAGGGGATTCTGAAATAAATAGGGAGATAGGGGGAGGTGGATAAAAGACGGATAATGGAGAAGATAGGTGGAGAGGAGACAGACAGGTCAAAGAGGCAGGGTTGGAGCCAGTAAAGGTGAATGTAGGTGGGGAGTTAGGGAGGGGATAGGTCGGTCCAGGGAGGATGGACAGGTCAAGGAGGCAGGATGAGGTTAGTGGGTAGGAGATGGGGGTGGGGCTTGAGGTGGGAGGAATGGTTAGGGAGGCGGGGCCGAGCTGGACTGGTTTTGGGATGTGGTTGGGGAGGGGAGATTTTGAAGCTTGTGAAGTCCACATTGATACCCTTGGGCTGCAGGGTTCCCAAGCAAAATATGAGATGCTCTTCCTGCAGCTTTCAGGTGGCGTCACTTTTTTTTTCTGGGCCGAAGAGGTTACCCGAAAGTTGCAGGAACAGCATCTCATATTTCGCTTGGGAACCCTGCAGCCCAAGGGTACCAATGTGGACTTCACAAGCTTCAAAATCTCCCCTCCCCTGACCGCATCCCAAAACCAGCCCAGCTCGTCCTCGTCCCCGCCTCCCTAACCATTCCTCCTACCTCAAGCCCCACCTCCTTGACTTGTCCGTCCTACCTGGACCGACCTATCCCCTCCCTAACTCCCCACCTACATTCACCTTTACTGGCTCCAACCCCGCCTCTTTGACCTGTCTGTCTCCTCTCCACCTATCTTCTCCTTTTATCCATCTTCTGTCCGCCTCCCCCTCTCTCCCTATTTACTTCAGAACCCCCCCCCCCCCCCCCCTTTCTGAAGAAGGGTCTCGACCCGAAACGTCAGCCTTCCTGCTCGTCTGATGCTGCTTGGCCTGCTGTGTTCATCCAGCTCTACACCTTGTTATCACTGGTTAGATGGAGGTGTTATGCATCAGTAACACGTGGAATAGTCATTCTGGTCCCTACGTACAGACTATGGCAATAGCATGGAAGATATCCGATCCCATATAACATGTGATCATCTGATGCTTGCGAAGACTTAACACCCTTATTCACAGTTATATTGAGGTCAGATATCCGTAGTTCAACCTTTTGTTCATGAAACCAGTTGAAAATCATTTTTGCACCAAATGGATTAGATGGATGGTTGATCGTGAAGAAACCCTTCAGAGTGGAAATATTCATTGTGTCCAACTTGATATTTTGTGATTGCATCATCGAATTATGGGATGTTTTGCACAAACTGTCATCAATTCAGTGGATCAAGTCGAAGATGACTTAGAGGGTTGATTCTGATACTGAAAGCAACAAATCAAGTGACTCAGCAAGCGACTCAGTAATTTAAGTGTCTTTCACCACAGATGTAAAAAAAGTCAATCAGTTTGACAGTTTTTAAAATATTTTGATTATGATTAAAGGTATGCTTATAGAATTAATTCATATATTCAATGAAATGCGTTACGTTCATTTAATTTCAGTTACCTGTGTTCTGTTTCCTCGCATCACAAAACAGCAGTTTTTTGTTTTCTCATCAGTCCATTCTATGGCAAGAATAGTTTACATTACTTGTGAAGCCTACATTATATAAGAGGAATAGTGTGCATTCAATATATTGAAGACAAGGCATGCCACACTCTGTACACACAAAGAATAACTGGAATCTGCTGCAGTTGACTGAATTATATATCTATGTACTTCTGTGCTATGAGCCAAGTTATGTTCAGACCTATAAAGATGTCTGAATTCAAAGAAATGTATTTTGTGTATTTCCATGAACATTTGCTTAATTTTTTTGTTAATGGGCATCTTGTCAAGAAACAGTTTTCATTGTTGCCTATATTTTACAATATCAGTAATTAAAAAGTGTTCAAAGCTTTAGTAGATATAGTAAATAAACTGTATATGAATTCTATATGCTAGGTGATGCTTCAATTGGTAGTCAAAACAAATTCAAGTGCCCACATTGCAATTACATTGCCAAGTATCGACGCACTTTGAAAAGGCATCAGCTAATACATACTGGAGTGCGGTCCTTTGCTTGTGACATTTGTGGAAAGTTGTTCACGCGAAGAGAACATGTAAAGCGACATTCATTGGTAAGTATAATTGCAATTTTCAAGAACTGTACTTCTGTGGGTGAGCATTTGAGTCTTGTGCTTCTAATTTGATAAAACCTTGTTTGGAATACATGTGTTTCCGCCTTCGTGGAGGTTTTGTTTTTGCTTGGATAAATGTGTGCTGTTTCCTTCAAAACAGAATCGTAGTCAAATTGGCCCATTTATTTAGGAGTGATTTTAATTGCACTTTGCAATGGCACACCATCTTGTTGCTACAGTTCTTATGCGTTGCCCGCAGCATTGGAAGCAATCCTCGGCCACAGATCTGTATGTTCTTTGCAACAGGGTCTGTGATTGCAGCGTTTCCATTTCTCCTTTGTTATTTGCTTTCACCCCTGCATTGTCCTTAAAACAGAGAAACACCCCGTCGATGCTTTCCATTGCTATATCACTCCTGCTGGATGTACCTTTTTTCTGGGCTCTGGTTTGTCTTTCTTTTACAGTTGCCATGACCACGTCACCAACACCAGCAGCTGGTAGTTTGTTCAAATGTCATTTTGATGCCTTTGACAGAGATGATGTACAGGTTCTTGGCCCTTGTTTTATCAGTGCAGTTGATCACAGCCGCCACAGGAAGACTAAGGAAGATGCAAAATTTCACTTTATTCGAACCACCATGTCCTCTCTCAGATGTTGTGGTTCAGGGAAAGAGCTACATATTGTGAAAACAAGAGACAATTCAATTGTTTGTGGTAGTACATGAGCTTGTAGCACTTGTTTGACTTGATGGAAGGAAGGGGGTTGAAGAAGACTTGATTGGAGTTGAGAATTACTTTATTTCCGGGAAAATGGAGGAGAGGAGGGTTTTTCCAGATCATGACAGCAGTTGAACACCAGTTCTTTCAAGTCTACACCACTTGGACTTGAGGAAAGGAAAATTGGTGCTTTGATAGGATAAAATATGAACATTTTGCTGTGGGAAAGGGATTGAAAGATAGAAATGAGGACCTGGTTGAGCAAATCATCCATTTCAGTAATATTGACATGAACAGGATCAAAGAAAGCCAGTCAGTGAGCCTTGAAAGTGCATTTGTAAGATACCAAGGATTATGTAATTTCTAATATGGAGTTGTTGGAGAATGATCAGGAGTATTTTTCTTTCTCAGCAAAGAAATATCAGTGCAGTTGTATTTCCACCATCTATTGGGATTTGCTGACTCATTGTAAGCTAGACACTTGACTTCGAACAATCTTATTCTGTGATGCTTAGCTACAATAAGAATTTACTTGTGCAAAGACACAGACATTTTCAGTGGAGAAGGAGGCCTTTTGGTCCATCATGTCTGTGCCGGTCTACAAAGATTTCACTACCAGCCTTTGGTCCATAGCCCTGGAGACTATGACAACACATGAATATCCAAATAATTCTTAAATATTATGAGAGTTCCAAACTCTGTCTCTCTCTGAGTGAAAAGAAATTCCCCTCAACTCCTCTTGGCCTCCTACCTTTTCGCTTCCATTCATAACCCTAGTTATTGACCCTTCTAATAATGGTACAAGTGCCTTCGTAATCCGCCCTATCTATGTCTCTTATTTACCTCTGTTAGGTCTCCTCTCATCCTTCGCTCTTCCAAGGAAAACAATCTCAGCCTAGGCAGCATCCTGGTAAATCACCTTTGTGCCTCTCTGCAATCACATCCTTCCTATAATCCAGTGACCAGAACTGCATTCAGCTACTACTGTGTAATCAGATGTCAGAATAACAAGCTTGCATTCATATAGTGTCAACAAATTCAACCACAGCATGACCCACAACCAAATATTAAAATACGTTGACACGGACAATTCAAAAACTCCCTTGCTCTTTAATAAATAGCCAAACTAATGGTGGAAAATAGCTTTGACCTCTACCCTGACAAAATCATTCGTTAGTCCCTTCTCAAAAAAACTACTTTCTACTATTTCTATCCTTCAACTCTGTCTCTCTAACTCCATTTCACTGAAATCCTTGAACATACTGCTTCCAAATTCTCTTTCCATTACCTAATTCCATGAACTGGTCTCCTGCCACGTCACAGAAGCAAACCCATATCTCTCAATTTAATATGATATCCTCTGTGACTTCGTCCGTGATAACTCCTCATCCTTGACTTTTAACGTAAACAATAATACCAACTTCCATCAAATTAGTTCTTCTGTTGTTCATCTTTTTTGAACTATTCTTGCTTGTGCTACTCTTTAAATATTTAACCATAGATGGAATATCTCCAGGAATGACTCTTCTTTGTTGTTGGGCACTATTAGCTCCTTAATTCCTAAAGATTTATTTTAAATGACATATTTACGGGCTACTCTTGGGTGACATAATTCCAAGATATGGGATCAGCTTGCTCGAGTACAAAACCTGGTTCAATTTCTCGCATCATTTCCATCAGTTCCTCCTCTGCTTCTTTATTATCAACAGCTTGTTATACATACAATTTTAGATTACAGTTACAATTCTTCCAGTTAAGCATTGGAAAAGCTACACTGCCACATTTTCCAGCAGTTACCATAAGCTACCTTTGTTTTAAGCTGACTCACTGTTCAGAACTTCAGCTGACTGCACATTGTTTCTGTCACAAATGAGAGTGTTTTCAATTTTTCAGTCTATCTTCTATGCAAACCCTCATCTCTGTCTTTCTCACCTCCGGTCTGTCTCTATTCCAGCATGGTCTCCATGGAGGATGGGATGCCAACATGTTCCATAAATGTACACACCTCTAAAACTTAGCTGTCTATCCTAACTTATACCGTATCTCCTTCACCAGTTAGTCATGGTCTTGTTGACCTGTGTTAGCAACACGTTTTCCCAGCTTACATTTCTTATTTTCATGTTTAAATCCTTTCCATGGTCATACTGCTTCCTATCTGTAACCTCCAGCCTAGGAAACAAAAACCTGAACCTGAACTGCCCACATTCTATGTTCTCCACTACAGATTTTGTGGAGCTATCTCCCCCTGCTACTGCCCTCCAAAAAAAAAATGCTCCGGCCCAGTGTTCCCAAGGTCTTCAATCACTTTGACTTGCTTTCCTGAAGTACCCGCTGCCTCTTCATCTTCCTCTCCACGTTTAGGCCATTTCCTGAAAACATACTTCTTGCACCAAGCTTTTTGTCTATTTATTTTAATTAAATCACTGAAGCACTTTACAATATTTTTCTCAGTTTAAGAGGCTATTTAAATTAAAATGTGTTTTCTTTGTTCTTACGCTTTATGATGACTTTAATGCAGCACACATTCCCTTTGTTATAACAGCTGAGTACATAGGGACCGTGATTTATGAATATTTGATTTATGAACATGATCCCATACCTGGTTTTAATTTTTAAAGACCCAACATATGAATGTTTCCTATACTTACGAATGGCAGCTTTCCATTATTCTGCATTGTGTTCCAACTTGCAAACGGACTGCAGGACCCACTCGCAACTCGAAGACTGCCTGTGACATTGAGTGTTCTCAATGTCTTCAACTGGCCTTGCTTACTGGATAGTCACCGATCTTCTTTAAGTTGCTCACTACTTTTCAAGTTAGTGAGGTAAACTAAGCCATTTTTAAGTGTGGGTAAGCAGTAACTAGAGCACCAACAGGGGAGAGTAGTCTAACCAGTATCACACTCTTACTGAGCACTTTTGTTACCTTTGGAGACGAAGCGTACAATTTTACAGCCTCAGCTGAACGTCCTTGGACTTGATTGAGGGCATATTGTAATCAGAATTCCAACTTCCTGTTCCCATACTGTCCAGCAAATTCATCAATTTTCTTTTTGTAAAGAGACTTTCTTTAAAATAACTAAACAGTGTTCTAGTGTACTGGCAGTCATTATTTCAACCACCTACATCATAAGAAAATAAATGCCAGTATTGGAATTTGCAAGCTTATTTTCAGTTTTTTTTTGTAGAAATGTATTCCATTTGCTAATTATCTGATTTGTTTTCCTTCAGGTACACAAGAAGGATAAAAAGTACAAATGTATGGTTTGTAAAAAATTCTTCACTCTAGCAGCCAGTGTTGGAATTAGGCATGGATCTCGACGTTACGGCGTATGTTTGGACTGTTCCGGGGGTGATAGACAGCCAAAAGGTGACCATGATGGTATGGACCTGATGGTTGATCCAGAATTTTTTAAGGAACAGCAAGAAGAACGAGAACAACCGGGTGAACTGGAGCAGGAAGAAAATGAGAGAATGGTTGATGAAGACATGGCAGATGAAGATGGAGGAGGGGAAATGGATAGAGAGCAATGGGAAGATGTTGAGGCTAGTGAGACATATGTCATTTTAGACAATGACTAACTGGCAATTGAGCCATTATGTTAAACTGAGAAGTATAACTATGGTTGTTCACTGTATAAACAAACCCTATGAATTTTATCTGAATTGCAAAGATTATGGATTGGCAACAAAACACTAAATTTTCCATATTTTGCTGATAGCTATGAACATTGGATAATTATTGATATTTTAATTGTAGTAACAGCGATTTCGCAGCAGTAACGATGAAAAGTGTATTGGTGTCAGTGATGGGCAATTCCTTATAATAATTGGGATTGAAACTGCAATTTCTTTCCCCAAGAATCTATGTGAAAAACAATGGTGTGAAAATGCGGTAGTGTATGACTTGAAGTATATATATTGTGCAGGAGACTGTATCCCAATCAGTGAGACAGATCAAAATTGAGTTTGAGAGTACAGGATTTCTAGTAGTAGGAGAAGGCCATTGTTTATTGAACCTCTCTATACTGCCTGCCCCACATAGTCTTTCCTGATTTTTGCTCCATGATTAATGTAGCCCTCTGGGTGAATCAGGTCTGCATGTTGTTTCTTCTGACTACTTTTATTTGTATTTGTCTTTCATATTCCTTTATCACAGTGAAGTATTTGAACCAGCTTGGGGATTCAGTTTTTAATCTTGAAAAATCTGCTTGGATCACTTAAACTCTCCTTTTAGCCAAAGAAAATTATATTGGCTTCCTTAGCTTTTTCCTGTAGCCTAATTTCTTTCACTCAGGATCTTTGCTTGTATGTCTACTTTCTTGGCAATAATATCCTTCATATGATAATTCAGCTAAACGGCATGCACTCTTGCAGTTTGGCTCTGATCGTCATTTTGTGATGGAAAAATGTGGTTGAAACCCCTTAAAGGATTGGGTCTGAAATTCAACTTGAGGTATTTGTTTTTCTATGCATTTTCAAGTTTCAGCCTTTTCAGATGAGGAAACACACAGAATGCTTATGTAGGTGCTAAAGACTTTTAAGTTTTAAAGTTGTGTTCTTTTAAATTGAATAATGCCAACATAAAATCTTACTGCAGTTCAAGGAGAGAGAAGCTGCAAATTAATTACTTGAATAACTTCTGGTTTTAGAGTTCAAATAAGTCATGATGTGCCATCCTTAATGAAGACCAGGCCATAAATAATATCTGAGAACTGAATGATAGCAGTAGGATATCTATGTTTTTAAATGATCATTTAGTTGTTATGGAACACATTAAGTTGAGTTCTTACTGAATAACTAGTAACCGATGTAACTGAATTCTGATTTATCAGAAAGTAATGAATACTACTTTCTCCCTTTTTAAAGGAGAGGAAAAGCAATATTGTTGGTCTTAACTGGGGGTGAAGTATGAAAATAGTCTTTCACCCTCCTTGATCTCTTTAACTTAGTTACATGTTCCTCCTCTGGCATTCTTGATTCTGACTTGATTTACACACTACATTATAAAAATATCATTGCATAACAATTGTTTCGGTAAAAAGAGATAACTTTACAACTTTGGACCTTCAGTTTACCTGTATGGTTGAGTCTGTCTTTTTAACTCGGACAAATAATAGGCTGCTAACATTACGTTAATGTTTGCCTGCCTTTAATTTGCAATTATGTTTTAAAACAAGGCATATTAATGTTTTCTTTCCCTCTCCATCCTTAGTTACATAAACAGGGTCAGTAATGCTGCAGATCCAAATGTGAAAAGTGGAATTGCTGGAGATGGAAAATAAAATTATTTGAATCTAAATAGAGCAGTTTTTGTTTGTGACCCACTTCAAATTAAAAAAGTTTAATACAGTATGTTGCTAGATGAGTATCAAGTAACTTGACAACTTCTTGAATTATACCTAAATGATTTGTTACGATCTTACTGTTCAGCAATCATGATCCAGTTAACTAGAGTTCAGCTCTCAGAATTTTGGGATGTCACATCAATCTAAGCATTTTGAAGGATGGACACAGTTAAAGCTTCAAAAATAACGCCGCCTTAAAAACTAGAAATT
Source organism: Rhincodon typus (assembly GCF_021869965.1). Lineage (NCBI taxonomy): Eukaryota > Metazoa > Chordata > Chondrichthyes > Orectolobiformes > Rhincodontidae > Rhincodon > Rhincodon typus. The sequence goes on from NC_063335.1 coordinate 19,995,956, forward strand.
TTCTTGATTCTTTTTCCTCCTTTGAACAAACACAGCACAATTAAAGCAACTATCCATGATTTTCACTCCTCCGTAGCAAATGACAGTGTTGTGGTGCAAGAGGTCAGCATAATAAAGAAAAACATACTTGCTTTTATTAATTTTTGGAACTGTTGAGCTACAGATGTATTAATAATTTATTTCCTGATTTTGACAATGATGCCCATGGTGTCATCATCTCAAAATAAGATATTACTTCTGGATTTGAGATTGATTTCAGAGAACTGAGCTTCCTATATAGAAAAGTGAAAACTGTTTTATAATGATTGTCTAAGACCCCTGAAACTGAAATCATGAGTCCAAAATCAGCAGACTTATGGAAAAGAGAGCACCGGTTGAAGTGGAAACAATGGCACACATCTAATGAGAATAATATCTCTGGTAAAGTGGATTTTTTCAATCCATCCCCTCAGCTAGTTTTCAGAGAACATCCACTTGACTGAATTGTTTTGTCAGTGTTTCCTCTTCATCTTTTTCCATGTAGATTTTTTTCTGTCCTAATTTGTAGATACTGGTATGTTGTTCCACAGTCTCCAGTTGCATCTAAAGATTTTTGAGGAGCCTCAAAGCTGAGCCTGATATTGCTCTCACCAGGCATCCACATATGTCCTTTTCAGTTGGTGATGTTGGAAGTGATCAGAAACAGGAGTGATGGCCAATTGTATCTTCCATGGTTGTCCTGGCTGAGATCAAGTAATTCAGCATAAATCCAGCTTCGGAGTCCCCTGATTAATACAACTAAACTCAGGGCTATATCAGATGCAATATTTCCTCATTAGGCTGTGAAAGGTGCTAGTTGCTCTGTACTGTGCTTTTGAATTTATTAGAGACACTTTGGGGCAATGATGTGAATGAGATCTTTAACATTAAATTCTGCCTACAGATAGGAGGGCTGGTGCAATGTATTTGGTGTAATGGGAATCTGTGTGGATTTCACCATACGGATTAAGGTCGCAAGTTCGATCTGGACTTGTTGAATTTTTTCTTTGAAAGAAGTATATTTTAGTCCCATTCGTCTGACTTTTCTTTATACTCCTTCAACTATTAATTCTCTGTTTCCACTGGTGTTTCTGATATTTGGTCTATTTGTATTAGCCCTTACATTAACACCATCATGATTTTATAGGAAAAGTTTAACACACACTTTTCTGCTTCCTGTCTATCTGTCTACAATTCTAATTCCAAATAACGGTTAACAGGCTTAAGTATATTCATGTGTCACCTTATTCCTGTTGGAATTCTTCAGAATATATTTACCTTTTAATACTGGCAGCAGTCTTGTGAAAAATTAACATGACAAAAGATAATTTTGGAATTGAATTCAGTAATCCTTTATGCAGTCTGGTATTTGTACTATTACAGGGTGGTACTGATGCACTTTTCCATGTTTGTAAACAAAGTACATTGAGAATTGTGGATGTTGCAGTGAATTTTTAGCTTGGATTTAATAAATCTAAGTACAAAAACTGCAATGTAAATCTGAGACCCCTTTGTGGTTGGGTCTTTGTAAAATGCTATTTTGAACCGTTCCTTTTACAGCTTAACATTTTTAAGTAGTGCAGTCTCCAATCATCCCTAACAGTTTGTCTCCCTTGCCGTGTAATCATGGTGGTTTTACTTGATTCTGAGGACATTTTAATATTCTTAACACTGTTAGGTTTCCACCCAATAACTTCCTGTTATTTCTTGATTTTTTTTCTCTTAAAATATATTGGATCTATTACTAGAATATTATTGTGATCCTGTTAATAAGCACCTATTAATAATCGCACCAATCAGTAAATTTAAAGTTGCTTTTTGAACTCCATAGTGCACTGTTATTGGTACAGAAGTGAATTACCAGTCTTTAATCTACTTTCTTTTCCTTAAAAAAGCTGAATTACTTAATGAGTTAGCATGATATATTAGTACACAGAGTTTCTTATTTTTCACCATGTTTTGGTGCACATTTGTATGGGCTAAGTTTAAAAACAGATAATTTTGAGAAGTAAATTTCTAGTAATTGTTGAAGCTCATGTCACAATAATTCAGGCCAGAGATGGTAAGGTAGGATTTTCTGCTCCAAAGATGGGCTTCAATCCATCATCCTCAACTTTAGATTTTAGTAACCATTACTACCAAAGATATGTGACGACAAAATGCATTTAAAATATTATGGTTACTGCAGTGTGTATGGGACAATTATTCTGAAATTCAAATTGAGTGATGCTGGATTATCATTTGGAAAAACCTTCCAGTTCCTTCAGAGTTTATTAAAGCAGTTTTATTCTTTGAAGAGCAATGACAGGACATATTTAAAGTGGTTGTGACTTAAATATTTAATTGTATGAATTAGATCAAACAAATTAGTGTATTGTGATTTTATTCTATGATGAAAACTTGTTTATTACGCATTAGGATATTGTCTTCACCTGTAATTTTATATTTGATGTTGATAAATGCTTTAATTTAAATTGGCGTGCACCAAAATAACTGATTGAATTGAACCTCTTCTGTGTGGAATGTGACAATTGTGAAATATTTGAGACTAAGCAACATTTAGGAGCATCATACCACCAAGAATTGGGACCTGTGAGGATTTGCCCACCACTGATTTCAGTGGAAAATAGCATTCTGTTGTTTTAAGGCAGTTGTGTCTAATACATAGACAAAGTTTATATTGTATATTGTGATCAGCAAGTCTGACAGTTTGTAACACTGCAGTTATGTTAATTATCCATGAGACAAAATTAATTGCAAGCTGTGCTTTGGAAAAGTAATTTTTGCAAACCTTTAAACATAGTAAATTTTAGTTCCACACTTGTTTCCTATCAATTATTTATTTAGCATAATGGATTTATTTCCAGTGTATAGACTGCTGTGTGTAATAAATATCTGTAGTTTATAGTGGCAGCATAAAGTAGCTGATTTATTTATATTGGGAAGGGAGAATTTGTGACTATAGAATGAACTGATTGAATCATCACATCTGTAGACTTGACCATAAATCTAAAATGTAGAAAGGAAATGAGAATTTCCCCACAGAAGGATTCTAAATCAATTGATTTGTGCTAATCCTCATTAGCCCCTGGAATTTACCTCAGATTTAGAAGTTGTGGTTTTTGAAATACAGGTTGTTTGACCTGTTCGGTATTGATGTCAGGATTACTTGTGATTCAGAATGTAGAGTGAACGTCTTCACTTCTGCAACACTGAATTTTTTGTACCAAATAAGAAGAAAAAAATTAACAAGAACCCAAGCTAATATAAGTGATATTGAGTCATTTCCAAAAGGACAAATTGGGAGGGACTTTTATATAGTGCATCACATTCAACTGATGCAACTTAATGCAAGGTGAAAATTAAGCTTTTTTAAAACACTTTATACAAATAATATATACACTGCAACAACTATCTATTTTCCTATTTGTATAATTGCAGCTCAATTCAAACCATTTTTTTTTATTTGTAAGAATTGCATTCATTCTTGAAAGGATTAATGATTTGCTTATGCACCTGTTTTGATAAGAGTTGAGGGGAGACGATTTTTTTATTTGCAAAAATGATTTGCATATATATTTGGGATCAAAGGGGCCAACTGGTCTGTTTAAATTTTGTTGAGTGAAAAATGGAAAAACTGTTCTTAAATTATGATCTGGTTTCATTATGTTCCCAGTAAGTGTCAAGAGTAGATGATAATTATGGAAAATTAAGTCTAAAAGTAAAGAGAAAAATAATTTGAGAGAGAAGACTAACACTGTGGAAAGAAAAGTGAGCTATAAAGGGGTGATTGTGTGTAATGGGTGTGAATTAACTGTGGTTCAAATCGCCGCAGAAAAAAGTTAACATGCCACAATCTTTATAATGAATGCTATTAAATTTGAGTTGGTACTGGTCAAAAACAGTAAACAGAAAGTAAAATTTTCAATTTGGTGTGGAAATTAAAGAAAATAAAAATCATGCAGCCTGAATCCAAAAGGGTTGTGTGCACTAACATCTACGCAGTTGCTGACTGGAACATATAATCTTACTGTGTTGCTTCAGTTCCTGAAGATTATTGTTTGTAAATGTTGACTGAGAAACTATGCATTTTAATTTTAAAAACCCAGATCAACTGTACCATTACTGTTAGTGTCAAAATATAATATACTTGGCACCACGTACACATATTTTCTGTACTTAGTTTTTGTACATAAAATTGTACATTTTTTGCACACAGAACTGAAAACAAGTATTTGCCAACATGAATGTGACACAAATTCACCAAGGCAAATTCTTTATACCATGGGAAGACCGCTTCTGTGTAAAATTATAACAAATACTTTTTTCCTTGGAAAATATTGAATAGTGATTTTATTTTTAATTTTAGAACTTGTTAAAGAAACTCCAAGCTCTCGAACCACTTATATTTAATACACTGAAGTCTGTTGTATATTGTTCCATATTTATATTTTCAGGCCAGTGTGGGTTCAGTTCCCTCATTGATTGAGGTTACCATGAAGGACTGTCGTTCTCAAGTCATGGTGACCCTTGAGTTAAACCACAACCAGTCTCTATCCCTCCCTCCATGGGAGGACAGCTGTATGGTCTGGTAGGACTATAGTGACTTTACTTTTAATGCAAATTCAACATTTTAGTTCTTGCATTTTGCTATGCAGTGTTTTCAGAAACAGGAAATACATGTTCCTGAAAATCCATCTTTTGAGTCAGCTAGTAACTGGAGAACTGCCTCTTGAGAAAGATGTTAAAGATCCCATGACACTTTTCAGATAAGAGAATGGAGTTCTTTAAGTATGTGCAGTCATTCCTTCCTCAATCAACACTGCCATGAAAGGTTTGTCATCTTATGGCTGTTCATGGAATCTTGTTGTTTGCAACATTTATGTTCATTAACACCTTGCTGCATTATTGAAAGTTATTAATCTTATTCAAGGTGTTTTGAGACATTTGTAACTAAATGCAAGCCTTTTGAAGCAAAGGTGTGTACTTTATATGCAAAATACACAAACATACGCAGCAGGCCAAATCTCTAGCTGCTTATTTTATAGCCAGGATCAAGTAACCTGGCCTCATCTGGTGACATAAGGCTATCAATGTTTCTGACAAAATTAATGGCTGTACTCAGGTAAGATAAAACATCCGGCTGGAAATTTTACCTTTGAGATAGAATAATCAAATTGAAGTATACAGCCAGATATGTTCTGTGTATTAAATCAGTTGTATTAAAGGCTGGAGCTTTCTTTAAAAAGATGGAAATATTTTTTAGTTGACAAAATAAATTATTTCCTTCTCTCTCAATCTTTTAATAATAATCTCTTAACCTTTTTTCCAAAGGCCTCAGGGTAAACATGACATAAATATTGGGTATGTAAGATAAAAGGCTCACTTTAAATAATAGTTAGTTGTGTTGCACATTCACATTTTCTTATCACTGATTTTCATTCAGATTTGGTGTGATTTAATATTAATTATGTAAACTTCATAAATGATCAGTTTGTAGATTGTATGCAGTAAACTGTAAATTCTTTTTGTACAGCCTTATTATTGGTGACTCTTTCTGCTTGTCTAAGCTGGTGCTATACTTGTACTAAACTCAATGCTAATGTTGAATGATTTGATTTTGATATCTTGGATCTTTAATCCATTTTTTCACATGTTTCGCCATCGAATAAGAACTTGCAATTTTAATCTGCCAGCTGTGTTGAATTTGTGATTTCCCATATCAATACACAGTTGGTATATCACATTAAAATGATTTGATTCTCATTTCAATTAATGCCCTACAAAATTGAGTTCTGGCAATATTAATGGAATACTTGTTTATGTTTAAAATTATTACCAAAAAATCAGCATTATTTTAGTTCACTTATTTGCTTTAATTTATTTTTAATTAACTATGAACCAATGAATACGACATGCTGGAGGGGAAAAGTGCATCTTACAGGTATGCATCAAATATGTCGTCATCTTGAATAACAAAAAGACATTTTGTGGACAGCTTGATGATTCAAGATTAGCCTAAAAAATGCAATGAAAATTGTGAAAATATGTAATATCTACTGGGAGAAAACTACTTTAGTTTCATGTGCAATCCTTTGTTAGGATTGAAAACAGAGGTTAGTACTTTAATGGCCTTGTGGAATTAAGCAGGAGAATGGAAGAAATAACATTCCAGCCACAGAAAGGATGCTCCTGGGTTGAATAACGTGCAAACTGTTCAGGAAAGGGAGCTTTTGTGAAAGATTCTTATTGACGGATTGCGGGAACCACAACTTAATTAGGGATGTGTGGTACATACTGGCTTTGTTTGCTATGCTGTCATCCCAATAATAAATTTATAAAAAATACAGAGAAGGCATGGTGAAGATGTACACCAGGATAAAGGTTGCGAAGGTAAATGCACAAGGACTCAAACTACCACAGAAAATGTTTCAAATTCAAAGAAAATGTCAGTATTCTTTGTATGGACAACTCTTATTGCTAACTGGATTTTATCCTCGCTTGCCACTTGGTGTGAAGGTGATGGGTATATAAAAGACAGTGGGTGACTTTGCTTTACACCCTGACACGTCTGAAATTTTACAGGGGTTCGGGAAAGCCTTGAGTGGCCTTGCCACCCTTTGGCCTATTAGGGCCCTAAGTAGCCAGTTGACAGTAATGTAAGGCACTCATCATGTGCTACTTTACCAATGGCAGAGTGAAGTCCATGTTGTCTGGCCAGCAACTGTAATGCAGGACATCCTAATTAATATAGGGATCCCAACCTACCTGTTTTGATCATTGATTTACAAGCATGGTGACGATCTGCTATTTTCCACACAGCTTAGTACTGACTGATATGATGAAATAGGGAAGCAAGATGGAAGAAAATATAGTTTGTTGAGACTAGATTGAGCTGGTTTTGTTATTGTAACTTTCCTGTAATTCGTCAAATTGTGAAAGATTCAACAATTTTGAGCATATATTATGTCGAATAGAAATACAGTTTGAGATGCTTTAAGATTTCAGAAATATCAGGCTAAAAGTTGACCCGGCCTACAAAACTGACCATACCGTCTGATCAAATTAATCATGAAGTTGCACTCGTTTTCAGGCCATCAAGGTGGCTCTTCACTTTGAGTTGTTTGGTTTTCAAATATTAAAAAAAGCTTGTATGAAACCGACTATTGTACACTAATGAAACTAGTAAATGGTTGTTTAATTTTTAAAAGACATTTTCAAATATTTAAAATCCAGTTACTCTTTTGTGATAAACCCATACTCAATTGTACTAATGAAACTACATCAGATTACCACTCTTAAAGATATTACTAAATGTTTTAGTACAAGGGAAAAATAAACAATTACATTCTAAAATCCTTGATTGCACTGTTTTATGAAAATATTTTTTATGCTTAGGCAAATCAGTTTGAGCACAAACATGAATCCTAAAAGCAGTCCAAAAAGCAGCATAATTTGCAATTGGGTAAGTGTTAAAATGTCTGAGGCTAAAAACTAACCCAGTGTTCAAACTATAGAACAGTAAACTGGGGTGAGGTATGATTCTGTTCCCAAAGCGTACACTGAGTTCAGGTTGAATTATGTGGAGTGTGATAGAATGTGATGTCAGGGTGGGAGACCAGCTACGGAGAAGTCAATATCATACATTTACCAAAACAATCACTGAAGCAGAGAGTATTTATTCATTTATATATGTGGAAATTCAGTGAAAACAGGGAATATGATGTAACAGATTGGAGGGGGTGTTCAGTTGTCTCAAACTGAAGGAGAGGTTCCAAGTTTTTGGGAAATAGTACGAGCTGATGAGTTTAAAAAAAAATTGTACTCCTGAATTTGTGAGCTACTGGAAGACTGGACAAGATTGCAAATTGTGGCAAATGGATATTATGCTTGGTGGTGGTGTTTTAAGGTGGGTGACAGGTAGTCTGGGAAATACAAAGAGGATCTTGGGTCTGATTGACAGGTTGCTGTTAAGTAAAAGAAAAAAAGATGCAGAAGCTTGGGAAGTGACAGATGTATTCAACAAGTATAAATGAATGTTTGGATAATCTTTGCATTGTAATGGATGTTTTGCAGAAATTTAGTGGAGAGGTAGAGAAGGCCATGGAAAGGTGACAGGTGGGAATTGGAAACAGAACCAAATGACATAAGCAACACAAAAGCAAAAATTCAGCCCATCACATCTCAGCATTTACAGCAGTCCAAACCTATTCTCATTGCTAAGTTTACTATTTGTGTGTTGACTGATTTTAAATATTAGTACATTACATCAGTTTACTAATTGCTAGGAGCAGAGTTACGCAATGAATTTTGCTTTTTGTAAAACTGAAGAGTGACTCGCTCCTTGAATACTAGCCTTGGATATAAAAGCCAGCATTCTATTTGCTTTTCTGGACCTACGCGTGACATTTTAATGACTGGTTTACTAATGTGGTCCAAGCTGATGTTGCACTTGAACAGGTCTAATTCCAGATGGAAATCTAGCTCAATGGATCATACTTTATTCTGTTCTTAATTTAACCTGATGGTCTTTCACTGAAACATAAGCATGCCTGACTGCAGATTTGGTTTTAACAATAAAAACAAGTTTATTACTTTAAAAATGTCAAACTGTCCACATATAATAGTTTGAAAGATTTCAAAACACAGGGCAATATAAAGTCTCATCAATTCCCCAACAGCATCGCTCTACAGTTACTCAAAAAAAACAGAAAAATCCCTTCTCTGACCAATCCGTAAGTTTGACTTGTGTTTTTTTTTCTATTTCCCCCTTAGTTCCTGCCCTGTAAATCTTTTGCCTTTGATTCACACAACTAAGGTCTTTAATTTTTTGTTCTGAAGAGGAGTCAGGCTGGACTCCGTGTTAACTCTGTTTCAGTCTCCAGATAGTGCCAGACCTGCTGAGTGTCTCCAATATTCTATGCATTTGTTTCAGATTGCCAGTATTTTGCTTTAATAAGAGCTTAGACTTTGTCAACTTTGAGTAAACAGTGCAGATTTGTAACTGAGCACTTCAGGTTTGGAAGTTTTCACAAACTGAAACCTTTACACTGAAGTATCATTCCCCAGACTATTCTGAACAAACTCCTTTGTCTCAGTGAAACTGTTCTTACATCTGACCTAAGGTGTCCTTTGAATTGAATTTAGAAGCTTTTTTTTAAAATAACAGAACTTATTCATCCTCCTGCTAAGCTAATGGTTTATTTTTACTCTTCTGTCATAAATTACCATAATAAAGTTCCATTAACTTTCCAGGAGTCCTTCATGCATCAACTTTCTGACATATTGTTTTGAAATCACAGTTTTGGAAAGACTGACCCAGTTGATTGTTAAACCCCTTCCCAAAAACCCTGCATACCTCTAGTTTGAAATTCAAATTTTTAAAAGATGAATATATGTTGAATCTCACACCTTTCGTCAAAATATTTGAACCCCAAATCTTTTTGGCACTCATGCTTTCAGCTTTCCACCTTTTACGGAATTACCATGTTCAGTCTTTTCTAAGTCTGAAGTAAATTACGTGGCATTTGGTTGCATTGAAATCCATCTGTGACTGTACATTTTTAAAAATTCATTTATGGGATGTGGGCCAACATTTATTGTCCATCCACGGTTGAGCTAGAAAAGTGGTGAGTCATCTTGAACCACTGAAATCCATTTGATGTAAGTCGACCTACAATACCATTATGGAAGGAGTTCCAGGACTTTGACTCAGTGACACTGAAGTAATGGTGATATTGTTTTCAAGTTAGGATAGTGAGTGACTTAGAGGAGAACTTGCAGGTGGTGATGTTCCCGTATATCTTTTTATTTACTTAGTCTATCAACACATCTTTTGAAAAATTGCATTCTCTTAAGGCCCTCACTGATTTTTCATTATTTTTATATTATTCTTTCAAGTTTTGGTTTGGAGCTATGAAGTGAGAACTGTGACCTAAAGATGACTTTTCTCTGTGAATAACAGTTTGTGTTAAAAGCATAATAGACCAAACAACCTCTTGTTTATTCATGAGGCGTAATTGCAGGTTGTTTCCTGATCAAAAGGTTCATGGATGCTTTGGTTACCGGGGAAGAGCATTATGTTTAAACAGATAACCAAAGTTGGCTATTCACTGAGAATTGGTTCCAGCAAGTCTGGAAAAGATCTTCTACTCTGGCAGATAGCACGTCTTGAATGGTAACTAACACGGTCAGTCTCTCAAGCAGTAGTCAGAGTTTGAATTGGATTTTGGATTGTGTTTTCTTGAAAAAAGAATCTGGCTGTTGATGCTGCAGCATGAAGATTGGAAAGATCCCTGCCTAACCTCCCATCAGCTGCTCTTGGAAGCTCAAGGGAAAGAAAATCAGGTTATAAATATTACTGCTTTTATCTCAGTGAATTGTAAAGGTGACCTCGGTTGACATCTTCAGAAAATCAACTAAGAAACCATCATGTGTGCCTATGGAACAAAACATCATGAAAACCACTTAAATAATCTGGCCAGTTTTGTCGGGGGTTTTTTGTATCCCCGAACTGTGTTTGTCTATCTTTTGTGTGGATGGGACTGAAAACAAAGGTTTTTGGATTTCTAGCATAACCAGTAATCTAATTGGTCTAATTTTGCTTTAAATTGCTATATTAGAAACAAATTACAAAGTATTTTATTTAAGATGCAAATCAGTGTCTGTAATTGATTATTTGCAGAGTCAAGCTTTGGTTACTCAGAAGTCAGGTTAGGTTCACTTTTAAGGGTCTTTAAATATTCAAATTTTACTGTGAATAGAAAAAAGGCTGATTTGGTCCAGCTGCCTATTTTGTGTTGTAATAATTCCAATCTCTACTGATTGCAGTGCAGTAATGGAGGCAGGCCAGGGTTAGATAAATATGGAGCATGTTAGGAACAGAACATTGTGAAACAGACTGGGAGTGGGCTATGATCTGGAAATTTAAACCAAAGAGAGGTGTGATGCCCAAGCAGTCATGGAGTTGTATAGAACTACAGAGTTGAAGGGAGATGAGAAAGGGTGAGATTACAAATGGATCTAACTGAGATTGAGAACTTTAAATTTGATCTGTTGGGCAACCAGAGCTTTGTAAGGTTAGGAATGATGAATGAATAGGAATTAGTAGCAGAAGGAATACAAGCTGTAGAAATTTTAGATTAACTAAGAGTTATGGAAGGTCGGTCAGTGAAAGACTAACTAAAAGCTAATTGAAGAAATGGGTTTTATTGGGGATGGCTTCGGTAGAGTGGGAGTTGGTCAATTCTGTGTAGGTGAATGTAACCTGACACCAGGTTATAGTCCAACAGGTTTATTCAAAATCAGAGGCTTTCGGGGCATAGCCCCTTCACTGGGTGAAGTGAGAGAGAAGCACACAGAATACAGAACTTATGGGCAGAGAGATCAAAAGACCATACAAATGGTGTGAGTGGGGTGCCGAATAATAAGTCCCTGCAAGTGATCCGAAGTGTCGGACGCTGTGAGTAACATGTCAACAGCTGAATAAAGAGCAAAGAGATGACCTATAATCTGATTAAATGAGGCAGAGAGATAATTACAAAAAATTAAAAATAAGGTGGTGCTGGAGACAAAATGACTGGAAAACACGATAGGTATAAGAGTCACATGCCAAGGGTCTAACCAAAGTCATAAGTAATTCAAAACTTTAGAAACTAATTAAAGTAGAGATCGTAACAATTTATCCAGGTGATGGTGACAAAACAGGGCAGTAAGGAAGATTTTACAGATATAGAAATGTTGTGGTTCATAGAATCCCTACAGTGTGGAAACAGGCCCTTCAGCCCAACAAGTCCACACCGACCCTCAGAGCATCCCACCCAGACCCATCCCGCTATAACCCATCTACTCAACACATCCCTGGACACTATGGGGCAATTTAGCATGGCCATCTATCTAACCTGCACATCTTTGGACTGTGGGAGGAGCACCCAGAGGAAACCCATGCAGACACAGGGAGAATGTGCAACCTCCACACAGTTGCCCAAGGGTGGAATTGAACCCGGGTCCCTGGCGCTGAAGCCAACGTGCCACCCCAATGGTGTGGTCACATGTAGCATGACATGAAACTAAGATCACAGTTGAGGCCGTCTTCATGGGTACAGAACTTGGCTATCAGTTTCTGCGTTGTTGCGTATCCTGAAGGCTGCCTTGGAGGATGCTTACCTGAAGATTGGAGGCTTAATGTCCTTGACCGCTGCAGTGTTCCCCAGCTGGGATGTAACATTCCTCACTGGTGATTTATTGTGCATTGTCCATTCATCCATGTTTTCCACGATCTTGGGTTCATGTCACGCTACATGTGAGCCCACCACACTTCTGTATCTGTAAAATCCTCCTTCCTGTCCTGTTTTGTCACTATCACCTGGATAAACTGATGATCTCTTTACCTCAATTAGTTTGTACAGTTTTGGATTACTTATTACTTTGGTTAGATCCTTGGCATGCAACTCTTATACCTATTGTGTTATTTCAGTCATTTGGTTTGTCTCCTCCACCACCTTTAATTTTGTGCAATTATCTCTTTGCCTCATTTAATCAGATTACATGTCATCCCTTTGCTTGTTATTCAACTATTGAAACCTTACTCATACCATCTGACACTCTTAATCACCTGCAGGGACTTGTTATTCGGCACTCCACACAGCTTTTGTATGGTCTTTTGATTTCTCTGCCCTTGATCTCTCCTTGCCCATAAATTCTGTGTTCTGTGTACTTCTCTCTCACTTCACCTGACAAAGGGGCTACGCTCTGAAAGAAGAGAAATAACAAGGTATAGAACTGGATAAACACAGCAGGCCAGGCAGCATCTGAGGAGCCTGCTCCCCTGATGCTGCCTGGCCTGCTGTGTTCATCCAGCTCTATATCTTGTTATCTCAGATTCTCCAGCATTGGCAGTTCCTACTATCTCTCCACTCTGAAAGCTTGTGATTTCAAATAAACCTGGTGTCGTGTGACTTCTGACTTTGTCCACACTGGTCCAATACTGGCACCTCCACATTAGAGGTAAAAGCAGGAAAACCTTGAGATGGAAAAGATACTGGGTTGGAAGCTATCAACAATGTAATGAAATTCTCAAGATCAGAGCAATACTTGATTTGGAATTGTTTTTCCTGCTTTTGCAAATATTTCTTCCAATCCCAATACTGAAAATGACAGTTTACATAGTATAGCTATATGATCTCACAAACTACTTAAAACTGCAGATCAGTTATTTGCAACGTCCTGGGCAGTAAATTACCAAGTATTTATTACTCTGAACTAAACTGTGTTGAATTTACAGTTTTTAAACTTGACATACTTCTGTGTTTGGCAAAGTTTTATTTGATCTTTCTTGATATGAAACACTATAAAAAGTAGCTCACCTTAATATGCATGCTGCAAATTTGGAAATGTTTATTCCAGTTACTCTTCTTCATTGAGTCTCAGGATTGAATACTACATTGCTCACATGCACCCACCGGCAACTGATTTTTCAGACTTTACACAAAGACCACTCAATACAATTGTTCTGTAAAATTAGGAATGTATTGAAGTAGGGTTTACATTCCTTTTGTTCATTGTATTTGCTACTTGTTTCATGGTATCAGCAATGCTAGAAATCTCTTTCCAACTGTCTGAATGAAGGGATCTTTCCATCTTGAGTTGGGATTTCAGATAGTTTAGATCCTGAGCCAGTCTATGAATATGTCCTTTCATGAGAAGAATTTCATCATCTTTTTCAAAAATCTGTATTTAGCAAGTGACAGACATACAACATGATTAGAGGAACATTGTTATAATAGACATCATGGAATATTTACACTCAGCTGAGTGTCCTTTTTGACTTGTTTAGAACTGCTATCATCCTTTGCCCTATTGCAGTTGCACCCTTCCACTTAATTAAACGGAATTGCAACTTTCCTGCTATTTGACATTCTGATCAAGTCCATGTTAATCAACTGCAATTGCTACTTTTATATAACCAAAACACAGTTGAAATGGATCACTACTGACTAAGTATCTTAAATTTGAAAATACAAACAAGGAGCAGGAGTAGATTGCTATGGCTCCTGGAGCATGCTCTTCCATTTAATAAGATAATGGTTGATCTGTTTTGAATTCCATATTGCCTCTATTTCCAATAACCAATTCATCTGCCAGCTCTTACTAGCCATTATCAATTCTCTAGTTTCTATATGATTTCTTAAAAATATTTATAGAAATTCTTAAGATCTGTTTTCATTTTTCTGGCTAGCTTTCAGACTTCAATTTTCCCCATCTTAATGTTTTAGTCACTTTTTATCCATTCTTCTGACCTGCACCATTTTATGCTTTTCTTTAAGTCAGATGCTATCTTTAATGTTTCTAATCAGCCATGGATACTGTGCCCATCACTTGGAATTTATTTATTCATTTTTTTTATTCTCATCAGCTGTGTGCAATGCTAGCAAGAATTTGTTTCTCATCTCAAATTGCCCATGAACTTCGTGCTTGCTAGGTCATTTCAGAGGGCAGCTAAAAGTCAACCACTTTTAGAATCTGGAATCACCGGCCAGACCAGGCAAGGATGGCCAATTCCTTAAAGGACATTAGTGAAGCAGATGGGCTTTTACAAAAGTCAATTAAAGGATTCTATGATTACCAAAATCGGCTTATATATTTAAATTTAGAATCCTACCACCACAACTGGTAAAATTTGTACATTCTGAAATATCCCCCAAAATGTCTGTCACTGCACCTCAATTACCTATTCTTTAATCTAGTGTGCTAATTCAATTTAAATAGCTAATCTTTCAAGCCCTCCATTTCCTTTATTTAAGATTAAAAATAGTCTCAGACTTGTTTCTCTTTTTACAAACCAAAAGTAAATTCAATCATGGTCAGTTATTGTCACTGTTACTTCGGGGCACCTTCACTGAGAATTAAAGAATGATCTATCTCATTGCACAAGATCAGATCTGACATAGCCTGCTCTCTGCTCTGCAGTTCTAAGAAAATATCCTAAAAATATTCTATGAACTTACCTAGACTACCTTTCTCCCATCTGACTTTGCTCAGGAAGGGTCACCGGACTTGAAGCGTTAACTCTGATTGTCTTCTCCACAGATGCTGCCAGATCTGCTGAGCTTTTCCAGCAACTTCTGTTTTTGTGTCTCTGGTGTTACTGTTAGGGAACCTGTACACTACTCCCACAAGTGACTTCTTACCTTAATTATTTTTCATCTCTACACAAACTGTTTCCACACTGCTGATCCTGAACTTGGACCATCACCCTCTATTATGCTAATACCATTATTAGCTTACAGAGTCACCCCTCCACCTTTTCCTGGCTTCTGTCCTTAAATGTGCTGTTCCCCTTCAATATTCAGGTACCAATCTACGTAATCGTGCAGCCTTGTCTCTGTAATGGCAATCATGTCAGACTGATCTATTTCTATTTGTGCTTTCAGTTTATTTGTTTTGTTCTGAATGCAACATGCATTCAGACATGGAGCCTATAGTTTCACCCTTTACTCCCTGTAAATTCTAGTGTTTGTTACCGGTTAGTTGACTCCTATATCCATACTCTCTATCCCTTCCTGAGACCTCTATTTATTGTTTCCCTCATTAATATCTTTCTCTTTGGCTCTGACTCTACTCTTTGAATTACCACCTCTTCTCAAATTTGATCCCTTGTCTCCATTATTGAGTTTAAAATCAAATTTTTTTAAAAAATCGTTTTCTTTCCTAGTTTTGAGGTTTGCAATAACCCCAGTACAATTCAGGTGGAGACCATCCCAATAGCATTGTTCCCATCTACTTCACTGCCCCGCAAACTGGAACTACTCCTTCCACACCAGTCTTTGAGTCATGTATTCATCTCTTAATCTGATTTGGCTGATACCAATTTGCTTGTGGCTCTAGTAATAATGCAAAGATTATGATCTTTGAGGTTCCACCACTTAGTTTTGTGCCTGGCTTTCCGACTATGCAGAATTTTTTTCTTTGTGCTGCCTATGTTGTTGTCTACATGGGCCACAACAACTGTTTCCTCCCCTCCCACAGCAAATGAGCAGATGTCCCAAACCCTGGCATGTGGCAGGCGACACAACTATCTGGACTTTTTATTTGCATAGTACCAGAATTTCCAATACTTTTATTATTACAAAGTAACTTTTCAACCCTTTCTTAGGATTAACCAGATTGGGGATTGCTAGTAGTTCCTATGTTATTTAATATACCTTTCTGGAATTAATTTAACAGTATACCTTTATTATATTGTTAGATGTTTATTTAGAGTCATGAGACTTGAAGAATCTGAGGGTGCCATAGACGTTGTGAAATTGATGTAAAATTACTTGCCTCGATCCATGTTTCCATTTCCCTCCTTGGTCGCACAGCTAATATTGAGGTATCAGTGGTATTAAATTGGAAATTTGAACTTGTAACTGATTATAGTATGGCATTACAGACTTCTTGACAATTAACTAGCATTAGCAAAGGATGTGGGCAAATGCTCAGGAATCTAAGTGAATTACCCATGTAAACAGTGTGACCGTAAAAGCTAAATACAAGCTTGTTGCTCATTAGAAAGTGACTGAATCCTTAACTAGAGTGATGAATTCCACCAAATGTCAGGAAGCTTGATACTGACTAGAACAGACCATCACTGGTGACTGCAGTGACTGTCTATAGATATGGGAGAACTATATAAAAGTATTACACCATTCTGTCCTGGCTATGGTATTGATAGTACACCATCAAAGGAGTATTGATGGAGGAGAAGGTTCAATGAAAAAGTCTGTCCGCTTCTCCTCAGGCTAGCTAGAGATGGCATCATGGTGTAATCTGATGAATTTTTACATAAACCATCTGCCTCTTTCCAGTTAGCCTTGAGAGAATAATCTTGTGCCCATCCCTTTCACTTCTGATTTTGTTTGTGCAACAGTAATTAATTCAGAACACAAGCTATAAGGGGCAAGTGCAAGATGCACTGGGCTAGTATTTCCATGGTAAAAGGTTGGAACATTCTCAAAATTTCCAGGAAAAATAAGTTCCACCCTAATAATAAGTAAATATCGTGTTGCATTTGTATTAATATTGAATTACAGGTACTATCAAATCATGCTCAAAATTATTTAAAATAATTCAGAATCTGTCGCCTGTTGAGAGTTTCAGGAACACTTTCACTTCCAAATAAATTGTATGCATTTTGGCTGAAAGATTAAATGAACTAATATTCTTGGCTTAAAATAATTTGTTTCATGGTTCAAAATATTGCTATCAGTTCTGATTTACATGAACAATTATCAATTAATAACCTAGACATGGCTGAAGTGCCTGGATTTTTTTAAACCTCTTACTTTAGATTGTATTTGTCATAAATTACTGGAAATGCAAATGACATTTGATATTGGCATAGTAATATCAAATGGTAAATCTGGGGCCTCATCAAGATTGGTTACGATGGTCTAGTGTCCTTAATAAGGAGTAAATAAATAGGGTGGATGATAAGGGGTCATGGTAATTTCCCTACTTCTGACCCAAGAGGCCCAAGTTCAAGGCCCACCTGCTTCAAAAGTGTATAATATCATTTCTGAAAAGGTTGTTTAGAAAACATCTAGAGTGAATGACAGTGGAGGAACTAGAATGAATAAGTCAAAATACCTATTCTTTTTTGCCTTCATCTTTTGAAGAGACTAAACAAAAACAAAACATTTGAAAGTTTATAAACAATTTATGGCTGGTGAAGTTGGCCTCCACCGCTATTCCCTTTCTTGGCATCCAATGCTGAAAGGCATCTTAGGACCATAAATTGTTGTTAATTGGTTCTTTGTGGAATAAAATAACAGCACTAAATAGTTGTGCTGACATCTGTTTGTGTTTACATCTCAAATCCAGCAATTTCTTGATCTCATAGGGAGGAAATGATGGTTCAGGGTGCAAACTTTCCAGCAATCTCTGAAGATTGGCAATTTACTGCAACCTGTGGCAAAGAGAAGATCCCTGCTTTTTTTCTGCATTAATAATAGCAGTCGCCATGAACTAGTCATTTTTGAACAATTTCTGGCAAAATGTATATCAAAATACCTGTTTATGTAATTCAGAGGTATGCTCAACTAGATTGGCTTTCTCTCGCTTTAACTGGGTGTTTTCCAGCTTAATATTAGATTGGCAATTCTCCAGTGCAGCCAGTTGATTCCAGAGTGACAATCCATTCAGTTTGACGGAGCTTTTCCCTTGTTCTAGATGCTGTAACTAAAAAGATGAATGCATATGAGTTGAATAAAGTTTATAATTATTCACTTGTCTAATTCCACCCTCTGTATCCACCACCCACCCCCTCCATACCTAAATTCTTGTACATTAATATTTTTCATCCTGATCTTATAGGTTTTCTTATACTCTATGCAGCTACCAATGAATAGAGTGACTACTGCCAAAAAATTGAGTGTATTTCGCAGGTATGCAAAAAAAAATTCCATTGTAGATGGATTAACTGACATTAGAAATATACACTGTATGATACAGTAGTCCCAGTCTAAAACTTTCATTTACAATGTGGAGTGAAGCATTTTCTGGTTATTCACTTGTGACCATAAATTTAAAAGATGTTTTTCTGCAAAGTTCCACATCAGTTTGTTTTTGTTCTGATGAAGTGTCATAGATGAGAACTTAATTCTGTTTCTCTTCACAGATGCCTGACCTCAGTTTTTTTTCTGACCTTGTCTACATTTTGGATTTCCAGCATTTAGAATACTTTGCTTCTTAACACCCTAATGTAGTTTTTGACAGCATGATACGTAGTCTGCTCCTCAATTCTCCATTTTCTATTCAACCTGTTCTGAGATGAGCTTGAGAAGCAGTTGACAACAGCCAGAAAAGACTAAACTCAATTAATCCAACGTGTTCCTGAATCTGCCTTGTTCTCTGCAGTTTGTAGCTGTCTACAGTGCTCTGGGTAGCGCTCCTGCAATGGAAATGTTGGACCTGAGGTGGAAGAGTGGGTAGGGGAAAGGAGGAAGATCAGGAATCTAAACAGTGATAACACATAAAATAGGGGAGCAGGCAGATATTTGCATGGCCATAGATGTAGTTCTAGGGTAGTAAGATGTTGCCTTGGTGCCAGGATATAGGGTGTCACATTTAGTGTCTGTAAAACATTTTGAAGGGAACGGGTAAACTGCCAGAAATCAGAAATTGAAATCAATGATTTGATTGAAAGGAGGCACGAGGGGCTGCAGGCAGACTTTGGGTGGTGGGGTAGAGATCTCAAAGGTAATAATCTCCAGATTTCTATCAGTTTCAAGCAGTAGTGAGTAATGAAATAGAATCGAACAGATAAATGTGTAGTTGGAAAGATCAAGGAAAGGCTTTGGATTCCTAGGCCATTAGCAGCAGTGCTTGGGGAGATGGGACTTGTACCAATTTAATGGTCCAAACTCAATTGACTTGTTACCTACGTTCTTACAGGGAGGTTCAAGACTTTTGTTTGGGAGGGTTTAAACTAATGTGAAAGGGACTTGGAAACCAGGATGTAGCAGTAGAAAGCAAAATGTGTACACAGAATTGGGGGAGACAGATAACATTAGACAAGCAATAGTAGATTATTAGGTATGATCAGATTTTGAGCAACTACAAAAAGATCTAATTTATATCTTCAGTGCATGTATATTAAATAATGTATTTCGGCTGCATGCACAAATAGCCACATGGGAATCTGATGTCAAGACTTGGCTCCAAAAAGGGCAGAAATGGATATTAAATATTCCTAGCACCAAGAAGTTAAGGACACAAAGTCCAAGGTTGAGGAATAATTGGGAATATTGATTTATAGAAAGTCCTTGCAGAGAAGGACAAAATCTATTAGACTAGAGTTAAGAAACAAAATAAGTACCAATGTACTAATTGAATATATCACATAGACCACCAACTAGTGGGAAAGAGACAGAGGAACATTTTTGCTGGGAAATTGCAATTATCTGGCTTCAGTTATCTGAATATAGGATAATACTATAAAGATCAGAAAGCAGGAAGGATTTTTAAAGGATAATCAGGGGAATTTGCTTGTTTATATTTGTTTCTGGCCCAATGAGGAAGAAGTCTGTGTCCTTTATGGCACAGGAAAACATTCAATTCATCATGTCCACATAGCCTGAGAAATGTCCTATCCAGTCCAGTCCCAAATTCCAGCATTTGGTCCATGGACTCAAGTATTTTATTAAATTTGGTGAGGATTTCTACCTCTACAACCTTTTTAGCCAGTCTCATTTACTCCTAAGTTGCAGTATATAATAAATGGTGTTCCTCTTTGAAGTTAAAATGACTGCACAGGGTTTATTGAGCAAAAATCCTGCATTGAGAGTATCTTGCAACATTTCAACAATAAAATATGTTTTGTGTGGATGAGTCTTAGACTAATGTCTATTTGAAAAATTAAATGAAATTCACGTATATGTTGTACAAAGTTCTAAATGAATAAAACCAAGAGCATTCAGAATCATAGCAAGGAGTTTAAAAATTGACTTCAGGAGATGAAGTAAATGAATATAAAGCAAGAAAAGTTGAAAGATATTTTCAAAGAACTGATTTACAGACTTACTTAAAAGGCACAATTTTTTAGTGTTTTATAAAGTTATTCAGAAACCCTGCAGCACGTAACTCAACTCCTAACTTTTTGCAAGTCTTTCCACTGTCTGCAAGGCACAAATCAGGAGTTTAACTTAGCAGATGAATGGAGTTCCAAAAACAGAAAAGAAGCTAGGGCCAGCAAGGATATTAATTCCATGAAAGGGAAATCATGTTTAACTAAACTGGAGTTTTGGAAGGAAACAATAAGCAATGTGGATAAAAGGGATTACATAAATGTACTGTACTTTCCCAAAGGTATTTTACAAGGTTACTGCATAAAAATGGATTATTGGGATAACTTAATAGCAAACCAAATCTCTCTCCATGCCAACAGGAAATAGTTGGGACAAATGGGTCAATTTTCAGGTTGGTGTTTTGTCTTCAGAGTTAATGTTTTTTGTCAAGTTTATTTTGAAGGATTGTGGAAAGGCATTGGATTTTTTTTTCAACAAAGTGCTTCTTGGAAGCTGCATGGTTGTAGATCATTGCTCATCTTGTTCCATGAACTCACTTTTTTGTTTTCTTTTTTCTTTACTCATTCACGTGATGAGGGGCATCGCTGGCTAGGCAGCATTTATTGGTCATCCCTAATTGTCCAGAGGGCAGTTCAGAGTCAACCGCATTGCTGTGGGTCTGGAGTCACATGTAGGCCAGACCAGGTAAGGATGGCAGTTTCCTTCCCTAGAGGACATCAGTGAACCAGATGGGTTTTTCCAATAATCGACAGGCTCTACCTAAATCATGGGATCAAAGTCCTGGTGAATTGCATAACTAGGGGTGTAGACAGGGCTTTAAACTAAATAGGGCAAGGGTCAGTTACATGGCAAATTATGGAAAAAGTTAAAGTTGGGTAGAGCTCAACAGAGGTTATTAAAGTTTCCAGAACAAGTAATATGAGAGAGTATAGAAAGGGTCAGGAATCTAACTTCAGGCACAGCAGATAAGGGGACAACCACGAGAAGGGGGTTGTCAACATAGGGTGTTGTACTTAAATGCATACAGTATACAGAACAAGGTAAATGAGCTTGTAGCACAGATTGAAATTGGCAGGTACGATGTTGTCGGTATCACAGCGATGTGTATGCAAAGGAATCAGGGCTGGGAACTAAATATGCAAGGATACGTGTCCTATTGAAAGGAAAGGCAGATGGGCAGAAGGGGTGGGATTGCCTTGTTAGTAAGAAATGAAATTAAACTGCTAAAGGCATAGGATCTGTGTGGATAGAGTTAAGGAACTGCAAAGGAAAGAAAAACCCTGATTGTAATTGTACACAGGCTTCTACCAATAGTCAGGATGTGAGGAAGAAAATAAATCAGGATATGGAAAAGGCATGCAACAAAGACATTCGTAGAATGTCTACAAGATGATTTTTTTTTTGGAGAAGCTTGTGGTATACCCCTCTAGGGGACAGACAGTTTGGGATTTGGTGATGTGTAACAAAACAGACTTAGTTAGGGAGCTGAAGGTTAAGGAACCCCAAGGGAGCAGTGATCATAATATGGTAGAATTCACCCTGCAGTTTGACAGGGAGAAGCTGGAATCAGGTGTAACGATATTACAATTCAGTAAAGGTAATTACAAAGACATGAGAGAAGAGCTGGCCAGAGTTAGTTGGAGTGGGAGCCTGGCAGGGAAGACAGTGGAGCAGCAATGGCAGGAGTTTCTGGGGTTAACTCGGGAGGCATAGCAGAAATTCATCCCAAGAAAGAAGAAACATACTAAAGAGAGGACAAGGCAACCATGGCTGACAAGGGAAGTCAGGGAAAACATAAAAGCAAAACAGAAGGCATAAAATAGGGTGAAGATTAGTGGGAAGCCAGAGGATTCGAAAGCCTGTTTCTAAAAGAAAACAGCAGAGGACAACTAAAAAAGCAGTAATGAGGGAGAAGATAAAATATGAGAGTAAGCTAGCTAGTAATATAAAAGAAGGTTGCAAGAGTTTTTATTTAGATAGCTAAAAGGTAAGCAAGAGGCATGCATGTGGAAAATGGAATACTGGAAAAGTAGTGATGGAGAACTGAATAGGTACTCTGCATCAGTCTTCACAGTGG
Source organism: Rhincodon typus (assembly GCF_021869965.1). Classification (NCBI taxonomy): domain Eukaryota; kingdom Metazoa; phylum Chordata; class Chondrichthyes; order Orectolobiformes; family Rhincodontidae; genus Rhincodon; species Rhincodon typus. Next base: position 20,018,618 of record NC_063335.1, read on the forward strand.
AAGACACCAGCAGCATACCAGAACTTTGAGAGTCCAGGGCATCACTAAGGAGAAGGTGTTGGGGAAGCTGAAAAGTCTGAAAGTGGATAAATCACCCAGATGAGATGGACTATACCCCACAGTTCTGAAGGAGATAGCTGAGGAGATTGTAGAAGCATTGGTGGTGATCTTCGAGGACCACTGGAGTCAGGGAAGGTCTGACAGAACTGGAAAATGGCTAACATAACACCCCTATTTAAGAAGGGTGGGAGGCCAAAGACAGGAAACTATAGGCCAGTTAAATTTACCCTTAGTTGTTGGTAAGATTTTAGAGTCCATTATTAGGAAAGAGTTTGTATTCCTCTTAGAAGTGCATGGTAAAATAGGGCTGAGTCAGCACAGCTTTATCAAGGGACAGTCATGCCTGACAAATCTATTAGAGTTTTTTGAGGAGGTAATGAGCAAGTTAGACAAAGAAGATGTAGTGGATGTGATCTATTTGGATTTCCAGAAGGCCTTTGATAAGGTGCCACACAGTAGGCTGCTAAATAATGTAAGAGCCCATAATATTAAGGACAAGATACTGGCATGGATAGAAGATTGGCTGACTGGCAGAACTCTGAGACTATAAAAACAAACCATCTGGCAAAGTCTAATGATCTTTCAGATATTGCCAATTTCGTCCTTTTTCTTGAAAAGAAAAGGGAGCTCCACATTTCTGGAGCGAAGATTCCAATCGGGGCTTCTTTAGAAGTATGAAGCTGTATTTCCATTTTGACAACTCCTTTGTAGTGTCAGAGAAAGGGAAATCATGCCCCGTTTTTACAGTAGTTGGTTGAAATTTCAGATTCTGAAATTTTAAAGGTCTGGACAGCCACTGTCAAACTGTCAACATTGGAATCACTCGTTAATGAGTATTATTGTTCAGCGAGGAAGTTCTGTGTCATTGGTCATGGATTCTGTGGGTACTTGCATAACTGATGAGTTAGAGCTGCATCTCTGACTACACATTTGGCAGGTGTTTCCAGGAAGTAGAAGTTGTCCTTAGCCTTAAGGTCTCTGGCATTTCTTTCTCCAGTTCCTTTTCCATACTTCCTCTTGTCAACAGGTGTCATCAAAGAACTGTGTCCCTTCATTTAGGAGTTTCCTCTAAGTTGGTTTCTTCTGAACAAGAGTCTCCCATGCAATAATATCTACATTGCATTTCTTGAGGGAAGCCTTCATGGAATCTTTGAAATACTTCCTTTATCCTCCTCCCATTCCTGGGCCGCCTTTGAGATTGGCAAGGAAGATTTGGAACTTGGGCATCCTAAGCACGTGGCCAGTCCAATGGAGATGGTTTCAGATCATCGTGTATCTCTGGTGCATCAAGGACACTGATGTTAGTACACCTGTCTTCCCAGCTGATGAGGAGAATCTGTCTCAAATAGCATTCATGTTACTTTTCAAGGGTCTTCAGGTGGCATCTATACATTGTCCAAGTTTCAAAGCCATATAGAAGAGGCGGAAGGATGACTGCCTTATACACAAGGGTGTTGGTATCAGCGTAGATGTCACAGATGTCAAAGTATTTCATCCTTAGGCAGCCGATGGTGGCGCTTGCAGACTGGATGCAATATTGAATCGCTGCATGAATGTCAGCCTTGTAATCATCCATGTAAGGGAAATTTTCCACATTTGGGAAGATTTCTCCATTGATCTTAATGGAGAGATGGACTGGAACTTGACTGGGATGGGTTGGTAAAGGATTTAGTCATGTCGAGGTTGAGGCTGAGACCAACTTTTCAGTATGCTTCTGTAAAGGCGTTAAGTAAGGCTTGAAGATTCTTTTCTGTGAGGGCAGAGATGACATTGTTATCCACGTACTGAAGTTCTACAATGAGATCGGTGTTGTTTTTTTTCTTGGATTTCAACTGGTTGATGTGGAAAAAGTTTTCTGTCCATCCTGTAGACAATGCCCACACCACTGGAAAGCTTGTTCTTGACGAGATGAAGAATGGTGGCGATGAAGATGGAGAAAAAGGCAGAGGGGGTATGACATACCCCTGCCTTAACCCCAAGAGATTCTGTCCTATTACTATCGGTGAGGACCATCACTGACATCTTGTCGTGGAGGAGATGAATGATATTGATGAATTTCTCAGGACAGCCAGCCTTTGAAAGGATCTTCCATGGTACTTCTCTCTGAATTGCCAAGCAATGAAAACCATATCCAGAGTTCCATGGTTTTCTCAGAAGCTACAGGAATTTTCAGGAACGATTTCCTCAGACTGGGAGAAGGCAACAAGTGAGGATTCAGGTGATGATCTTCCTGATGATGGAGAGTAAGGGAGATTCCTCAGTAGTTCCCACAGTCTACTTTGTCTCCTTTCTTGAAGATGGTGGTGATGGCAGCATCCCTGAGATAGGTAGGGATTTCTCTTTTATCTCAGGTTTTCACCAACAGTTGATGGAGTTGACAAGTGAGCTCTGCTCTTTCATGGTTCAAAATCGCCACTGGAATCCTATCTACTCTTGCTTTTCTATTCTTCTTGCATCTATTGGCAGCTTCAGTGTCTGCCACACTAGGTGGGCGTCCAAGACCATCTTTGGGGAGTCGGGGACTTCCTCAAACACGTCCTCATCAATGATTGTATTCCAGTTTAGAAGTTCTCTGAAGTGTTCTGACCATTGGGAGCCAATGCTTTCTGCCTCTCAAAAGGGTTCCCTCCTTACTCTGCACCAATTTGAGGCCAAGGTCTGTATATATCGCCTTGGCAGCAGTGAAGAAACCACAGGTGTTGTGCTTTTCGGCAAGGTGTTTCAGCTCATTAGCTTTCTTAGTTCTTGAAACGCTAAGTACTTAACTTAAATGTGATATTAGAGTGTCAGTTTAATAGGATGCCAGCGAAAGGAGGTAAGGTGCCAAGTGGGTAGGGGTCAAGGTGGCAAATGGGCCAGTTAAGTGATGCAGTGTGTAGGGTAGGCCCAGGACGGTGGGAGAAACATGATCCGGTGGAGGACAGTAATGATGGGTGTCAGATCAGGATCGGGTCCTGTCTGGCGAGTGGATGGCAGAAGTGTGTGAATTGTAATGAAATGTAAATGCATGCTAATAACCCTCCCACCACTCACTCTCAAAATTTTCATCTCTCTGTTCAAACTTTGGGTGAGAAATTGAAAATGTTTTCCTCAATATCAAAAATCTCATTTTCCCAACTGACTCGCCATCGTCCATATTTTTCAGGGGCTGGGAAAATTCAGCCACAGTAAAATATGCCAACAGCAAAATTGAACTTCAGTCTCAATTTCAGAACTGTCCCAATATATATTTATTTCAGGAACTGGAGATGAAAATTGTCAGTGAAACCACATACGCCAAGAACCAGATTGTAATTATTTTCAATTCTTGTTTGTCACTCTACTTTAAAAAATTTAAAGTAGTTATCAATTAATATTATGACAGTTCATAAGCTTATCTCAATAAAACTCTTTCCAAACCTTATAAAAACTGAAAGAACTGCGGATGCTGTAAATCAGGAACAAAAACAAAGTTGCTGGAGAAGCTCAGCAGGTCTGGCAGCATCTGTGAAGGAAAGAAACAGAGTTAACGTTTCGGGTCCGGTTGTGAGGAAAGATCACCGAACCCGAAATGTTAGCTCTGTTTTTTCCTTCATAGATGCTGCCAGACCTGCTGAGCTTCTCCCGCAACTATTTTTTTTCTTCCCAAACCCTGCATGCCTCACATGAATGTATGAAAAAGAAATCTATTTTTAATCATTACTTTCCCTTTAATAAGCTATTACTCAGTAAGCAATGTGTTTTATCATGCATGCTTAGTCGTAGTTTCTGAATGGTCACATTGATAATTATACTTGATATAATCTTGAAGGAAGAACATAAGAACTATTGTACATTGGTCATGTGGAAGGAGTACTACCTGTTCCATGGCAGTGAGAACCTTTATCTCCTCTTCCTTCATCATTCTTTTTAAATGAGACAATTCCATTTCACGTTGTCTCTCTTGCTCTTTTAGAGAAGTCAACTGCATGACATTGGTTGAATGTTTAGAATTCTTCTCATCCCTAAGTGCTTGAACCTGTAATAAAGTTAGTTCATCTCAGACCAACTGCAGTTGTGAGCTTAAACTTAACAATAACTGATCTGTTAGCAGTCCACAGACAATCGGTATTCAAGTCTTGCAGAACATCATAAGAATCTTAATATTTAATATTGGGATTGCTAGCTGTGAAAAAAAATCATTAATTGATCAATTCTGGCCATCACAGCATTAATTTTAGTCAGAAAAGTACTCCATAACAAACTATCACATTAATGGGGAAAATGTTGTTTTTCCAAGAGACTAAGCCATAAATATTTGTGTGTGACTTAAAAGAAAATGGAACTTAGTGATATTTTCTAATTGCCCTGTTCAGAGATGTCATTACACATGTCTGCAGCAGCTGGGACTTGTACCCAGGCGTCCTGCCTCAGGTAGGGGAACTAACGCTGTGCCTCAAGTCCCAATATACTGAGATTATACATGTAAATTAACTCATGTGCTGCATCTTCTAACTAGCTCATCATCTATCTTTACAATTAAACTGCAGTGTTCAGTACAAGCTGGAGGAACAGCATCTCAATTTGTGCTGAGGGCCTTGCAACCCTCAAGACTCAATATTGAGTTCAATAAATTTAGAGCCTGAACACCACGGTCCGTGACTTCTATACACCTCCATACCCCAGCTCCTGTCATGAAACAGGTTGCTTTCAGCGCAGCCAACCCATTCACCCACTCACAGCTGCAGCCCCTGCCCCCCAATTATCTAGCTTTTCTTCTTCCCTGCTTACTACCAATAATCCCTTTGTCTGCCCAACTTTAACCTTCTCTCTCTCTCTAGGCTCTCCTCCACCTCTCCCTCACCCTTTCTTCCCCCCACAGTGCTCAGTCATCAAGATAGCATCTAGGAAAAAAGTGGTATGTTCTCATTTCTGAGGAAGGGTCACTAGACTCAAAACCCAAACTTTGTTTTCTCTCCAAATGCTGCCAGACTCCTGAGTTTCTCTGGCAATTTGTTTTTGTTTTAAGTCTTATCTGTTGTTTATGGGATCATTTAGCTCAGTCTACTTTTTAGTACACAAGTAGTCCCATGTTGTAGCTCACCAGATTATATCATTTTTAGGAACACCTGGCACTGCTTCTATCATGCCTACCTGTATTCTTTATTGAACCAATGTTGATCTCCTGTCTGAATAGTAATGATAAAGTGAGGAATAGCTTAGGCCTTGGGGTTAAAGATTAATTTGAAAATGATCTTAAGCTGGTCGATCTGTTCGAATTCTGTCCCATTTAGCATGGTGATAGTACCATACACAATAGAAGATCTCCAAAATGTGAGGAAGAGACTTGTTCTTCATAATGACTGTGATGATCACGCTTAACAATAGCCATGGACAGATGTACGCACTACAGGCAGACTGGTTAGGACAAAGTCAAGTATGTTTTTTTTTTGCATCTTGTTAGTTCCATCATTTTCTGCTACAGACCAAAACTAGCAGTAATGTCCTTTAGACTCAGTCAGCTCATTCAGTAGTGGTACTACTGAGGAACTCAATATTGACATTGAAGTCACCCACCCAGAGTACAAGCTGTGTTTCCCTAGAACCTCGAATTCTTCTTTGAAGTGGTGTTCAATATGAAGGAGTACCGATTCATCAGGCAAGTTTTTTGGGGGTGGTGGCAGGTAGTAATCAGCAGGTGGTTTCTAGCTCATGTTTGATCGGATGCCATTAGACTTCATGGGGTGTGGAATCAATGTTTAGGACTCTGGGTCACAGTCTGTACCACTTAATTTCATGAGTATGAATATGTTGGGGTGTTGCTTGACTAGTCTGTGGGACAGCTCTCCCAATTTTGGCATAAGCCCCCAGATTTTAGTAAGGAGGACTTTGCAGGGTTAACAGGACTGGGTTTACCATTGTCATTTCTGGCCATCAGATCTATGCTGGCTGGTGTGTCGGGTTTCATTCCTTGCTTTAGACCTTGAAGCAGTTCAACTGAGTGGCTTGTTAGGCCATTTAAAGAGCAGATAAGAGTCAACCATACTTTTGTGACCAAGATAGTGGTAGGACTTTTCTTCTTTAACGTGTCGTAGATTTTTTATAAAAGTTTGTGTCAGAATTTTAATTGACATTTTTGTCAAGAATTTACAACAAAATTATGAAATAGACTGTTAAATTTAGTAACACTCCAAACTAGTCTGCTGAGGTGAGGTGCTCAATTATCTCAGAGCAACTCCCAACAAAAACAAAAAGTACCCTAGTGCAATCTGACCCGAGAGCTGCAGGACACGACATACCAGCTGGAAATCGGCTGTCAGGTATATTTATTTATATACAGTTCTTACATTTAGCAGAACTGTGGTGTATTGCAATGGCCTACAACATGCTGCTGAATTTACTATAATATTTTTAACACAACGTATGGGTCAGTGAAGATTTTGTATCTCCTCCTTGTCCCATTCAACCCATGTCAGACTATCCTCTCCTATGGTCATATAAAATGTGTGCCTTTAATGTATTTTTTCAAATAATTGGACAAATGTGACTGTTTCATTATAGCTATATGCAGTAGTTACCAAAATGACAAGATTTAAAGTACACCGAATGTACCTACCCTTTCCAGCTCTTTAGTTAGTTCCAGTACATGAGAGTGCAAGAGGGCATTTTCCTTTGTCAAGTGACCACAGTCCTCAGCCACTTTATTTCTGAGAAACTTGTCTTCCTCCACCAACAACACTTTGTCCCTCAGCTTTTGTTGCTAACTGCTGATTTCATCCCTGAAAAATGTTGTTACAGTAGATTTGTTCATAATTTAACTGAATAAGTGCTGTTCGTGACAACCATTGACCCAGAAGCAATATTATAAAGAAAATTGATTATTTAAAATGTCTGTACAGTCTGTAATTATTTTAATATTTGAGCGTTTGCTCAATTGTAAATGGATCAGTTATAATTTTCCTCAAATAGTAAGAAATTTTGGACCATGTGACTTGGCAATCCTTGACCTGGAAGTAATGCCACCATGAAGGAAATAAATATCGGCTTTTAGAGGGCAGTGGCAATAACTTTCCCAAAATCAAATCCTCAGTGAAATCCACTGAGAGAGCAGCCAGCTTTCTCACTCTGCAGTGCCAGGGAGAAGGCTGTGCCTGCTGCTGGCAGGTGAACCAACATCACAAGGACAAAGGTTTCATGTAGCTTTTGGCAGTGGAGATTTGGTTCTCAGCAGCCATTCTCTTATCCTACGTCAGTCTTTTGATTAATCACTAATTTTTGCACAAAGGACAAGAAGAACAAAAAGGTTAAATTTTGTTATACAGATTTGTCAGAATAGTATTTCTTTTGTCACTAAGTTGTTGAGAGCTATTTTTATGGTGTCTTTACCTCTGGTCAGAAGGTCCAGGTACAAACCCCACTTGTCTCAGAGTTTGCCAGGTCTGAACAAGTATCTACTTATATATTACATCTTTTAAGGAAACAGTGATAAACAGTTTTGGCAGAAGAGAGAGTAGGACAGTGAGATTTGTATTGTAATGCTTTGGCAAAGAATCAGCATGGACACAATAGCTTTCTGCTTTTGTAAATATCTGTAGCTTTCTGGAATTTGACCAAGGAGGAAAATACAGGCACTAAAAAGGTTCAACACTTAAAAAAGGTAATTTAGATGGAGAAAATATATAATAAAAATGTAGTAAATGGAGAATCAATGTGGGAACAGGCAGGATCAATATATTTTGTACGAAAACAAAATATTGCAGGTGATGGAAATCCCAAATAAAAACAGAAAATGTTGGAAATACTGAGCCGGTCTGGCAGAATCAATGGATAGACAGAGTTATTGTGTCATGTCCTCTTATAAGGGTCATGAAACATCCAGCACTTTGTGTTTTTCCCCCCATACTTGTTATTTATGAACAAATAAACTATTCCTTGTATGCACACAAAAATAATAGGGTATAGCCATTCAGTCTGTCATGCCTGTGGCAGCTCTCTGTGGAGCAATAAACTTAAATTTTAACATTAACTTGGTTTTACTGTCTATAAATGCTGGCTGGCTGAGTATTCCCAGACTTTTTTTGTACCTTTAGACTAATTAACCTCACCATGCTGATGAAAAATGGAATGTCCAGTCAATTATGGTGTGAAATTCTTTAAAACTGATGGATGCACAGAAAACAGATAAGGATTTATCGAGACTTATTAATGTAACCATATTTTTTCACTGCCATTGTAGGAGACTAGTAAATTGACAGAAAGGAATCTTTTTTTGGAAAAGTCACAAGTCCAGGGATGAAGATTGTATTGATTCTACGTTAATTCAATTTTTCGACCAAATAAAACTCAATCATCATGGTAACTAGTCTATTTAAGAATTATTTTACTATAGACAGTTCTTTCATGTACGACATACAGGATTCTAGACGCAAAATCAAAATCATGTTCATACTGCAAACACAACTCATCATGAATTCCAAGTAATCCTAATGGTTACTAGATGAAACCTAGTCATTAGAGAAGTTAGGATTAAATCCTGTAATTACTGTCACAAAAGTTTCTTCACTTTGTTTTACAATGAGTGTTTAAAGAAATGGATTGTGTTCAGTTTAAAAGTGCTTCATGTTATAAAGGGAAGTCATAATCTCCTCACCTCAGTTCTTTGGCAATGTTGTCTTGCATTGATGCAGTACCGGTGTAGTACTTCTCTACAAGCTGATGAAGAGCAACATGAGTCTTTAATGACTCTGATGTCTTTTCTTCAAGCTTAGCCTCTGCAGCCTGGTGCTTATCAACATGCTGGTTAAGCTTAAAATAAAAATATTCTTTTAAAAATATGCAGTGATCATCCAAATCTCTCTTACTCATGTCCTATCTTGTACCAAATCATGTGCACTGATCAACTCTGTACGTGGTGACCCAGGTTACATAATAACTTGATTTTGAAATTCTTGTTTTCAAATCCTTCAACAACATTAGCACCTTCTATCCTTCTAAACATTTTCAGCCCATGACTCTCCCAGATACGTGACCACCTAATTCTGGTTTTGTAAGCATTACAGTTTTTTAATTATAGTAACATCGATAGCCATTTTTTTTAGCTGCCCAAGTTCCAAAGTCTGGAATTCCTTCTCTATACATCTCCACCTACTTTCCTCCTTAAAGACACTTAAAAACCTACATCTTTGACTTGGTCATCTTTTCCAATATCTCATGTTCCTTGGTGGCATCTTCAAATGATTAATTATGTAAACGATACCATACAAATCATTGTTTTTACTGTAATCATTATCACACATCACCAGAGGTCCACAACTGCTCCCAGGCCTCAGTCAATCATGGCCACTATTTGCAGATTAAATAGATTTCACAACTCTAAAAGGAAGAACATGGGGAATATTGGATGTAAGGGCAGTAGGAAATAGTTCTCTGTAGGCACACCCTTTCCTGTTGTTGGCTCCCTCAATTGGGCAGTAGGTGCCAAAGAGGCAATCTCTGGGAGGTTTCAAGCAACCCAACAGGGTTTCTGGGTGGCCTTTGTGGGAGGGGGCAGGGTGCTTGGAATGATTCCTGAATCATCACCAATTCAGAGTACGTGAATGATAGCCTTTAGGTAAATAATGAGGAGACTGTTTGTTTACTATCTGGCAGGTTTCCCATGTTGAGCCATTCCTGCTATTGACTGTTTATTTACAAGCATGAGTGGGCACACAGCCCCTCCCACAATTACGCAGACCATCTATTCCACTGTGCTCCATTAAATCCAGCTTACACAGAGAATGATGATGGTATATTACAAATTGGTCAGGAAGTCAGAGTTGCTGTAACAATATACAGTCACACATGCATGTTTAGTCTGGAGCTTTGAATAGTGATGGTAGAGCTCCAACTTTCCATTCATTACTTGACTGACCATGAATCCCTTCTGCTCTTACTGTTTGCCATTAAGCATGTGTTGGATGAATTTGCAGGTATAATGCAGCCAAACAAGTTGACTATCTCGGTGTACATTCCTTAGCTATCAAATTCCGAGGTAGGAGTTAAGCTTCTGACTCAGAGGAGTTGGCACTACCAACTGTACCACAAGACCTCAATGTATCTGGGGTAAATACTGAAAATCTTTAAAGCAGATCAAGCAGCATCTAAATGAGAATGACGTGTTGCATGAATGATCAAAAGTGAGAACTTCTACACATTTCCAATATTACTTTATTTTATTCATCTGATTCTTGTGCTTTTTGTTCCTGATCTAATAACTACTAGCTTGCACTTCATCTCAAACTGCATTTTTCTCCTTCTTCAGTGCTCTATTTTTATGGGACAAGAACTGATGTTTGACACACAAATTATAACTCTTATATGCATCTAATTGTCTGCACATTGTCATTTGCAGAGATTTTAATTCTCCTCCTTTTGCACATTCTTCTTCCCTGTCTGTGTATGAAATATAGTCATGCATAAGTATCAGAAACTACAATCAATATGACATCATTAATGTGTTTATTTCCAAAATGCTACGTCAGGTTAAATAAGCCACACTTTATATATAATTTGCCTCAATCACTTTTTTTCAAGTGAAGCATTTCAAAATAAAAATGTCATTAAGAAACTGAATCAAAAGTTCTCCCAAAGTGTGTGATTCGAACTGTTGAAAATTCTTCCCATCTTCTACGAGCTCTACTTATCTATCTGTTTTTCGTTCCATATGGTTTACTGATGGCAACACATGCCACTTACCTTGAATAGAACCAGCTTTAGAATCAAATTAATTTGCTTATGTTACAATAGGAAACTTAAACAACTTTTAAAAGACTTTCTTTAGCAATTACAAAACTACAGTTCAAGGCTTCAAATAAGACCAGCATTTGAATGTCACGTTCATCGAGTATTTGTGGTGTATTCAGGTTTCCCCTTGAAGAAAGTGCTTCAGGCACATTTGCAGAGTGGATGGAAAAAGAGGAGTTATGTACCATCCTTTCTATCTCCCCAACAGTGATGTTCTTGTGTAGAAATTGAAGTACTGTTTTTATCTTTCCTTTTGTATACCACAGGCCATCTTTCAAGGTCAGAAGTCAGTGGTTTTGTAATAATTCCCACAAAGCAAATTAAATGCCTTTGGTTTCCACAGAAAGTAATTTGAATTTATTAGGAGGTAAATGTACAAATTTAAATTATTTTGCTACAGTCATTTTAATTGTTAATGACCTGAAATAAGGTGCTCAGAGAATATTTTTGAGGGATCAGCCAGTGAAGCGAGAGTGGGTGGAACTCAGAAATAAGAAGGGGCTGACCACTTTATTGGGATTCTACTGTAGGCCCTCCAATAGTCAGCAGGAAACTGAGGAGCAAATATGTGGAGAGATCTCAAATATATGTAAGAATAATAGGGTTGGAATAATAAGGGTTTAAACTTTCCAAATATAGACTGGGATTGCCACAGTGTTAAAGTCTTGTATGATGAGGAATTTGTCAAAATGTGTCCAAGAAAATTTTCTTTAGCAATTTGTAGATGTACCTACTTGAGAAGGAGCAAAACTTGACTTTCTCTTGGGAAATAAGGCAGGGCAAGTGACTGAAGTATTAGTGGGGTGGGGGGTGCGCACTTTTGGACCAGCAATGATAATTCTATTAGTTTTAAAATAGTTATGGAAAAAGATAGGCCTTGTATAAAAGTTCACGTTCTTACTTGGAGGAAGGCAAATTTCAACCGTATGAGACAGGTGCTTTCAAAAATTGACTGGGGTAGCCTGTTTGCAGGTAAAGGGATGACTGGCAAGTGGGAGGCTTTCAAAAGTGAGAGAACGAAAGTTCAGAGGCATTATGTTCCTGTTAGAGAGAAGGGGAAGGTTGCTAAGAATGGGGAATAATGGATGAATAAAGATATTGAGGCTGTGGTCAAAACTAAAAAGGGGGCATTAGTTAAGCATAGACAATTGGGATCAAATGAATCTCTAGAAGAGTATAAGGGATGTAGGGGCATTTTTACAAAGAAAATCAGGAAGGCTGAAAGGATAGCTTGGCAGATAAGGTTAAGGATAATCCAAAGAGATTCTACAAGTACATTGAGAGGAAAAGAGCAACTAGGGAGAGAATAGGGCCCCTAAAAGATAATTGAGGTTGTCTGTGTGTGGAACCACATGAGATGGGAGAGATCCCAAATGAATGTTTTGTCTTTTTTTTTTTACTGTGGAGAAATACATGGAGGCTAAGGATCTCGGGGAAATAATATTGATGTCTTGAAAATAATATTGATGTCTTGAAAATGGTCCATATTACAGAAGAGGTACTGGAGGTCTGAAACAAAACATAAAGGTGGATAAATCTCTGGGACCTGATCAAGTGTGGGACGTTAGGGAAGAAATTGCAGGGCCCTAGCAGAGATATATTTATCATCTATAACCATAGGTGAGGTGCCAGAGGACTGGAGGGTGGTTAATATTTTGCATATATTCTGTTATTTGCAATATACTCTTATTTCTGATATCCACTCATTATAGCTTCACTGGATGATCCCTCTCAAATATTCTCTCTGAGCACCTTATTTCAGGTCATTAACAATTAAAATAACTGTAGCAAAATAATTTGCATTTAAGAAAGGCCATAAGGACAAACCTGAAAACTGTAGACTGCTGAGTCTGACATCACTGATGGGTAAGTTGTTGGAGGGGATTCTGAGAGTTGGGATTTGTATGCATTTTGGAAAGGCAAAGACTAATTAAGGATAGTCAGCATGGTTTGTGCCTGAGAAATCCTGTCTCACAAATTTGATTGGGTTTTTTGAGGAAGTAACCAAAAAGATTGAGGGCAGAGCAGTAGATGTTGTCTACACTGATTTAATTAAAGCCTTTGACAAGGTTCCGCATGGTGTTCTGATTAGTAAACTTAGATTACATGGGTTTCAGGATGAGCTTGCCAATTGGATGCAAAATTGACTTATCAGTTGGAGACAGAGGGTGGTGGTGGAGAGCTGTTTTCAAACTAGGCCCGTGATCAGCATTGTTCTGCAGGGATCAGTGCTGGGTCCACTGTTGTTTGTCATTCATAGTAACAATTTGGATGAGAAGTTAGGAGGACTGGTTAGTAAGTTTGTGGAAAGCACCAAAATTGGTAGTATAGTCAACAGTGAAGAAGATTACAAAGGGTTCTTGATCAATTGGACCAATGGCCTGAGGAGTGGCAGATGGAGTTTAATTTGGATAAATGCGAGCTATTGCTTTTTGGTAAAGCAAAAAACGACAGTTAATGGTAGGGCCCGGGTAGTTTTGTCAAACAGAGACCTAGGGGTTCAAGCATATAGTTCTTTGAAAGTTACATCGCAGGAAGACAGGGTGGTTAAGAAGGCGTTTAGCACACTTACCTTCATTGCTCAGACCATTGAGTATAGGAGTTGGGATATCATATTGAGGTTTGTGCAGGACTTTGAGGCCACTTTTGGAGTACTGCGTACAATTCTGGTACCCCTGCTATACGAACGATATTATTAAATTGGAGAGGGTCCAGAAAAGATCTACCAGGATGTTGCCAGGTCTGGAGGGTTTGATTTATAAGGATGAGCTGGATAGGCTGAGACCTTTTTCATTGGGGCATAGGAGGTTGAGGGATGACCTTATAGAGGACTATAAAATCATGAAGGCATAGTTAAGGCAAAAAGCAAAGGTCTTTTCCCAAGGGTGGGAGAGTTCAAAACTAGAGGCATAATTTTAAGGTGAGAGGAGAAAGAGATTTTAAAAGGGATCCAAGCGGCAACATTTTCCATAGGGAAGGTGGTTCGCACATGGAACGAGCTGCCAGAGGAGGTGGTAGATGCAGGTACAGTTACAACATTTAAAAAACATTTGAATGAGTACATGAATAGGAAAGGTAAGGAGGGATATGGTCCAAACGCAGGCAAATAGGTCTAGTTTAGTTTGGGAAACTTGGTCGGCATGGACGAGTTGGACCGAAGGGTCTATTTTCGTGCTGTATAACTTGATGACTCTACGATTGCAACAGATAAGAATGTTTATAGGTCCAGTACACCCCTCTCAGGAAACTCCTAAAAGCAGTAAATGTATCTTAAGATCTCTCATACTCTCATTAAGATTAATATTTAAGGTAACCTGAACTAATAAATGCAATTTTCAAAGTACTTTTATCAATTATAGCTGTCTTGTCACTAAAAATGTATTGAATTTATTAATATTTATTGCATCTGGTTTCTGGTATTGACAGTGTCATTCTATAATTTAATCCAAATTCCAATACTTATGGCCATTCAGGAACACCAAGCTTTTTTGAAAATTTGCAATAACAAATTATGCACATGAGATTCTGGTTCATTATCAATATAACATGCATTTAAAAATCTGTAATATCTTGACCAAAATAACGATGTTACAATTGCAGTCAAACATGCCTGTGTTTCTAGCAACTGGACTTGATGTGCTTCATCTGTTACAGCAGCAATAGTAGTTTCCAGCTCGTGTTTGATCTTCAACAGCTCAGATTCCTTGTAAGCCATATCCTGGTTGGCAACTTCCTTCAGTTTCTTCATTTGAATCAGTTCCTCTGTTAATAATTTCTTTTCACTGGAATGAGCATCTGTCGCAAATTATATTTTTAGTCTTTTGGTACTTCAATAAACAGCTAACGTTGATTAATAAAGTTTTTTGGGGGTGGGAGGTAGGAAGAACTGGACATCAAATGAGTTCGAATACTTTGATCATTTATGTTTGTGAATAATCAAACTACATTATGTTGATTCATACATTTAAGTTCAGAACATAAAATGTATGCACATGCTGCAGAAAGAGGTATCTTGTAGTATTTCTTTTCTACTGTTTGAGAGGCTAAACAAAATTATGGTTTGAAAGGTAATTAAATTATTGATGAAGGAGGAGAGTACTTTTTGGAGAAAAAGCTAATTTTAATCACTCAGAACATTTTAATGTTAAGCTGAGGTGTACTGCCCATTATTATGAAGCTTACACTATTTATATCTTTTACCACAATGTAATTACAGGAATTGCTTTACTCTAGAATAATTAGTCGTGTGGTATCTAGTGTCCTTTTAGAAGAATTTTATAATCACCTTGCCAGAAAAATAAACTACTACAAACAAGCAGTCTACTTCTCAACTAGGAATCTCATGATAAAGGTTTGAACAGGAGCTTCATGGCTTCTATTACTTCAATTGAAATAAAGCAAATTAAAAGCCAAAATAGTGTTAGCAGACAAAAACTTTGAAGTGTCAGATCTAAACATTGCTACATTTCACAGGTCAAGCACTAACTTTCATACTATTTGTTACAAACATCCTGATAAACATTTAGAAGCAAAACCTCAACTTATTAGTTTTCAATGATTGAACTGCAGAACTGACAAATTCTGGAAGACTATCTACTGTTTCTGCATTCTATGTGTAACCTCTTTATTTTGAAAGGAGTGGACCGATTATGGGGGGGAAAGAAAAAGCTTTTAAAATCTCAAGACTATCTGGCCACAGAATAATCCAGTTGTGAACACAACTAGTACTCATAGGTAATATCTAGCTGAATAACAGAAACGCAAACTACTTTATTGGAACCCGAAATAACTGCATAGAGGCTGCTGTCCCGTCCCCAAGTCATCGTTTATTTATTGGGGCACAGTACACTGGCTGTGACCAGCCAGCTTAGAGTCAGTCTTCCGCTGAGGAGATTCTCTTCTCCTCTCCTGGTTATATTGGTCAGCCAGGGCTTTCCTGATTGGCCTAGGCTAACAACCCCAATCAAGAACCTCGTATTTAACTATGTCAACCTGATACAATCACTAGAGAACTAGAGAAGGAATCTTGCATCTATTAGCTCAACAAAAAAAAAGCTAGAAATTCCTTTTTGGGGATTTTTGCATCGTCCCCACAAGCCTTCCTTGTGAATCTAGCTGACTATCTGTTCCTTCTCTTATGAATTCTTATTCCATGATCATGTTGTACCTGACAAAACCCTGGACAGGACTTTACAACTAAACCAATTTACTAAGCATAACTCTCTTAACGGTTTCTCTCAGTAGACATCATCTGTCATACTGAAATTAACAGTCCCCATCACCACAATGTACTTCTGTTGAACATTTTAAATACAATAATAAAATGTCTAGCATTATTTGAACGTTCACTGATTAATTACTGATGCCCCAACCTTACCTTTATTTCAGTGTTGTAGCCAATGATGTTCGAACAATGCCAGATTTCAACAAAAGACAACATTTAGACATAACTCGATTGTAATTCCTTTGTTTAAAAAAAAGTTGAAAATTCCAAAATATGAGTATGATTCCTATTGTGCTTTCATATATCATACAAACCTCTTAGGAAATATGAGGTATTAGCACCTTTTAAGATTTTTATTTTCAGAACATCTCCAATTTCATTTCTGAAACCTGAGGGGATAATTTTTTCCAGCTATGCTTAGAAAACCTCCAGTACAACCAAGATGAGGCCTTAAACAGTATTGCCATTAATGCAAAACACAATCATGGTAAAGGAACTGAGGTGTTGATATTTTCAGTCCCCCTGTTCAGACATGTTATGGTACATCTTTGGACAGATGAGACTGCACCACAAGAGCTCTAGGAATTGAAGTACACAATGGGAACAGAGGGATCCTGTGGCACAGTGGTTGTGTACCTGACTTTGAGCCAGAGCTCAGGTTCAAGTCCCACCTGCTCCAGAGGTGCAACAGGCCAGACAGGAATATAGGAAATGTTGATGGCGTTGGATGAGGAAGAGTGGAAGAATAGAATGGAGCATAAATATTGGCATGGATTTATTGAGCTGATAAAGTATTTGCAGTGTAAAATAGGCTGTACTACCGCATACTTGCAAAAAACCTCAAATGTTAAGTCTCTCACTGAAGTGGTCTAAATCAGGAAGGGTCTTCCCCACCTCAAGGTAATTTATCTCTAAAGAACATTATGTCTGAGATTCTATCCACTCTAAGGAAAGCCTAGAAAATTTAGAAGAAACATAAATTGAAAAATATGGCAAGGTAGCACAAGTTCAATTTTTCATTATTTACTCATTTTGTGGGATGTGGGCGTCACTGGCTGGCGAACATTTCTTGCCTGTTGGAAAATTTACAAATGCTATCTGGAAGATATGTGTACAAAATTAATCAATATATGGTACTGAACTCTGGATCAGATAGTTAAGGTACAATTTCAGGAATAATTTCAGGAAAAATTAGCTGTGAACACGTAATCTTTCCAGATAGGTAAATGAAGATGGACCAAATGATCTTTCTTATCTGTATACATACTGTGATTCTGGTTCATCATATATGTATCATACTTACCAAATTGTATACCTACTAAGTGTTTATACAGGGATAACAAGGTGTGGAGCTGGATGAACACAGCAGGCCAGGCAGCATCAGAG
>NC_063335.1:20036127-20048227 GCF_021869965.1 Rhincodon typus
ACAAGGTGTGGAGCTGGATGAACACAGCAGGCCAGGCAGCATCAGAGAAGGATGAAAGCTGACGTTTTGGGTCTGGACCCGGGTCCAGATCTGAAACATCAGCTTTCCTGCTCCTCTGATGCTGCCTGGCCTGCTGTGTTCATCCAGCTCCACACCTTGTTATCTCAGACTCCAGCATCGGCAGTTCCTACTATCTCTAAGTGTTTATACAGGTTATGTGTCCTTTAACCGCGTGACAGAAATCAAAATTACCTAACAAATTTTTTTTTTCCAAATGTACCGCCATGTCAATTTGTATGGGAAATTTGTGACCCAAAAGCACCCGAACAGTTTAACCAGCTGTAGCCTGTTTCTGCTGCTAGTTCTCCTTTCAGCAGAACCTCAGTGTTCATCCCCCTAAGAAAATTTACTCAAATTCCATTGGAACCCTACTAATAATTACAATAGTAGTCCCAGAAAACCCACCGAGGTAAGAGGGTTTATCATTACCATTATGATGGGGCTGATCACTGTCAAAAGAATGGGGGAGGAGGAGGTGTGATCATAGTGGGTTGGGCACTGTCAGATTCAGGAAGGGTTAGTTGAGTTTTCAGTGAGGATCTCCCCCTGTACATACTTCCCTCTGTGTGATCTTTCTGTGGAAAATCATGGATCTGTTGAAATCTGCAGGCCATCTTGTCATATCTCCTTAATGTAAACTGGCAAAAAAAAAACTATCTCCGGTAAGTGCCAACTCTCCTTTATCTGAAAATCAAAGTCATCTGAATTCTGATATGTGATTAGTCCTGATGTCTTTGGATAAAGGATACCTAACCTAACAACATGTTCAAAATGTTTAGAAACTGCATGACGGAGTTGCTGCACCTTGCGCCAAATGAAGATTCCTGTAGAAAAGTTTCTTCTCAGACTGCAAAGCTGCAATTCGGACATCTTTCTTTCTAATTTCTAGCTGGATGAATTCAATTTCTGCTTGCAGATCCTACAAAAGTCACAAGCAATCCACAAGGATCTTCAGAACGCCAGTATATTTTCATAATCAAAACCTTTCTTTACAAATATACACCTCTAATTATTAGAATATTGCATCTGTTTTTTCATTTAATTATATCACAGATTTCATTTCTTTTTGCACATTTATTTAAAAAGTAAGAAAGATTTTTTGCTAAGAATATATGGAGGAAATGTGTGCATTTTGGAAACTGAAAAGGAGAATTTTCAGCACACAAAGGTCAAAATGAGAAATTACTTTGGATCATCTCAACTCAATGTGAAGCAGGCAAATATCCTCAAACAAATTATAATTAACATTAATTGAACCATTATAAACTGAAGCACAGTAAAGACAAGTTATCTGGAAGAGTGAAAGACTACACTGGATTCTGCTAATTGATTATAATTTTAGATATATGGTTTATTTAATGCATTGAGAGCTCTGCAAATGGCCCAATGGAGCTAAATCGTTTCTTAGATGATGCTCACAACTGTGGATTCCCAATTGTTTTGAGACTTACAACATTTTAAGATGCCTAAATTTCTTTTAATTAAAATTTGGAAAGATTTCTTGAGTATAAAATCTGAAATGAACTGAAATGAAGTTCTGACATTAATTTCTAATTCTATTAGTTGTGATTTTGAAGGTGAATTCAAACCTAAATATTTTTATACTATACTAATCTGAATAAGGTGGAATGTAGAGGGATGGGAAAGAAGTGAGGGGACAACCAAACTACACTGAGCAGCAAACAATCCAGGTTATCAAAGAATTGGGTAGAACAGTAGGAGACAGAATTCAATACAAAAAATGTACAAAGTATGACAAAGGCAAAAAAAATCAAATATATTCTTCAAACGGTTGGAGACAGCTGAGCGGGAAGTTAACATTCCAGGGCCACAGTTGTGGAATGCAGTTTGGCCTGCTGTCCTCAAACATAACCTATAAGTAGCCACAAGGACTGCCGAATGTTAGGATGAGCAATTTAAAAGGTTCACTTTGGTTCTCTGGGTCCCAGTCCAGTTGCTTTCATAACCATTTGGCACTCTGTTAGAAATCGGGTCCTTTTAAGAATGAATTTTGGTAATATTTTCTCTGTAACATGAATTTTCATTTAACTGCTATTACAGCAGTTACATGCTTTCTCCAAACATAAACAGTTTCCAATAAACAAGACAAAAGGAAGGAGACGATAAAGACCACAAAGGATCACAATGTTTGATAAGTGGATGACAAAGAACTACATCACACCATATGTACTCCATTATCAATCCAGTGATGAGAAAAATAAAGTTTTATTCCCGAAAAGGATGAAAACTAGTCTTCAGAAGAAGATGGACAAGTGGGACTGTTATCCTCACATCGTGAGTGGCTGTTCCGAGTCTACTGGTTAGTAGGTTCAAATGGGTGATTAATACAGTGTAAGCCACAAGCTTTATAAAGAGAATATATCAATAAATGCTCAGGGTCAGAGGGCAGTCCTTGTCACATGGCCTTGTAGGGGACAGCCCTCATCAGGGAGCAGTCTTGTTCAGATGGAACATGGATAGAAGAGATTATGGGAAGATTCGGGGAAGAGATCCTTAACAATTTGACCAGAGAGCAGAATGCTGTCTTTACAACTTTAACATTCTGTGCCAAGTGCTTGTTCATCCTCTGGTACCAGTGATACTGGTTGTATACTTTGTTCAATAACCGATGTGTAAAATCTAAAAACTGCTGCTTAACAAATTTAATAAACTATCTAAAACTTCCTTATGAATGGTTAACTGCCCATATAGGATACAAGAGCAGAAATAGGCCAATTGGGTCAACGAGTCTGCTCCACCATTCAATGAGCTAATGGCTGATCTGATAATCCTCAACTCCACTTTCCTGCCTTTCCCCAGGTTCTACCTTCTGAGAAAAGAAACATATGGACAAGGAACAGTATGCCACTCGTCACTTTGAGCCTGTACCGCCATTCAATAAGATTATGGCTGATCTGATTTTAACTCCACATTCCCAACCCCCCTTCCCATCAATGCTTTACCATACCCCACCTTAGCCCCCTTAGTAAATGTCGTCTCCCCTTCCACAAGCTTGTAGCCCCCAGCCTCAAAGAATAGCTTACTGATTGTCTCCCTTACAACCACACCCCACAAAAACCCCTTTCCTCACAGCTTCTGACAACAATGCTAACGGATTGACTGACATCCACCACATTGAGTAACCTAACCTGACAGCCTTAAGCCCCAGACTGGCCACTATGGAGCTTCAGGACTGATTGTCGACCCCTACCCAACCACAGTGGTACGGACCATAGAAATCTCCTGAACTGATTTGGGAGACTCTCTATGGGTGCTCCATGGATTTCAGCGAGGACTATTCCCTCCAGATACCTTAAAGAATGTTGATAAATTTGTTAGGCATTATTTTTCCTCATTAAGTCATTCTGTCTCTGCTTGATATTATTCTGTATGTTAGGTAATTGTGGGCATGATCCTCCAAAAACTAAAAGCCCTCACACCTACTCACTCCCTACCCCTTCTCCATGACATACATGCCAACCCATGCCCACACTCATCTTCAATTAACCCTTCTGGCTCCTGTACAAATTTAGCACCAACTTGCACCCTCCCCTGACCCCTTATTTTCACATCACCTTCACCCTTTCCCTCTTCATGCTAACATAGCTAGCAACCACACTGAGCAGACCTCAAGAGTCATGATTAGATTAAAATAACATTCTATTACAGACTTTACTATATAAATAAAAATCTTGTTTCATGAAAGCCCACTCAATACATCTATATACAGATTTAAATTTCTCTTTCATGTGGGAGGGCCAGTCAACTAATTTCAGTTAGATAACATTTGAGCTATCAGTAAACATGAAATTATATTTTAAGAACTCAGAGCAATAAATTCATCATTTACATTGCTATTAAAAATGTCATACAGCAGAGTTAACAAATAAAAATTTTTATTGCCTTTTTGGTTCAAAAGTGGAACCATAACATGAGAAAAGTCTCTGACTGCTGATGATCACAGAACGGAGTGGAGACCATGGCTAAGCTACGAAATTAGGTTTAAACTAATAACAAACATACATTTTCACCTCTGGTGGGACATATTCTGAGCTGCCCATGGTGGAAGTAAGGGTTAGAACTGGTTTGCCTTTCAGCCTTTTCTTTAAATCCCTTCCATCTTAGCTTGCGCATAAATTCTTGCTGGGGGTAGGTGGGGAGAAAGAAGAAAGCGACTAATGGGATTTGGTATCCAGTTCAGTCCTGGTGAGTCATCCATACTCCCATCATTCACTCACCCACCCAGCTCCCCAGGCAGTCAATGGTCCACACAATCAGCTTGCCTTTGCAGTCACTGACTTGCTCACCCACATTACCTTACCCCCTAAACAATCACTTACACAGCCAGTCTCCAGTCAGTTGCTGACTCACTGAATGCCCCTGCCCCTGAATAATTCTCTGCCAGTTCGGTCACTGACTCATTCTCTGCCATTCCCCAGCACCAAACTCACTCTCTGCGTGCTCCTGCCCCATGCTTTTACAGCAGGCCTCATGAAATAAGATCCTCTCTTGAAATCCTAGCAAGGCACAGGTCACCCCGCATTAAGAGTCTCCGTATTTCCCAGAGAGTGTATGCTGTTCTCTCCTGCAAAGCGAGAAAGCAGAGAGCCAAGACTGTTAGTAATGGCTTGTGTGAACGGAGGGAAGCATATTTGTGGAGGATGACTGGACATCACAGATGTAAGAGGACAACAGAATAATGGAGACTTGGCTGCTCAGATGGGGATATGTGAAAATACCTGGAGAGAAGCATGCAACTTCAAGGTGCTTTGTTCTGAGGGGTGCTATGCAGACAAATGCTACAAAAGTCAGAGTTTGAGGCTTAGTATCTCACATTTCCTTTAAGGTCCCAGGTGCTCTGTCTATAGGTTAGAAGGACCATACTTTTGTTGCTCACTTCCTCAGATACTTCATTCACACAGGTCTGGTTGTCCTCTTCTCCCTACTATTAGGAAAGATTACCTCACTGCAACTGAGAACTAGAGGGCAGTTTCCCAATCTTCTGTCCATGCCAGTGGTTGCTGCAAGATCCAAACATTCAAACCACAATAGGTACCTTTAATTATAAAGCCTTCCTTTGTAAAATCTACAGCATAAGCCCATCTGATCTCTTTGACTGGTCAGCTAATCTTCAAGCAAGTCTTGGGCCAAGTATTCACTAAAACTCGTTTCCACAGCCATGTCACATTCCTCAGTGACTGCCTCCGACTCAGTGGATTCCAACTGAAGTTTCATCCCTCACGTTTTGAATCCTCCCAGGATCACAGATATCTCCATGATGTCCAACATTCCACAGACAGCTGCTCTCGCCATATCCTGAGATCCACACTCAGTGCCATGCGGCGCCACATGCGCACTCTCAACCTCTCTCTCCAACAGCATCGCATCACACTGGCTCAGAGCTGCACCACTCCGCAGTTTCCACTTCATTCTCCAGCTCATTCGTCGTGCTAACAAGAATTTTTTTCTTTTCCTTTCAGGCATCAATGCCCACAAGATGCAACAACTCAGAAATACCTCTGGAACCTTCCTCCCCTCCGCTTCCTCTGCCTCCATCCCCATTCCCAACCCCACCTCTTGCCCGGTATTCACCATCCCTCCTAACCTTCCGCTCTCCGATGCTGAACGTTCTGTATTCAGCAGGTTCCAGCCACCTCCTCTTTACCATGGATGTGCAATCCCTTTACACGTCCATTCCCCACCAGGAGAGTCTTAGGGCTCTACGCTTCTTCCTAGAGCAAAGGCCTGAACTATTCCACCCACCACCACCCTCCTCTGCTTGGCTGAGCTCATCCTCACCCTCAACTCCTTTTAGCTCCTCTCATTTTCTTCAGGTCAGAGGGGTGGCTATGAGCACCCACATGGGCCCCAGTTATGCCTGTCTCTGTGTGGGATACGTGGAACATTCCTTGTTCCAGTCCTATTCCAGTCCCCACCACAACTCTTTCTCCGATATATCGATGATATCATTGATGCTGCTTCCCTCTCTCGTCTTTAAACTTATGCGACGGAGATAGAGGAACTGAGAGAATGGAATGGGGTCTTTACAGGAAGCAGGGTGTGAGGATGTATAGTCCAGGTAGCTGTGGGAGTCAGTGGGTTTATAGTGGATATTAGTGGCCAGTCTATCTCGAGAAATGGAAACAGAGATGTCAAGGAAGGGAAGGGAGGAGTCAGAGATAGACCAGGTGAAAGTGAGGGCAGGGTGGAAATTGGAAGCGAAATTGATGAATTTTTCCAATTCCGGACGAGAAGGGTCTAGGCCCGAAATGTCAGCTTTCCTGCTCCTCTGATGCTGCTTGGCCTGCTGTGTTCATCCAGCTCTACACCTTCTTATCTCAGATTCTCCAGCATCTGCAGTTCCTACTATCTCTTTATCAACTCCTTTATCTGTCTAACTGATAGTCTCTCTCTTCAGGCTCCAACCTCTCATTTACTCCCGAACCCATTCCCCTCCCTACTTTTTTTGCATATAAACCGACGGTTTCCCAGCTACTATCATTTCTGAGGAAGGGTCACCAGACCCAAAACGTTAACTCTGACTTTTTTCTTCACAGATGCTGCCAAACCTACTGAGCTTTTCCAACAACATTTGTTTTTGTTGTGGTGATATCCTGACTCTGTTTGAGAGCCACAGCATAGCTCATAAGTTATTTCAATGGTTTCTTGACCCACTAATAGTCCCTTCCTTTCAGCATGGATAGAGAATCGAAAATTCCACCCAGTAAATCTCAAGCACAATAAAAACTGTAGTAATAGAACAAAGGGATACAAATTCAAACTGACTGAAGCCAAATTTTCAGATAAAGGATTAACACTAGTAAAATTAGGAACATACCCTGCAAGCATTAACCATTTGTATTCTCTCATATGGGTAACTTTTCTTTCCCCTGAGCAATGTAAATAGGATGACCAAAGGCTGTTATAACAGTTTGTTACTATCTTAGCAAAATATGTTACAGAGTCATCGAGTCATGCCGTAGTACAGCACAGAAACAGGCCCTTCAGTCCAATTCGTCCATGCCCTAAATTAATCTAGTTCCACTGGCCAGCATTTAGCCCATATCCCTCTAAACCTTACCTATTCACATACCCATCCAGATGCCTTTTGAATGTTGTTATTGTACCAGCCTCCACCACTTCTTCTGGCAGCTCGATCCATACGCACCACCCTCTGTATGAAGTTGCCCCTTAGGTCCCTTTTAAATCTTTCCCCTCTCACCTTAAACCTATGCCCTCTAGTTTTGGACTCCTACAACACAGGGAAAAGACCTTGGCTATTCACCCTATCCATGCCTCTCATGATTTTATAAACCTCTATAAGGTCACCCCTCAGCCTCTGATGCTCCAGGGAAAATATTCAGCCTCTCCCTATAGCACAAGCCCTCCAACCTTGGCAATATCCTTGTAAGTCTTTTCTGAATCCTTTCAAGTTTCACAACATCCTTCCTATAGCAGGAAGGCCAGAATTGCAGGCAGTATTCTAAAAGTGGCCTAACCAATGTCTTGTACAGCCGCAACATTTCGTCCCAATTCCTATACTCAATGCACTGACCAATAAAGGAAAGCATACCAAACACCTTCTTCACTATCCTGTCTACCTGGGACTCCACTTTGAAGGAACTATGAACCTGCACTCCAAGGTCTCTTTGTTCAGAAATACTCGCCAGTACCTTATCATTAAGTGTATAAGTCCTGCCCTGATTTGCCTTTCCAAAATGCAGCACCTTACATTTAATTAAATTTAACTCCATCTGCTATGCCTTTGCCCACTGGCCCATCTGATTAAGGTCCCACTGTACTCTGAGGTAACCTGCTTCACTGTCCACTACACCTCTAAATTTGGTGTCATTTGCAAACTTAGTAACCATAACTCCTATGTTCACATCCAAATCATTTATATAAAAGACGAAAAGTGATCTGTTATTTTTTAAAATATTAATTTAAAGTGATAATGTATTGACAACTAGCAAGTAAAACATTAATCAAATTACTAGCCTGAGGTCATGTATTGAACTTTCAAGAGCCATAGTGCTGATATTTCTAAATTGGCCATTACTAAAGCCAGAGGGTGCATAAAAACTCAACAGACTAGGAAGAATCTGTGGAGAACAAATAAGTGAGTGTTTCAGGTATAGACCCTTTGTTACTGCAGTACTTGTCTTGGTGAAATATTCAGTGCTTTGTTAGATCAAGTGGAAAAATGTTATGTGTCATCTCATACCTTGAAGTAGAGAGGTTTCTACAGCTCCTCTAATAATTCAATGGGAAAATCCACTATTTGCAGGCAACTAAGATGCCTGGTTCACTGCCTTGTCTGTCCTACTCTGTCTGTGAGAGTGCTACAATTGACTGGTATTCCTGGAATGGAAGAAGGTATTAAAAAGAAAAGAAGCAACTCAAGTTCTCACTACCAATTCTTATGCAATTATATCAGAAGATCTGTGTCAACATTCAGTACTGCTGGAATTGGATTTGACTGAATGTTTCACCTAGTTAACTAGTGAGTAATCCTGGGGAACTGCTCGAACTTGTGAAATTGCATAGAAATATACTTTGTCTTCAGGAAGATAGGAAGGAAGTAGATCAAGATATGGAAGCAATACAGAAAATTAAAACTAATACCAGGAGGAACAGAAGACAAAAGTCGTTAAAATGTTTTTCATATTTTGTACAATTGAACTTAAAATGTGATTAAACAAGTACAGATGTAACTACCTTCATTTCCAAAAACATCTCCTCAGCCTTGTATGTAATTTTTGGTGGAATACTTGCAGCCTGCTTAGCCTGATGCTGTGTTAATATTTATAGTCAAGGAACATGCCCTTTATAGGTAGTATTAATATAACATAAAACTTTACTATCTGCAATTGTATTATCACAAGTGCATTAAAAGACAATAATTTATTTCCACATCTTTTTGTTGCCAATAATGAAACATGAGACATGCACTATTGTATACCATTGAGCTTTTATACACTATAGTTAATTTTTTATTCTTTTAAACAAAAGGATATAGAAAATTTGTTTCTAGTTCCAAAAGGCAAACTTGTTGCTGAAGATTCTTTATATACTCAGTTTCAATTGAAGACAATGGCTCTGTTGCCCATGTTCTAAAATAGAAGTTCAGTTGAGAATGTTGAAACCAATAATGTGATTTATGTACAATATCTCGCAAAAAATAAGTCTAAATATGCAGGCATTTACTGTATTTCTACTATTTGTCAACAAAGTTCCAGCACTGATTAGGACCAGCCAAATGAAAGTCCATGTGCTGTTAATTGGGCTAACCTCTTAAGATCCTTCAGACCTTTTTTTTTGCTGAATACCCATTATCCTAGTATTGAAATCAAATACCTTTGTTGGAACTAGTGGCTGAAGTAACAAATTCAAGCCAACGTTCTAAGAAAAAGCAGAAGCTTTCAGATGAAGACTTAAAACCAGAGCCAATTGAGCAGATGTACTGAGTATTGTGAGATGTGTAATTTGGACATTAGAAATTTAACTTACTAAATAAAAAGACAAACAAAAACATGCTGAATTAGCCCATTGTCCCCTTACATATTGTGACATCAAAATGTTTTGCATCCATTGTAAAATATTTACCTATATGATCTCATTATCAAAGCATATATTCCATAAGTTTCTAGAATTCTGTATTGTATATTGTTAATTTTACTATATTCCATAGCTTATTATTGAAGCCACGGCACAATAGATGTTTGTCCTGCTGCTCAGAACATATCCGGTCAGCTAAGTATAGTGACAATAATGTCAGTTGACTCCTAAACTCACTACGTGGTCAGATATTGGCTATTCAGTGGACATTCCATTTTGTAGCATGAAAATCTATGTAAACATATAGGATGGAATTTGTCTCCCAACAGAGGTTTTAATCGGATCATGAAATGCTCAACTGCATTTTACCAGCAGAGAAAAGAATTTCTCTGCCCTCCTAACACCACACAATTTTCACATGGCCTTTCTTGTAGGTCTTGAGTGCAAATCTTCTTGAGTGCAAAACACAATGCATCTCTGAGGTCAGGGTGTCCACTTTGAGGACTAAACTGTATATAGTCCTGCACACAATGACATCCTTGCTGGTATGGGTTTTGGAAGCTCTTAAAAAAACAAACCTGCTTTCAGAGCACCTGACTACTGAAGAAGTCTGATCAGGAGTCAGGAACAAGTAGGAAGGTTAATCATAAACATTTTTAAACCTTCAAACTATTAGATGCTGAATTGTAACATAGATGTGTTTTTAATGCAGTGATTCATTGTAGGGTTCTGTCCTGAAAAAGATAAATTAATTAAATGAACCAGCACCATGTAAGCATTGAGATGTTTTACAATACTTTTTCCATTGAAGACAGTGCAATGAAGTATTTCCAACAAATACGGAAAATTAATTAATCCTTGACATGTTTGAGACAGGGATTAAAATGGACAGAGGGCTCTGACTGTCAATAAACAATCCCTTTGAAAGGTAAAAACAAACCAAATAGCTGTTCCCCTCCATTTATTGATAGGTAATCTGTTTTGAAATGAAGAGGACTCTTTTATTTCCATTTTAGGCTTTTGCGGTTACAGCAATGTATTCAAAGATATAGCCATTATGAATGCTTGGCTAAGCCACAAAAGTTACACAAATTAGGTCTGTTGACATAGCTGTAGAGGCAAACAGTTTTACAAATCTGTAATAACATGCTCAGCCTTTCAGTGGTTTCAGATGACCTGAATGTTTGCTTACATAATTTAATGGCACTTAAAGAATTAATACTTCTACCCCAATATAAATAATTTTTTCACAGAATCAATTACAAACTTTGAGTTTTATTACCTTGTTTCAGATTTAATTCAAGTTACACCTTGATTTAAAATAATTCCCATTCCCACTGCCTCTTACTGAGAACTGTACATAGTGAACACTAAATGAATGGCTATGAAGAATATATGGAAGGGGATGGGGAATCTGATTGGCATGGATGTGGAGATCAGGGCGAGAATATGATTTAGGCAACCTTTAAACAACGTTGGAAGATGGACAGCTGCATCCAAAGCAGGCCTTCTAGCCTGCCCATCTCTGCATCGCATTCCTCCCTCATTCTGTTCTGGCTCACAGACTGCATTCTCAAACACGCATTGCATCCTCAAACCTCAGCAAAACACTTTCTGGCCTTTGCCTTATATGGACATTATGCGACAGACAGGTCTATGACATAGCATGATAAAGGTCAAATTGAAACTTAATAAAATAATGGCTATTACCTATTTTATCTATGAAATACCTTAAAAGAAACTAAGGAGGTTGTTTAAACACGATTCCTTCTAAATCTTTGATTGTTTCTTACTAAACTATTGCATCATAAATAAGAACTAAGAATTCATTGGAATAACTGATTATGAGATTGAAGTATACACTGATCAAGCTAATAGCACTGTGTCAATATAATGGAAATCTTGCTAAAACATAGATGTATTTAACAGAGAACACATTGTTTTCATACTGTATATTCAACGTGTTTCAACAGATATGTATATACATACATATTTCATATATATGTTATTTTATGTATGGCATCAACATGACTTTCACTTTCCACAATTGGTTGGTGAGTAAATGTAGAAATATGTTATAGAAACAGAAAATGTTGGTGCGACTGAACAGTTCTGGCAGCACCTGTTAAGAGAGAGAGAGGAAAGCATAGATGACGTTTCACATCTGATGTGATTCTTCTTCAAACAAGGACCCAAACACACCTTCCAATTGAACAGCATTTACTCTTCACTTCTGACGAAGGAACAGTGCTCCAACAGCTTGTGATTTCAAATAAACCTGTTGCACTTATAGCCTGGTATTGTGCGACTTCTGACCGAACTTATATGAGTCCAGTTCATATATCACTGATAGTAGGAACTGCAGATGCTGGAGAATCTGAGATAACAAGGTGTAGAGCTGGATGAACACAACAGGCCAAGCAGCATCAGAGGAGCAGGAAGGCTGATGTTTTGGGCCTTTCCTGAAGAAGGGTCTAGGCCC
>NC_063335.1:20048627-20080687 GCF_021869965.1 Rhincodon typus
CTCATATATCACTGACCTGGCTCTTGTTTAAGGTATACGTTATTTTTAAATCACTACATAGTCTTGCCTCTCTGTACTTGACCAAAATGCAGATACTGGAAATCTGAAATAAGAGCAGAAAATTCTGGAAATATTGAGGTCAGAAAGCATTTGTGAAGGGAAACAGTGTTAGTTTGGGATTTTCTTGCCAAAATATATCCTTTAAAAGATATATCCTTCAACCCACCATTTTTGTTTGTCATGATGGGCAAGCTGCTTCCAAGGATTCATCACATTTCTGTGATGGCAATGGAGTTGGGCATATGGCATGGCAAGCTAAAATGCCTGCCTCCATTTACTGGAACATCACACAGTTGTATAATGAATGTGAGACCTTCAAATTGTCACTGCTCATTCGCCTCACATGTTCCTTCATGCTCCTCCATAATCCCATACCTTTTCTCCTCCTGCCCACTCATGTCTCCACCACCTATTTTCCACGATGAACAGATCTCATGAGAAATGTAATAACAATGGAAATGCTTTGAAGTGGACAGAAAAAAAACGTATACAACTGTCACTTGAACACACTTCACCTGAATAAAAGTCTAGGCAGAAGGAAAAATATATATCTACTAGCCTCAAGTGGACATTTCATTGTAAATACAAATTACTATTCAGTAATAACTTCAAAAATAGAATTCTTGAGTTTTGGAAATAAATAAGTTTCTGTTGTGATGTTACATTTCACATTACGACAGTGACAACAGTTCAAATAGCAGTTTATTGGTTATACAGTACGTTGGGATGTTTGGTGATTGTGAAAAGCATGTTATAAATGAAAAAAAAATTATTTTAGTCATCAGTTATTGATCATGAAAGCCAATGGGTAACAAATCACAAACCTATATACAGCCTTATGGTAAGATTACCATACCATATTGAAGTCTACAATATTTAAACAATATTGGAGTTTTGAAGATTGTATGACAAATTAATTAGGATGCTGCCTGGTATAAAGACATCAAGGTGAAATTACACAAATCTTATACAGGTTGTTTTCACTATCTGGCCAGTTTAGAGTAGCCCGGGATACAAGATTAGAAAACCAAAAGAACTGCGGATGCTGTAAATCAGGAACAGAAACCAAAGTTGCTGGAAAAGCTCAGCAGGTCTGGCAGCATCTGTGAAGGAGAAAACAGAGTTAACGTTTCGGGTCCGGTGACCCTTCTGTTTTCTCCTTCACAGATGCTGCCAGACCTGCTGAGCTTTTCCAGCAACTTTGGTTTTTGTTAGTTAGATATAGCACCGATGAACTCTATTAAGTTTATGGAGAGATGTCAGCCAGGAAGACAAGTGTTGGTGCATTCAGGAAAGTGGAATTTTAAAACTGACTCGAAATTTTTCAGCATTATTAATATTTGTCCCCACTTGATCTGATCTTGTACCTGAAATCAGGTGCCGGACTGACCCTCTTCGAAGATTTTCTACTGGGGCTTCTCAATTTTTCTGGAAAGGAAGCGACAAATCAACTTTCCAATTTGAAAAAAAGCCATTTTACACTATAATATTTCACAGCTGGTGCAGTAATCTCGTCCGATGCAAGCGCTGGTCCGATTAATATAAACCATCAATGGCTACACATTATTGTATCCAGATAGTACAAACAAACTGGTTAAAACTTCTCCCAGCAATTCAGATAAACATTTCCAGAAACGCTTCTGGTTACCAGGGGATCGGTATTCCGAATGCTGCCGCTGGCAAGACATTTCACTATTTGTCTGAGGGTCGCTCCAACTTGTCCGGCAGCTGGGCGACAAGTTACCATAGCAACAGACATCGCCCCTTCTACTACCTCACTTCCTGGAGACTGCTACCCCGCCTCTTCCCCTGAGCCGGAAGTGACGCGAGGCCATTGGCTGGAAAGTGGAGGATTGAGGGGAGTTGGTGCTGAGTTTGTTACATCCCGGGTGGTTCCGTAATCCTGACTTGATGTGACCGAGGTGGGAATTGTGTTGTTTGAAATGTCGGCGACCTTCGAAAGCAGCTCTGACTGGCTCCAGTTAATTTCTGCAGGGCATCCAGCAGTGCATGCTATCTACAAGATGCTCAGACAGCACCTGCCAAACGCAAAACCACCTCCATCTAGAGGGACAAGGGCAGTAGAGGTTGAAGCAAGACGGCAGCGGTGTAGCAGCCCAGCTTGCGGGCTCCTCAGCCCAGGAGCTTGTCTACTCCGTCCACTTTTTACTTTCTCTGCTTTTTCTTAATGTTTCCACGTACTGTCTTACCTTTCTTAACTTCTTCAGTGGGTGGAGCCTTCTCCTGGCCTGGCCTGGCGAAGTTTCCAGCCTCGTGTGGCAGTCTGAGCCTGGCATGGCGGTCTCCCGTTGTTGCGGCCTCATCCTGGAGCGGTGGACTCAGCTTGGCATGGCGGTCTCCAGGTTTGGCGCTCCTATCCTGGCATGGAGGTCTTGTTGATGTGGAGGTCTTCTTTGGTAGCAGCTTCTGGGTATTCCACTGTTCATCATTTTAATCCACTTTCCCCAAACTGAAATTGATCTAAGATGAACTCTGTCTTAATTTTTTTTTCTTATATGTGACTTCTGTCATCAAATACAGGTGCCATGGTATGGTGACTTCTAAAACATTTCACTTTTATTTGTAAAAATGCATGTGACAATAAATTGCTATTCTGTTCTCTGGGAACACCACCACCTGCCAGTTCCCTTCCAAGCCAACCTGACTTGGAAATATATCACCATTCCTTCACTGTCGCTGGGCCAGAATCTGGGAATTCCCTCCCTAACGGCATTGTGCATCAACCTACAACACAAAGACAGTAGCTGTTCAAGAAGGCTGCAAACCACCACCTTCTCAAAGGCAACTGAGGATGGGCAATAAACGCTGGCCAGCCAGTGATGTCTGGATCCCACAAGAGAATTTTTAAAAATCCCAGCAGTTTTACGAGGAGCTGCAATGCCAGTACGTTAAAGCTGTAGCTGATCCTTAATCATGCTCCAGACTGCCACTGCCATAGCAGAAGGCAAAGGTTTAATATTTGCCAAAGTAGATTTAGATAAATCATTTAACATGCAGCTTGTGAAAGTCTACATTGCAGAATCGTGACTAATAGTAGCACTCACACATGGAGGCAACATTCACTGTAGGTGACAATGAGTTTAGCAACCCAATATACCTGGACTGTGACTCCAGCGAGAGGCAAACCGCTTGCATGTTTCCGGTAGGGCCAGGCTTATAGCACTTGGTGGTGTATTCACTGTTTCCTCTGCAGAGCTGAGCAGAATAAGAATGTTGAATTCAAAACATAATGCTGCAAATATACATCAGGTCAGGCAGTCTCTGTGGATGGAGAAGCAGATAACATTTCAGGCAACTGGAAATCAAAACAAAAATTGCTGGAAAAATTCAGCACAATATGGGTCACTGGACTTGAAATATTAACTCTCCTTTCTCTCTGCAGATGCTGCCAGACCTGCTGAGTTTCTCCAATTTTTGTTTTGTTTCAGATTTCCAGCATCTGCAGTTCTTTGCTTTATTCTAAACTGTTTCTTCTCAGAGGTGCTGTCTGTATGTGAGTATTGCCACCATTTTCTGTTACTCCAGATTTCTTTAATCTGCAGTTTTCTACTTAGTTGAAACCTGCAGCACCAACAAAACTCAAGAAACTCAATGCCATCTTGGACATAGCAACCTACATGAGGCTACCCAGCCCCTACCTTAGATATCCACTCCCTCTGCCAGTGGCACAGTTGATGTCAACAAATTATGAAGAAAGCAATCACTTTAAAGATAATGTTATGTTCAGCTGGTGCTACACAAGCACTTGGATTGGCATCACACCAAGCCGATTCATATGTAGTAAATGGAATCCCTTATATTTCTGGCTTAAAGCGCTTCTTTGCTAATTTGCTAACACTGTCCAAAAGCGTAGCAGACTGAACATCAGCAGGAATAGGTTATCCAGTGCCGTGTTGCAGTTTATGTTGTGCTGCTGCCTTATTCCCATTTGCTAGAAAGAAACCATCAGATTGATCATTTCAACAGTTAGCAACAGCAATAACAACTTGCACGTATAAAGCAATTCAGTATTATAAATGTTGCAAATAATTTCACCTTAGCTTTATAAAGCAAAGCCAACACCGAGATACATAAGTAAATATTATGACAGGTAACCAAAAGTTTGATTTATAGAAATAGCTTTTAAGGGAGTCCCTTAAAGGAGACAGCAAAAGCAGTTGTCTGGGCAGGGAATTCAACAACTTAAGTAGTAGATTTCTTTGTGACACAAGTAATTAAGAAGCAGAAGACATAGCGAGTTGAACAAAATGGGTGATTCATTAGTCTAAAAGCTTACAGGAGAAAGAAACACATTATAGGCAGTGTTGCATTGTCTGTTTTCATATGCTGAAATATTTCCAGCAGTCACACTTCAAATGTATAATTGAGTTATTTGTGACCTACAGCTGATCTACATCTTATTTGGAAATTTCTCACTCCTTTTACAATGAAGAGGCACCTCTGCTGGCCTGTGCCCAAGGAGTCTTAAATGCTGGAGTTGAGATCATTTCAGTGGGCAGTATCAGGGTGCATTCCACTATATCCCTTCAGGATCCTGATTCTAGTATAAGTAGGGCTTTCAAAAAGCCTCAAAATTTGGAACTGGCTATTGTCCACTGCACTGAAGTCTTTCAATGGCTTTAAGGATGAAAATTCCCAGACAAATCCAAGAATTTCTCCCAATGCACAGTGTCATTGGCATGCATTTGGTTAATCTGCCTCCAAGCTTCTGCCCCCCAACTGATCAGTAAATGTCAGATCTAAATAGAAGATGAATTGGGATTTATGTCATCGTTGACTCCAGCAATGTAGAGCTAGGATTTCCAGCTTGTTGTCTGAAATATCTGCTGGTAAACTAAATCTGGCGAGGATTCCACAAAATCCGTTACAATGGATGTGTTGGCATTCTCCCATTTTTAGGATTCTTTGGCTATCATTGTAAGAAGCTTGTACCTCTGCCAGATCCATATAAGTTATGTTGTGGAGTGGTGAAACTGATTTTGAATTGGAGGTCAGTATGTTGAGCAAGGCGAGATATATTGACATTCAGATTTTTGTAACTTGAAGGTAATTAGGAATGAACCCCTGAATAGGTAGGAGACTTAGGAAAAAAAACTGAAAGAACTGTGGATGCAGTAAATCCGGAACAAAGACAGAAGTTGCTGGAAATGCTCAGCAGGGGTCCAGCAGCATCTGTGAAGAGAAACGTTCTTAGGAAGGGTCACCGGACCCGAAACGTTAACTCTGATTTTCTCTTCACAGATGCTAGCAGACCTGCTGAGCTTTTCTGGCAACTTCTGTCTTTGTTAGGAGACTTAGACCTCACTAAAAAGGTTGGTTGTCCTCAAATGGTTGTTAGACCTGTCTTCTTACACAAGAGGCCTATGAAGGGGATGTACATAGGCTGTTGGAAATACGGGGCCTGGGGCTTCTCTGCTTGTTGCCACTGGTTTTGGATTTCTAGGCTGCATGCAGGAGGTGACAATCAGAGAGGAAACTGCAGTATTACTTCTGCCTGCTTTCTTCATATAAATTAGATGGGCCAACACCAGCAATCTCTCAAATTCTCAGAGTTTTTCTTTTAGTATTTTATTTTCTTTTTTTTTGCCAATTGTTTTAATTTTTGGCTGTGTTTGCTGCCAATGCAGGGGGCACACTCACCACACATGCAAGCCCAGCCTTTCAAAGTTGATATAGAACCACAGAAAAGTTACAGCACAGAAAGAAGCCATTCAGCCTGTCCTATCTGACCCAGCTAAATAAACTAGCTTCCCATTATAACCTGGTGTCGTGTGACTTTTGACTTTGTCCACCCCACGCCAACACTGGCACCTCCACATCAATGAAAGAATATTAAGGAGAAGAAGAGAATATAAAAGGAGAAACAGTTGAAGAAAAGAAGAGTGACAGATCAGCAACATGAATATAACAAATACCTATAACAGAGATTCGGGGTCTAGGTTTCAATGAGCATTGGTAGATCCACTGGTAACATTTTAACATAATTTCCTTTCCCTTACACTACAAGGCTTTCAATCACCTTAAATTAGTGCATTATTGGCAATTGATCGCTGCTACAGGAGACCGGTCTTTCATGCCCACTTCATTCAAAATCAAAAGTCACACAATGCCAGGTTATAGTCCAACAGGTTTATTTGAAATCACAAGCTTTCGAAGCACTGCTCCTTCATCAGGTGAAGTCCAACACCAGCACCTCCACATCACTTTATCCAAGCCTCACTATTTTCTACACCTCGATTAAGTCACCCCTTGGCCTTCTCTGTTCTAAAGAAAATGACCCTAAACCAACCTCACGGCTATAATTTTTAAAATATTCAGGGGATTTGGGTGTCCCTGGCTGGACCAGCATTTATTGCCCATCTCTGGACTCTCTTGCAATGGTGATGTGAGCTATTGTCTTGAACTGCTGCAGTGCATTTGGTGTGCCGACACCTGCAATGCTGTGAAGGAGGAAGTTCCAGGATTTTAACTCAGTAACAATGAAGGAACAGTGATATATTTCTACGTTAGAGTGATGAGTTGCCTGGAGGGACACTTCCAGGTGGAGGTGTTCCCATGTAACTACTGGTCTTGTCCTTCTAGACAGTAGTAGTCATGGGTTTGGGAAGTGATGTCTAAAGAGCCTGATGATTTCTGCAGTGCATCTTGTAGATTATATATAGCACTGCTACTGAGCGTCAGTGAGGAGGGTGTGAATGTCTGTGAAACGGTACCAATCAAGTAGACTGCTTTGTCCTGGTTGACGCCGATGTTTTTGAGCATTGTTTGAGCTGCACTTAACTGGCATCTGTCATATAATTCTGAATCATTCATATCAGTCTGTATCATACATGCCACCGACAGCAAAGGGCTCAAAACTGAGCTCTGTAGAACACCACTGGAAGCTGTTTAATATTCGCAAAAATATCAGTTGACCATTACCCTTTGTTCCCTATCACTGATTCAATTTTGGATCCAACATATCCGATTCCCCTGTCTCCTATGGGCTACATTTTTTTTACTGTCTGCCATGTGGAACCTTGTTGAATGCCTTACTAAAATCCACGTAGACAATTTCTGCTTCAATACCGTCATCAAGTTTCCTTATTAAGTCCACAGAAAATTCAATTTACTTTGGAAGACCTGACCATCCAGTAACAAAACCATGCTATTTTCTGTTAACAGATGCTTCTCCACATAACAGTTAATCCTATCTCTCAATATTGATTCCAGTAATTTGCCATTCACTGACAGCAAACTGACTGACCTATAATTATTTGGACTATCTCTTGCACACTTTTCGAATAAAGGTTCAAAATTTACAGACCTCCAATCCCCTTACCTACGTTGAGTGAGGATTAGAAAATGATCCTCAGAGCATTCTGTTATTTCTTCTGTGGCTTTCTTTTACTATCTAGGATACAATTTGCCTAGCCCTAATGACCAATCCACCTGAAAAGGAGGTTAATCCCTTCCATACTTCTCATTATGTGTATTTTATCTAATATTTCATACTCCTCCTGTTTAACTAAATTGCCTGCCTTGTGCATAAGAACATTTGGTATAAGAAAAATGTAGACCACTCAGCCCATCGAGTTTGCTGTGCTATTCAATGAAATCATCACTGATTTGATAATCCACAAATCCACTTGCCTGCCTTATGCCTATAACCCTTGATTACCTTACTGATTAAAAATCTGTCTATCTCAGCCTTAAATATACTTAATGACCCAGTAAAGCATTCCATAGATTCACTACCCTCTGATGGAAGAATTTCCTCCTTATCTCTGTCTGAAATGGGCAACCCCTTACTCTTAGCTTATGCCCTCTGGTCCTAGAATCTCCTATAAGGGAATACAAGTTTTCTGCATCTACCCTTGAGACAAAGATAAAAATCCTCATTTAAAAACTTCATCGTATCTTTTACATTTATACGTAAATTGCCAAATGTATCTCTGATAGACCCAACCAACTCCTTAGTGCTAGTAGGAACTGCAGATGCTGGAGAATCTGAGATAACAAAGTTTCATTTCTGAAGAAGGGTCTAGGCCCGAAACGTCAGCCTTCCTGCTGCTCTGATGCTGCTTGGCCTCATCCAGCTCTACACCTTGTTATCTCAACTCCTTAGTGCTCCTGCTGCTCCTAATGTACTGATAAAATATTTTTGGAATTTCCTTTGTTTTATCAGCTAATATTTTTCTGTATCCTCTCTTTGCTTTCCGAATTCACTTTTTCATTTCTTTTCTGTATTAGCCACATTCCTGTAAACTTCGTAAATTATCTCTGTCCTTCTGGATAACTAAACATTCTAGATTTAGCACTGCAACCCTTTCTCTTTGTGGAGATATGTCTAGACTGTGTTCATAGAATCTTGCCTTTGAATGCCTCACATTGATTTGCCATTGACCTTCTTTCAAGTAGCTTTAACATTGCACTTTTGCCAGATTATCTCTCAAGTTTGTTGATTTTGCCGCCCTTTAATTTAGTACTTTTACTCATGCTCTATCCTTGTTACTTTCCATATTGATTTTAAATATAATTTTTATGATCACTATCTTCAAAATAGTCAGTCACTGCTACTTATCCACTTTGCTATTTTCATTTCCAGAGATTACACCTATAATCGCTCCCTCTCTCAATGGGCTTGTTATGTTCAAAATCCTCTTGAATGCAGAATTAAGAATTTTGAGCTTTCTGTGCTTTTCACACTGTTTGTAAACCAATTGATATTTAGGTAGTCAAAGACTCCAGATTGTTGCCCTAATATTGGAACCACAGTGCACGAGTTCTCCTTGTTAGGGTGTGCAGGGCAGTGAGTGGTGTGGAGCAGCAAGATCAAAGGATGGATTGGCAGAGGTGAAGCAGTAGCAACGGACACACCACTTCTGATTCGAGTGCAGTGTGAGCACAAAATGATGATGTCAGCAGCGTCAAACCCTGTTGAAGAGTCTTGGCTCAGAGACATACTGTTAATATTTTTGATGCAAGTATCATAATCGGCACTAATGGAGCATTACACATTCTAAGTTCCTTTGATGAAGCATGTTTACCTTTCATGTGTTGTTATTTTGCTAAATCTACTCTTGACAAAGACAGCAAATATGCTAAGATGGCTTTTGAGCCCTTTCATTTTTGGCAATTGTTTATGGTATTTCTCTTGTCCCCATTTGTTTAAAGTTTGTTCATGTACAGTGTTCCACTGCCACCAATATTGTGCTTCCCCAGCCGTCAAATTTGCATGTAGATCACTGGATAGTTATAATTGGTCACTCGTGAACTTTGAGTGATATTAACACATTATCATTCCAAACAAGAATAGAACCAGTTCTTAGTTATTTACAGAGACATAAAAACTGCAGATGCTGGAATCAAAGGTAGACAAACAGGAGGCTCGATGAACACAGCAAGCCAAGCAGCATCTGGAGGAAAGGAGAAGTCAATGTTTCAGTATTACTCTTCTTCAGGATTGGATATGAGGGTAGGGAGAGATGCAGATGTTGGGGGGGCAGTTGGGGGTACCGGAATGGTGGTGATAGGTAGTAGGTATGACCTGGTTGATCGATGGAAGGGATGAATCTGGTTGGTAGCTGGAAGGGAGGCCCACCTCCTTCCTTCCCTTCCACCTACTGAGTCCCTTTCCAGCCCCACCTCCTCCCTTCCCTTCCACCTACTGAACTTCTCTAATTTCAAGTAACTTTCCCACCCATCCCCTGGCTCCTTTTCCACCCTCACCTCTTCCCTTCCATTCCACCTTCTGACCCTCCCTTCCTGCTGCCAACTGGATTCATTCCTCCCATTGACCAACCAGGTCATACCTATAACCAGTTCCAACTATCACCACCATTCCTCTACCCACTCTTCCGCCCTCTTTATCTGCAGTTCCCCCTAACCCCATATCCACTCCTGAAGAAGGGTAATACCCAAAACGTTGACTTCTCCTTTCCTCCAGACGCTGCCTGGCTTGCTGTGTTCTTCCAGCCTCCTAAGATTTGTCTACCTTAGTTATTTTTCAGTGAGATACATCGATAGAAGAAAATCAGCCCACTCATCATACCTGTAGTGGCTTGTTAAAAGCATTAAAACACCAAACAGAAAAGACATATATCAAATTGATAATTGTCTTATAATATTTAAAGAACCTTGACCTGCCCATTCATGGGAACTATTCATTATAGTGCCCACATTATCTGTGGCTTTAAGAAATATTCTTATGGTTATCATTGGTTCACACTTTGAGCACACAATCTAAAATGGCACGTCATGTTGGTATTGAGGGAGTACCATACCGAGGTGCTGTGGTTTCGATGAAAGGGTAAACTATGGCCTTGTCTGTTCTATCAGGTGCATGGATGTAAAGGCACTATTCAAGGAACACGAGATAGGAGCAGGAGAAGATTATACAGCCCATCTGTATGCTCTGCCATTTGATATGATCATTGGGATTC
The DNA here is from genome assembly GCF_021869965.1 of Rhincodon typus. Taxonomy (NCBI): domain Eukaryota; kingdom Metazoa; phylum Chordata; class Chondrichthyes; order Orectolobiformes; family Rhincodontidae; genus Rhincodon; species Rhincodon typus. The sequence goes on from NC_063335.1 coordinate 20,059,133, forward strand.
AATTCCACTTTTCTGCTTGCTCGTCATATCCTTTTTTTTTGAGAGGCCAAATAGTAGTTTTAAGTATAGTCAGTGATGAAGGTGAGGGTGACTATGATATTTATCCAGCAATCAGCCTCACTAAAACACATCATCAAATCATTTGTTTCATTACTGTTTATGTGAACTTGCCGCATTTAATCTCACTCCCATGTTTCCCCAACTTGCAACAAGAATTATATTTAAAAAGTGCTTAATTTGCTGTGAAGCACTGTGGGATGTCCTAAGATCCTGAAAGTCCTTATGAAAGTACAAGTTTGTTTGTTTATTACATGATTATGTATGAAAAGTTACATAATCTGAAGAAATATCAAATTACTGTTATCACATATATCAGGATATTCTGAACTTTCACCCAATAAAGTCCTTCAACATTACAGATTATACATAAAAAAAATTAGTTTTTTTTTACATACTCTCAAATAAAAGCATTTTGCAAAGTTAAGTTTTCTAAAAACTTGAAGTAACTCATCAAGGTCCCTTCAACAGCATCTTCCAAGCCCACAATCTCCACCATTTGGGAGGACAAGGGTAGCAGATGCATGGGAAACACCACCAGCTGTAAGCTTCCCTCCAGGTCATACATCATCCTGACTTGGAACTATATCGCTGTTCCTTCTCTGGCATTGGGTCAAGATCCTAGAACTCCATTTTTAACAACACTGTGGGCAATAAACGCTGGCCCAGCCATTATTGACCATCTGTCATGAATGAATAAAAATGTAGAATGTAGTTCCAAGCATGTGTTTTCTAAACTCTAAATATGTCCTAGATGTGTCCAAAATATCTGTTTCTTTAAACTCTGTTGGATTAAAAACAATAAAAGCTTTTGAGAATGCATGAAAACCTTTTGATCGGATTAATACCTTATGATTTACTGAGTCATCATTATCCCATATGTAATCATCACAAAAGAGTATAATCACTGAAAGAAAGCAGGCTGTTGTCATTGCAGTTAACTGTGAAGCCTCTATGTTTCAGCCAGTGATGTCATGATTCATTTCATAGACAATTTATGCTACATTTGTAACATCATGAGATGGGTGGACACTAGACTAGAATAGTAATTAATTGTCACTTGTATTTTTACAAGAAAAATATGAAAAGTGCTTAAGTCGTCATACTCATATATTAGTACAGAAATCATATATAAAACATTCAGACAAAGTCTATCTCTGTTAACTTTATGGCTTGTGGATTTCCAAGGTCAATTTGTACACAAGTCGGAACACAGTACAGGATAATATAAAATAGCCATTCATAAGTCGGAGAAAATGTTCGTATGTTGGATCTTTAAAATTATTGTTTATAAATTCCTGTACAGGATCACATTCATAAATACGAGCATTCGTAAATCGGGGACTCCTGTATACAATTTGATGCTCAAGACAGTTTAAAACTGATCAAGCGAAGTAATTTCTTTTTTGGACAAGACAGGAAGAAACACAATTGAAAGTCAGCTTTTGAGGGATACTTTAATTGGTAGAGGGTCGAGGCAGGAGTTCACGCTCCATCCCATCCCTTCTGTAATCGAACGTATTTATGTGGACACATCATCTAATGAGAAGATAGTCATTGCAGTATTGGAATTGTGTTTTGGGACCATACAGAAATCCCACAAAGCTGACTGCCCAGGAATTCCCTTGGAAGTTGAAACATCTGATAGGTAATTACCCAGCACATGGAAGCTACCAAGAAAGTCCCAAACCTGAACTGGAGTTATGGGTATCGTAGGGTTCCAACTGACTTAAGACCCAGAAATCCTTCTGCTAAATCCAACCTGACCCCTCCCCACTTCCACCCCTGCACAATTTTCCCTCCCTAGACCCAACATTTTATTTTGCAGTAGTAGGTTTTTTGAGGGGTTCTCACCACGAGACCCAGCAAGATTTCTCAGCGCACCTGACCAAACTTGTCTCACTAATCACTAATCCCACCTCTATCGTGTCCCACGTCTGATTCTAGCCCCATCTTACCATTCCCAGAACAACTTGCCCTTAGCAGATATCCGCTAAAAGACTGGCATTCCCTAGGTCTATGCCACCATAGAGAGACTGCTTTGCATCTAGACAGGCATTAACAATCAAGTGTTGCAAAATGGTACAGCAACCACAAAAATGCCACACGGTCCACAATATATAGCTATGTATCGCAGATACTTCCTCACACATATATCTCCGTTCTTTTATCCTCGTCATCATTTAAACACCATATCACACAGTTTACCTGTCCTTGCATACATTCCTGTCTGAAGACCCTCTATGAGTCCCTACTTATCTTTCATGAGGTTTATTGGCAACCAGCAAATGGGAAGATAAAGGAAATGAGTACAGGCTGCAGGTTACATCCAGAATGCAAAACAAATGCTGGCTTCTTGACCTTGAAAGTCTGTGATGGTCTTCTGCACCCAGTTCACATCTACTGGACCCGAGTGAACATTACGTCCTCTCCGCCTCTCTGTCATCACAACGGGAACTTTCTGTGACTCAATGTTCTCATTCTTTCCTCAAACGACTGTTCCTGTTCCCCGACTCCTCAACATCTATCACATCACTTTGCTGCCTGCTCCAATTGTGCAGAGCACAGAATGCCAGGATGGTGCTTGGTACTCTGTCCAGACTATCATGGAGCCTACCCCACCCTACCTCAACCACTCCAAACTTGCTAAAACATACCCTCAGGAGCATGTAAAGTGTCCCTGTTGCAACTTTTCAATGCTGACTGTAGGTGCACCCAGCAATGCAGATCTATGTTTTACGAGCAGCCTGTCAGTAGAGGTGACAGAGGTACCATGATGGTTATGAGGGCTTGGTGAATATCTGATAGCAATGTCCGTGGATGAGGGGTGCAATGCGCTAGAGCCTGTGGATCATGCCCTGAGATTCTGTTTGGTCCTAAGCAACATGGAGATCCTTCATAGCAAGAATATATTAATACACCGTCTTGCTCTTATACTCACACTTCCGCCCTCAGCCTGCTGCAGGGTTCCAGTGAAGCCCAGCATCTTCTTTTCCATTTACAGTCTTCTGGACTGAAGGTTGAATTCAGCAACTTCCTCCTTTATTTGGGCCCTTGCAATCTCATTTTCCCCAGACACTACCAGTAGGAACCAAGGGGGCGATCTGTGCATGGGGCTGGAGGACTTTGGCAGGATGTTAGACTACTTCACATCTGTCTTCATGTTGAAGGAGGATGTTGGTACAGATTTTGGGAAAAGGGACTGTGAGGCTCTTGAGGAGTTTGACATTGGGAGTGAGGAGATATTAAAGATTTTGGCAGGCTTAGAAGTGGACAAATCCCCAGGTCCAAATGATCCCAAATGATTGCATCCCAGGCGGTTGTGGGAGATGAAGGAGGAAATTACTGGGGCTCTGACCCAGATTTTTAATTCCCCTCTGGCCACGGGGAGGTGCCACTTTTCAAGAAGGGTGTAGAGATAAACCAGGGAATTACAGATCAGTGAATGTCACATCAATGGTAGGAAATCTATTGGAGAAAATTCTGAAGGCAAGAATTAATTTCCATTTGGAGAAGCAAGGTTTGATCAGGGATAGTCAATATGCTTTGTCAGAGGGAGGTCATGCCTAACCAATTTGCTTGAATGTTTTGAGGAGGTGGCCAGGTGTGTAGATGAAGGTAAAACAGTTGATGTAATTTCAGCAATATCTTTGACATGGTTCACTTGGGATACTAATAAAGAAGGTTAAAGCCAATGGAACCAGGGTAACTTGGCAGGTTCGATCCAAAATTGGCTTAATGGCCAGACACAGAGATGGTGAAGGGCCATTTATGCGACTAGACGCCTCTGTCCAGTGGTACCACAGTGATCAGAGCAGCTTCCTTTATTGATTGTGGTATATATAAACAATAAAGAAGAAAATGCTGGGGCATGATGGTACATTTGTGGATGACACAAAGATTGGCTGGGTGGTTGACAGTGAGGAAGAAATTCTTAGGTTACAGGAGGATATTGACAGATTGGACAGATGGGCACATTAGTGACAGGTGAAATTTAGTACTGATAAATGTGAGTTGATGCACTTTGGAAGAAGGAACAAGACAAGGGAGTACTCAATGCATGGCAGGGCACTAAGAAGCTCAGAGAAACTGAGGTATCTTGAGGTCCTAGTCCACAGATCCATAGAGTTGGCAGGGCAGGTTATTGGGTAACTTCAAAAGCATTCAGACACTTGCCTTTATCAGTTGTGATGTAGATTATAAGAACAGGGAGGTTATGTTGGAGCTGTACAGGTCTTTGATTAGGCCACAGCTGGAGCACTGTGTACAGTTCTGCGCTACAGGAAGGATGTGATTGCACTGGAGTGTAGAGGAGATTCACCAAGATGTTGCCTGAGTTGGAGCAATTTATCTATGAAATGAGGCTGGATAAGCTTGGATTGTTTTCTTTTGTGGAGAGAAGGCTGAGAGGGCCTTGATGGAGATGTATTAGGTTATGAGGGCCATGGACAGTATGGATAGGAATCAGTTGTTTCCTTTAGAAGGCATCACTTTAGGGTGAAAGGCAGGAGGTTTGGAGGGTTTATGAGGAAAATCATTTTCATTCAGAAGGTAGAGGGCATCTAGAATGGTACCCTGGGAAGGTAGCTGAGGTGGAAAATCTCTCAACCTTCAAAATGTACTTGGATGAGCACTTGAAATGTCTTAACATTCAAGGCTATGGGTCAAGTGGGACTAGTGTAGATTTAGAGTTTTTTTTGTTGGTGCAGACTCGTTAGGCTGAAGGCCCTTTTCTGTACTCTATAATTCTATGATTGAATGTACTCTGTGATTCTACAATTCTCTGGTTTTGTCCACCCTCCCCACTGTCACTGCCAGTTCCTTGGTTTTGCTTTCAGCAGAGCTAACCTGTATCCTGCTATTAACATCTACAGTAGCACCTACATTGGACCTATATTGCTGTACAACCATTAGAACTCCTTCTGCCTTTTGCTCTGTGACACTTGTGAGCTCTAATCTCTTTCATGTTCTAACCTCCCCCAGCATTCTCTGCTGTTCCACTTGCCCCATCCCATCTTTTTAACAGCGTACAATCTATTTCTTTTGCACTTCTATTCAGTACCAAATAAGAGTCAAATTGGACTCAAAACATTAACTCTTCTTCTCTGCAGATGCTGTCAAACCTACTGACTTTCTCTGGCACTTTCCTGTTTTTATTTCAGTTCTCCAGCATTTGCAGTATTTTTTTTTTGTGTTTTAATGAAAATCCATCCTCAGGCATCATCTGAATAACTGGGGAGATTTGCCATCAAAGGCCCTGCCTAAACAGGCCTCATGTCTACCATAAAATGTCAATTTTAAGCTACCTTGCTTGTTGGCACTTACTGGCAATGGTAATCTGATAAGTGCAGGAGGGTGAGGGGTACAATCGTGACCCCTCTCTTTGAGTCTAGTGTTGCCCAATCTGATTAGACACCTTGCTGGAGTGTATCTTCAGACCATTTGTTTGCAATTGCCCCATTATTAATCATGGCAATCAGAAAATGAGTAGCATTTCTATAATAGATTAGATTATTCTTGATTGTCAGTCAGGCGTTTCTGTCCATGTCCATTATTTTCATAACTAAGCAGTGAAAGTGTTCAAGGAAAATTGAAAAAAAGAACATTTTTTTCATGGTCTCCATTATCTTTTTGTTTCCCGAATTCCTTACAGCATTGTCCTGCAGATTAGTTTTTAACTCGTATAGAGTGCTGAGCAATTTTGGAGTGTTGCCATCCCTAATAGATTTGCAGATGGTCTTCCCGGCCTCAGAGGAAACTATTTCTCAAAAAAAGAAGAAATAATTTACCTACAGTTGGTGGATGTGTGAGCCATTAAGTAATTCTGAGTGGGTGACGCCCAAATGGACAGTTCATTGCTGCTGGATTTGTTAATAAGATCTTTTTCAGGTGTAAGAGCTCTGATTTACACATTAATGGTGTTTAACAACTATATCACAGTGGCTGCCAAATGTACCTTGTGAATATGACAGTAAGACCAATCCCTGTGCAAATTGGACGAGGACTGCCCACAGTTAAAGGATTTTAACACAAGCCAATTTCTAACGTTTGGGCTTTTCTTCTCTGCCTAATAAAAGTTGTAAAGCCTACAAAAACATTAAAAATGCCATTATTATCTTTAAGGCAAAGATGTTACACAGTTTCATTGCCCTTTCTTATGCAACTACTTCTATTGAATCTCGAGTTCTTTGTTCTCATTAGTTGACTTATACTCAAGTGCTTCCCTGGGTGAAATGTGAAGAGAAGCGGCTCATTGTTCAGACAATTGACAAGCCACAGGGAAATCGGAATCTGTGACATCCCCCAGTGTGCCTACACCAATGCCAAGAGACTCTTGCTGAAACCAAAAAAGAATGCCCCTCGTCCTCACGTACCACCCCACCAACCTCCGGATCCAACGCATCATCCTCCGACACTTCCGCCATCTGCAATCCGACCCCACCACCAAAGACATCTTTCCCTCCCCACCCTTATCTGCTTTCCGGAGGGACAACTCTCTCCGTGACTCCCTTGTCCGCTCCACACTCCCCTCCAGCTCCACCACACCGGGCACTTTTCCCTGCAACCGCAGGAAGTGCTACACCTGCCCCCATACCTCCTCCCTCACCCCCATCCCAGGCCCCAAGAAGACTTTCCACATCAAGCAGATGTTCACCTGCACATCTGCCAATGTGGTATACTGCATCCGCTGTACCCGGTGTGGCTTCCTCTACATCGGGGAAACCAAGCGGAGGCTCGGGGACCGCTTTGCAGAACACCTACGCTCGGTTCGCAATAAACAACTGCACCTCCCAGTCGCGAACCATTTCAACTCCCCCTCCCATTCCTCAGACGACATGTCCATCCTGGGCCTCCTGCAGTGCCACAATGATGCCACCCGAAGGTTGCAGGAACAGCAACTCATATTCCGCTTGGGAACCCTGCAGCCCAATGGTATCAATGTGGATTTCACAAGTTTCAAAATCTCCCCTCCCCCTACCGCATCCCAAAACCAGTCCAGCTCGTCCCTGCCTCCCTAACCGGTTCTTCCTCCCACCTATCCCCTCCTCCCACCTCAAGCTGCACCTCCATCTCCTACTGACCAACCTCATCCCGCCCCCTTGACCTGTCCGTCCTCCCTGGACTGACCTATCCCATTCCTAACTCCCTACCTACACTCACCTTTACTGGCTCCATCCCCGCCTCTTCGACCTGTTTGTTTCCTCTCCACCTATCCTCTCCTCTATCCCTCTTCTATCCGCCTCCCACTCTCTCCCTATTTATTTTGGAACCCCCTTCCCCTCCCCCTTTTCTGATGAAGGGTCTAGGCCCGAAACGTCAGCCTCTCTGCTCCTATGATGCTGCTTGGCCTGCTGTGTTCATCCAGCCCTGCACCTTGTTGTCTCGGATTCTCCAGCATCTGCAGTTCCTACTATCTCTAGAGACACACTGGTTTTGGAGTCACTTGTGACATGCCATGTGATGGCTTTGTCGCTGACACAAGCAGCAAGATAGATGCTCCTGTTTTCCAACTCCGCGCACCAGAGCAAATTATCACTTGGACCCGCTAATTCCACTATTTTCTCAAACTCATCCTTACGTTCAATAGAAAGCATTCACCAAGCAACTTTTCTATACTGTGCGATGCCATTGTATGATGTTAGAAACAAAAACAGAAATTGCTGGAAAAGCTCAGCAGGTCCGGCTGCATCTATGGAGAGAAATCAAAGTTAGCATTTCAGGTCGAGTGACCCTTCGTCAGAACAGGTTAGAATCCTATCAGGGACTATCAACACATTAAACAAAATCCGAACACTTAGTTTTAACCTATAGAACTACAATACAATATTTCTCATCTTTAAATAAAGCTACTTTATTGCGTATGAAAGGTTTAAACAAGTATTATTATCTTAATTACATGGTTAAAATGGAGCAGTTGAGGCTACCTTGTTGAATGCTTTTAAGGCAAAGATAAATAGATTTTTGAACAGTAGAAGAATTAAGGGTTATGGTGAGCAGGTGGTTAAATGGAGTAGACTCCATGCAAAGATCAGCTATGATCTTATTGAATGGCGGAGCAGGCTCAATGGGCCAGATGGCCCACTCCTGCTCCAATTTCTTATGTTCTTATAAGTAGAAAGTTGGATATCGAAGAATGTACAGATTGGATAAGAAAGAGAAGCTTATGGTAGATACCAAGAGCTCAGAAAATCAAAAGCCCTAAAAGTGTACAGAAAGTGCTGGGGTTATCTTGAAAAAAGTAAATTAGGAAAGCAAAGCAGGGTTATTAAAAAAACATGGCAGGTAAAATAACAGAAAATACAAAAGCATTTTAGAAATTTATTAGGGACTAGAGGGTAACGAGGCAAAGAGTGGAACCCATTAAGGACCTAAACGCCAAACTGTGCATGGAGCCAGATAACGTAGATGAGATTTCACATCAGTACTTTACATCTATATTCACTGGAGAGAAGAATGACGTAGGTAGAGAAATCAGGGAAGAGCACGATGATGTAATTGAACAAACTACAATTGAGTGGGAGGAGGTATTAGTGGCAGTAGAGGGCTTAAGGTTGGATAAATCCTGAGGCCCAGATGAGTAGCCTCTGAGGCTCCTGTGGGAGACAAGGGAGGAGACTGAAGGAGCCCTGACATATATTTTCAAATCTTCTCTGGCCACAGGACAGGTGCCAGAGGACTGAAGGACAGTTAAATGTGGGAGATTTTATTCAATAAGGGTGGTAGGGATAAACCAGGGAACAATAGACTGGGGAATCCAACATCAGTGGCATAGAAACAATTCAAAACAATTCTGAGGGACACAATTAACCTCTATTGGAGAGGCAAGAATTAATAAATGATAGTCAGCATGGGTTTGACAAGGGGAGATCATGTCTGACAGGTTTGATTGAGGTTTTCAAGGAGGTGATTAGATGTGTGGATGAGGGTAGTGCAGTGGATCAAGTCTACATAGACTTCGTCCTTACATGGGAGATAGGCCGAGAAGGTAAGAACCCATAGGCTCCAGGGCAGTTTGAGAAATTGGTCAAAATTGGCTTAGTGGAAGGAAGCACTGAGTGATTGTCAAAGACGATTTTAGTGACCGAAAGCCTGCATCCAGAAGTGTACCACAGCTTTCAATGTTGGGTGTCTTGCTGTTTGTAATGTACACTATTGATTTAGACACAGATGTAGGCCATTAAATCAGTAAGTTCACAGATGACACAAAAACTTATGGTGTATTGGAAGAGAAAAGCCTTAGACCACAGTACAATATAGATGAACTGACCAGATAGGCAGAATCGTAGCAAATAGAATTTAATCCTGAAAAGTGTGAGATGATGCACTTTGAGAGGTCTAATAATGCAACGAAGTTCATGATGGATGGTAGGCCTCTATGAAGTGCAGATGATCAGGGAACCCTGGTATATATATCCATAGATCCTCGAAGGCAGCAGGACAGATGGATAAGATGACTAAAGAGGCATATGGGTTATTCACCTTACTAGTCAAGACATTGAATACAAGTGCCAGGAGGCTACGATGGCGATGTATAAGATATTAGTTAGGCCACAGTTTAGGAATACTGTACAACTCTGGTCGCCAATGAGGGCGTGGAGTTGATTCACTTGGATGTTGCCTGGGCTGGAACGATTCAGCTTTGAAGAAAGACTAGATAGGCTGGAGTTGTTTTCCCTAGAGCACAGAAGGCTGGGGAGGGTGTGTATGTGTGTGTGTGGTGGGGAAGACAGGAGTGCACAATGTGTTTTTAAAGATGGTGCAGACTGAAGAGATGCTGATGAATCCCGGGCTATCTGCTGAGTGACGAGTTGTTCCAGCAATGGTGTGTGGTCATACGGGGTGGAAATCGGACAACAGAGACACCAAAGACGTGTGGTGGATAATTAATGAGGGGATTTTGGTAAGATAGGGCAAGATAACCCCCTAGCCCTCATGATGACAAATAATCCAAAAAAATTAACGAAACTCGAACTTAGCCAAAAAAAAAGAACTCAACCCTATGACTCTGCAACTCTATGTAGGGCATGCACTCAGTTTTAGAACTTAGTTCCTCAAATCTTTTCCTCATACCATACATCAATCTTAAAGTTATTTACTTCAGTAGGGACTACCTATGAGCATGACGCATTCCTCTTGAAAGTACTTTAATTCTCTGCATTTCCAGCTTTCTTAGAAGGAAAACTTCCATTTGCCATGTCTGGACTGTGGACAACTCAGTCTCTTATTACAGTTGCTTTTCAATACTTTCTAGCTACTGTGCAGATCGCTTCCTTTCATCATAAGACTGTGAGGACGACTATAGATTTTTTTGATCTCCTTCAAACTGGGCAGTCTTAAAAGCCTCTTTTCCCTCATTAAATTTAAACTGAGATTAAACCTCAGTCGTCTTCCATGTAGTGAATAATGAAGTTAGTCTTCTTTCAGTTTACAGTGCAGGCTTATCATTACTATAATTTATTTAGGCTATTTTCTCTCAGTGAGCTGCATCACACAAATTCCAAGCTGCAACTGATACAAACACCCAAATAAAGTTCAGCAAAGATACAGAGTGCATATAAGAAGTCTTAATGATAATGCAAATATGGGGTCGGAATCTCTAGTTATAGAATTATGCAGCATGTTAACAGACAATTCAGTCCAACTAGTCCATACCAAACATAATCCCAAACTAAAGTAGTTCCACCTGCCTGTGCTTGACCCATGTCCCTCCAAACATTTCTTGTTTGTGTACTTTCTAAATGTCTTTTAAATGTTGTACTGTACCCACATCCACCACTTCCTCTGGCAGCTCATTCCGTACAAACACCACCCTCTGTGTAAAAAAATCTGTCCCTTAGGTCCCTTTTAAATCTTTCCCCTTTCACCTTAAACCTACGCCCTCTAGTTTTGGTCTCCACTACCCTTGGAAAAGACCTTTGGTATTCACCCTATCCATGCCCCTCATAATTTTATAAACTTCTATTAAGTCATCCCTCAACCTCCGACGCTCCAGGGAAAACAGCCTGTAGCTCAAATCCTCCAACCCTGGCAACATCCTTGTAAATCTTTCCTGAACTCTTTCAAGTTTCACAACATCCTTCCTATAGCAGGGAGACCAGAATGTAATTGTCTGTAAAATATATATAACTAACTAGATATATGATATATAGAATCATAGAATTTTACAGTACAGAAGGAGGCCATTCAACCCATCATGTCAGTACCAGCTCCCAAAAGAGCTGCACGGCTACAAAAACAGAAATTGCTAGAAAAACGCAGCAGGTTTGACAGCATCTATGGAGAGGACTGAAGTTAAACTCCTCTTTCTCTCCACAGAACTGCTGAGTTTTTCCAGCAATTTTTGTTTTTGTTTCAGATTTCCAGCATCCACAGTTCTTCGGTTTCTTTTGGGAGCTATCCAGCTTGTCCCATTCTCCAGCCCTTTCTTTGTAGCCCTCTAAATTCATCACTTTTAAATACAAATCCAGCTTTTCTCTCAAAATCTTGTATGGAATCCACCTCCACTACTTTCCCAGGCAGCACAATCCAAATCCTAACAACTCTCGCTGAAGTAGTTCCTCCTCATCTCACTCCTAGCTATCTTGATGGCAATTTTGAAATTGTGGTCCTTAGTTACTGACATACAAATTTGTGGAAACCAAATATCCTTCTTTACCCTGTCAAAATTGTTCATAATTTCAAACATCTCTGTATGTTTTTTTTTCTCTTTATTCATTGACAGGATGAGGGCATCACTGGTAAGTCAGCATTTATTGCCCATTCCTAATTGCCTAGAGGACAGTTAAGACATTGCTGTGGGTCTGGAGTCACATGTAGGCCATACCAAGTAAGGATGGCAGTTGCCTTCCCTAAAGGACATTAGTGAACCAGCTGGGTTTTTCCTGACAATTGACAATGGATTCACAGCCATCAGTAGGTTCTTAATTCCAGATATTTATTGAACTCAAATTCCACCATCTGCTGTGGCGGGATTCAAACCCATGTCCCCAGAACATTACCTGGGTCTCTGGATTAACAGTCCAGTGATAATATCACTAGGCCATCACCTCCCCACATAAAGGTCACTTCTTAATCTTCTCTGCTCCAAGGAGAATCAGCCCAATTTCTCCCATCTCTCCTTGTATCCCTCATTCCTCGGGTCGATCTAGTAAATCTCCTTTGCTCTTTTTCCAGGGCTTTAACATCCTTTCTTAAATAAGGTGCCCAGAACTGAACACAGTAGTGCAAAAGTGGTCTGACCAATGATTTGTAGAGATGTAGCATCACCTCCTTGCTTTTATATTCTATGCTTCTATTTATAAACCCAAGGATCCTATAAGCCCCCTTACAACTGTTTCAACTCACCTGGCCAACTTCAGAGAATCATGCACATGAATCCCAAGGTCCTCCTGCTCCTGCACTCCCTTCAAACTTGTACCATTGACCCTATATTGCTTCTCTGTATTTGTTCTACCAAAATGCATTATCTCACATTTCTCTGCATTGAAATTCATCTGCCAGGAGTCTGCCCATTTGGCCAACTTGTCAATGTTTTTCACACTTTAAATGCATGAAGGATTCCTGCGAATGAGAACATGCTTCTGCAGACCCTCCAAATGTTGACAATTTCCAGGATTCTTTGAAAGTATTTATACACTTACAGAAAATGTCGACTGCCTAAAATACCATAGCAGAAAACATTTTTAATAACATATAACAACAGAAATTACATGTCAACAAATATATGGAGATATTACGTATTACGGAGTTTAATGCTCAGGTCAGGCCTTATTTAGACAACTTAAATGACCTCAAGGACAGCTTAGGTTGATTACCTGACATGTAGGATTCCACTCCATGAGTACCTTTGCTCATTACATGCTGTTATTTCATCCTCAGCTGTTTTCCTGGTGGTTTGTCATTGCCTTCCACTCAGAGACAGGGCAAGGAAGCAGATACCAAATATACATCACCTGGAATGGGAATTGAACCCACTCTGTTGATATTATTCTCAACCACAGGCTAGCCACCTGAGCTAACCAGCCCTTAGGACATAGGATTAATATATGACAAATGCCTACTTAATAATACAATCTAATCAAACACCAAAGATTATTTGTATAAATCCGACAGTTATCTTGTTTCACTGAAGTTAGTGGTGGAGGACCCAGAACATAAAGCATTCCTTGCCCTCATATTATATGTAAGGGATTAGAATAATTTATTTGTTTATTTAGCAAGAAATTAAGTAATTTCTCGTGACAGCATTGCGACTTTCATTTACCTCTATTATTACTCAGATTTAGCTTCCAATATCAACCTCTATACTAACGCAATTTTTTTCTTGTTTTAGCTTATTGATGTTTCCTGAGCCAAGAAATGATATCTGGACATCCAATCATCTGTTCACTATCGCTGAATCCAAACTCATATGCTCCAGGGCATATTGCCAAGCTCTTTGTCTCCATTGCTTAGCTGCAGATTGTCCTTCTGTGCCAAAAAGGTCAATTTGTTTCTTCATTATGTAATCCACAAAGACCCCTCAATGATACTGTCACAGAAGTGACCATTTTTTTTTCACATTTAGCTATGTTATTCCTGTATTTAGGAAGTCCACAAATGAATTAAAAAATGTTTTTGCAATAATCGGCATGTGGTTTTACAACTATGAGTGTTAATGCAGACGCCTGTTTTCTGATCTTCTCAGAAGTCAAATTCAAATATAATTCAATAATGAATGAGACTGAACAATAATTTTATGTTTGCAAAACTGCGTTGACCTCACCAGGTTTTCACTGTCCTACTGGAAGAACTGATGCTTGTTAATCAAATTCAAAATAAAGAATGGTCTCTACTGCCACCTACAGTTAATTCTCTGTACTTAAGCAGCCATAAAGACACTTCAAAAATAATCATGTAGCGCTGAATCATATGTCATATCTGTTTCAAATGAATTATTTTTTGGAGTGCAATGGTAATTATTACATAGGCAAATAAGTGATTAATGGTACACAATTAGAGGGCATATGAACTTACAAAATGATTATTAGTGACCAAAGGGAATATTTTTACTATGTGTAGAGAAATTGCGTGTGGATTGTGCATAAATATATATCAGTGTTTTAACATTTGATTGCATAAAGAACTCCTGCAAATAAAAACAGGCTTCTGCAGATCCTTCAAATACTGATGGACTCTGATGATTCCCTGCAAATATTTTGATGCATTGTATCTCCTGAAAGAACAGCATCAAATTCACAAAGAAATGAAACATTTTTAACAAAGTTTTTTAGGCATTATACCCATGAATGTCCTTGTGAGGGTGACAACATTGCACACTTACCATTGAAAGTGGTATTTTGTCACTGTCAGTAATCTAACACTAATGGAGGTATTACTCCGCTACTCTGCGCTCAGTGAATAAATAATGTCATTGTTGGGACAGAAATCCTTTGAAATTGGGACTGAAACTGAGTAATTTTCAGTACAAGTCAAATCAGAGAGAAAGCCTTTTGCCCAGATACCCAGATGAACATACTCTCGAGTCCCAAATGATCTTGTGGGCTATTTGCTTCTCGATGTTACAGGGAAACCTTACAACCTTTAAAAAATCAGAGATAGTAGGAACTGCAGATGCTGGAGAATCCGAGACAACAAGGTGCAGGGCTGGATGAACACAGCAGGCCAAGCAGCATCATAGGAGCAAACAGGCTGACGTTTCGGGCCTAGACCCTTCATCAGAAATGGGGGAGGGGAAGGGGGTTCTGAAATAAATAGGGAGAGAGGGGGAGGCGGATAGAAGATGGATAGAGGAGAAGATAGGTGGAGAGGAAACAGACAGGTCGAAGAGGCGGGGATGGAGCCAGTAAAGGTGAGTGTAGATGGGGAGTTAGGGAGGGGATAGGTCAGTCCAGGGAGGACAGACAGGTCAAGGGGGCGGGATGAGGTTAGTAGGTAGGAGATGGGGGTGCGGGTTGAGGTGGGAGGAGGGGATAGGTGGGAGGAAGGACAGGTTAGGGAGGCAGGATGAGCTGAGCTGGTTTTGGGATGCGGTGGGGGGAGGGCAGATTTTGAAGCTTCTGAAATCCACATTGATACCATTGGGCTGCAGGGTTCCCAAGCGGAATATGAGTTGCTGTTCCTGCAACCTTCGGGTGGCATCGTTGTGGCACTGTAGGAGGCCCAGGATGGACATGTTGTCTGCGGAATGGGAGGGGGAGTTGAAATGGTTCGTGACTGGGAGGTGCAGTTGTTTAAAAAATATTTGGATGAGCATAGAGTCATAAAGTCATAGAGCATGGAAACAACCAGTCCATGCCAACCATGTTCCCAAACTAAACTAGTCCCACCTGCCTGGGCTTGGCCCATATGCCTCCAAACCTTTCCTCTTCATGAACTTATCCAAATATCTTTTAAACATTGTAACTATACCTGCATTCACCACTTTCTCTGGCAGTTCTTTCCACACACGAACCACTCTCTGTGTAAGCCCCTCATGTCCTTTTTAAATGTTTCTCCTCTCACTTCAAAAATATACCCTCTAGGTATGAATTCCCCCACCCTAGAGAAAAGACCCTTGTCATTCACCTTATCTATGCCCCTCATAATTGTATAAACCTCAACTAGGTCACGCTCCAAACTCCAGTGAAAAACTCCCAGACTTTCCAATGTAAGCACCTGAAATACTATAACATTCAAGGATATGGGACAAGTGCAGGAAATTGGGATTTGTGCACCCTTAGTGGTAGTTATTGCCGGTAGGGACTCAATGGGCCAAAGGGCCTTTCCTTTGCTGTATTTACTCTATGACTATGGCAAATTCCTGCCCAGCCAGAAAATACCAGATAAACTTGCCTGTATGTACCCCTTGCCAACAGGCTACAATTTAACTCTGATCCTCTGAGCAGGTGAGAGGTTTACTTCCTGGAAAAAAGATTGGGAGGTAATATGGAGATTGGGTTCCAATGAAACATTCTTAACTGCAAGCCTGAACTCTGAGGTGAGTGATGCTTTCCTAACAAGAGCACATAGCAGGACAAAGAGTCGGAGGCAGAAGAGACCTTTATTACTTTTCAATTTACTTCTTAGCTAAAAGAGCAGGAGGGTGATCAGTAGGAATGCTTGCGCGCATAAGATTAAATGATAAAATCAAGGTTCTGAATGGTCAACTGTTATTCTCATGTTTACAGCTCCTCCTGTCTGGATTTCTGCCCTTCTGAACAACTGACCTGAGCGCAAGGCAACTGTTCCTTGGTATTTGGCACTGGTCTTGCCTCGCATTGTGCCACTACCCACCTGGTACTGAACAGGAGCCTGCAGCTGAAAGGAATTAAAGTTCCTGAGGCTTCACCCAGCCAAGATTAGGACAGCTCATAGTCTGCTTCAGGACCTGCCCAGACAATTCTGACCTTGATTTAAAATTGGGCTTCTGTTCCAGAAACAGCAGAGAAATTGGAAGAGGCTGCTTAGGATCTGGAAGAATACATTGTTTGGCTTTCACTGATCATGGCAGTTTTGGTGGTAAGAGGGGCAGTATTGGATGAATGCCTCATTGTACAGTTTATTCAATTTCCCTTTCCATTAACATTGAGGGATCACAACCCAAATTAGCCATTTTGCTCATGTTCCATGTAATAATTCCACACTTCTCATCCAAGCTGTATCACCAAGATGGAAATTGCAAAAAAAATTCTGTTTTGTTTGATTTCTTGATTCCTTAAATAAAATGAGAGCAATATTCTGAGGAGGAAGACAGGAAAATTTGGGAGAAAGAAACTCTCCTTGTCCATAACAGAGCTCAGTTGCATTGGCAGCAGTGGAGGAAAAAAGAGAAATCATACAATCCCTACAGTGTGGAAGCAGGCCATTCAGCTCATCGAGTCCACACTGACCCTCTGTAGAGCATCCCACCTAGACCTACTCCCCTACCCTGCATTTCCCATGGCTAATTCACTTAGTCTGCATATGCCTGGACACTACAGGCAATTTAGGATGGCCAATCCACCAACTACAGGAAGCAAGTCATGTACTACTACCTTGTGAGATGCCAGGCCTATGTGCCGAAGATATTCTGCTTGTGAATCAGCAGTTCAATCGTGAAGAACCAGGAAAGAAACCCAAAACCTTGAGCAGATATACCTGGGCAATTTTCCACCTTGCTGCCAGCATTATAGCTACACTGGAACAGATTGGTTAGGGGCACACTGATTCTGGAGGACACATCTTTGAACAACAGCTTGGAAACACAGAACTAATTGACTTGCCAACCTTCAAGAGGAAAGGAGAAACATGAGTGACTACACACTCTCACAATATTTGATAATAAAAAATGATTTCACTTAATCATTCACCTTAGATCAGCCTTTCCAATTATATATATCTTATTTTATGTTTCATCCTTTCATTCATAAGCATTGTCATGCAACATCATGAAGAATTCAATTGAACCAACTGTGATGGTATCTGACTCCCTTTCTTCTCAAAGTCCTTGAAATTATTTACCTTTCCATTTTTTTATTCATACATGGGATGTGGACATCGCTGGCTAGGAAGCATTTATTGCCCATCCCTAGTTGCCTTGAGAAGGTGGTGGTGAGCTGCCTTCCTGCACCATCGCAGCCCACGTGCTTTGGTCGACCCACAATGCCCTCAGGGAGGGAATTCAATGACTTTGACCCAGTGACAGTGAAGGAACGATGATATATTTCTAAGTGAGGATGGTGAATGGCTTGCAAAAGAACTTGCACGTGGTGATATTCCCATATATCTGACACCCTTGTCCTTCTAAATGGAAGTGGCCGTGAGTTTGGAAGGAGCTACCCGAGGATCTATGGTGAATTTCTGCAGTGTTTCTTGTGGATAGTATGCACTGCTGCCACAGAGTGTCAGTGGTGGAGAAAACGGATGTTTGTGGATGTGATGCCGATCATGTGGACTGCTTTGTCCCAGATGGTGACAAGCTTCTTGAGTGTTGTTGGAGCAGCACCCATCCAGCAAGTGGGGGGTATTCCATCACACTCATGACTTGTGCCTTGTAGATGGTGGACAGGCTTTGGCAAGTCAGGAGGTGAGTTACTCACTGCAGTATTGCTAACCTCTGACCTGCTTTTGTAGGCACTATATTTACGTGAAAAGTCCAGTTCAGTTTCTGCTCGATGGTAACCCCAAGTTTCTTCATTCTGGGTGATTTATTCAATGTGACACACAGCAAGTGAGAAGGTGAAAGAGAGACAGAAGCCATGTTCAGATTGCTGCAGTCAATAAATGTGGAGCTGGAAAAACACAGCAGGTCAAACAGCATCTGAGGAGCAGGAAAGTCAACATTTTGGGCCGAAACCTTTCTTCAGACTGCCGCAGTGAGCTATGCTGTTGGGAAAGCTGGTGAATTGCACAGGTTCTGTGTAGAGAACTCAGGAGTCAAGAACAGGGACATGGTGCTACTTAGTTGGAATTCAGGAAGAAATTCAAGTAATTAGTGGACAGTTTGAGTCAGGTCTCAGAAAAGGTCCCACAGAACTGAGGAAGTGGGAAGGTCACTGGCTCTGCGTTGGAGGAAACTGTGAGGGGTTCAAAAGAAGTTTGTGAGCACCAACACTTCATGCAGCTGAGGCAGTGGTTGTTGAAACACTCACAAGCTGTGTTTCGTGCTACTTAAAATTGGAGCATGGGGAAAAGCCCAAGGGTAAAGCTGGCTCAGTGAGGCTAGCTGTCAGTGAAACGTTGAATCTGTAAGTCAGTCCTGGAGTGCAGTTTCTAGAGTCCGGGGGAGCACAGACCCAAGAAAAGAGGGTGATTGACCAGAAAAAGAGCAGTCATTGAGGCAGCCCATGGACAAGCAGCTCAAGAGGGAGCTTCAAGGCCAGACCAGTAAAAGTGAAAAACTGTGATCCCTTGTGAAATGTAATGAAATTGGAAAACTCTCTGTGTCACTGACATCAGGGGAGAATTGTTGAGAAATCAGGATGGCATCTACCTGGATCACATTTGCTATTTGATGTGCACTGTGGAGTGTTCGATCACAGTCTATTACATACAATTGCAATATGTTATTTCCGAATGCTAGAATATAAGGTGTGCATGTATTGTAGATTATATTACTACTGTAATCAGTAAGTTACTAATCCATAGCCAGCTTGTAACATAGGATCGGATCTTATAATCTGAATGATTTGGGTTCTGGGGAGAAATAAAGCAGAAATGCTCGAGAAGTCCAGCAAAGCCACTCTCAACATCAGGAACAACTCACTGCCCCTTTTAACTAAGCTCTGGGTGTCAAGGCGAGATTCTCTCTTGGCAGTGGCAACTTACCTATTAAGAGGGATTATTGCTTGTTAATGACCTTATTAACTGCACATCTCATCTCATTAATATACGGCTTCCAAGTCTACTGCCAGCTGGGCAAACTAGGCACCGAGAATTCTCGCCGTGGAATGGGGACTTAGCTTGACGTTTGCTCCAAAGGACCCCTATTTTGCCCACGAGGCAGTAGCAATTCAGGGCATGGTCCATGGGGATCTCACATTGAGATCTGACATTACAGCCAGCTTCCAAGAACCCTCATGGCACACATCCAATCCATTGAGTGTGCTTCCAAATTTTAAGCTGTACTTTGAGCCACAGCAGCAATTAATTGCTGCCAGTCAGGTAGGCTGCTTTGTGTTGGACGGTGCTGAGCTTGTGTGTTGTTGGAGCTGCATCCATCCAAGCAAATGGGGAGTATTCTTACATACTTCTGCTTTGTACCTTGTAGATGGTGGACAGGATTTGGGGAATCAGGAGATGATGAACTCACCACAGAATTCTTAGGCTCTGACTTGCTCTTGCAACCACAGTATTTATATGGCTGGGTTGGTTCAGTCTCTGGGCAATGGTTGTTGATAGTGGGGGATTCAGCAGTGGGAATGCCATTGAACACCAAGAGACTGGAGAAATCTAGCCTTCTGCAGAGAAAAGAAGGTTGAGAGGAGATTTGATAGCGATGTTCCAATCAAGAGAAAGCTAAAGAGAGAATTTTGGGAGAACCAGAGGACACTGATTTAAGGTGAATGGCAAAAGAAGTAAGTGACATGAGGAAACATAGTGAATAGTTAGGATCTAGAATGTATTGCTTGAGGGTATGGTGGAGGTAGTTTCAATGGAAGACATTAGAAAGGAATTGGATAAGGATCTAAATGTAAAAAAAAGTGCAGAGTTATAAAAAGGTGGTGGAGTGGGACTGGCTAATTTGCAGTTGCTGACGTGAACTCAATAGACCAACTGCCCTCCTCCTGCACTGCAACCATTCTATGATTGAGTTTTCTTTCATAAGAAGACCAAAACCATAATTTTGTCTGATACCATAAATATATATCCTTGCTATTGATTCCTTCTCCACCCATGGTCATTTGCTGACGCTTGATCAAACTGCACAGAGCCATGATATCCTACAAGGGTCAGAGTTTAATGTTAAACATGTGGTCCATCATGAAGACAAGCTTACTCCCAAATCCATGAAACATCTCAGCACTGTTTCATCTTGTTAAGACTATTTATCCAAATTTTATCTCCAGATTTTGTTATCTCCAGACTCAATTTCTCCAATTTCAACTTATTCACAATTTAGCTACATTTCACTTACTCCTTGCCGAGGTTCTCACTGAATCACACTGGCGATTACTACCCTATTGCATAATGATCACATTTGTACTCATCTATCAACCCACCACTGGCTTTGTTCTAGCTTACATTTATAATAACCTGCTCCAGCTTTTAATCCAATTCCTTCGTTGCAACTCTGATCTGCTCTGAGACTTTGTTTCCTCGTCCCACTATTGGTGCCAGTATTTCACTGGTGTTAGCCCGACTCAGTGTAAAGCTCTCCACCTCCCCAACTTTTCCTTGGCTCAATTCCCTCACCACCTTTTTAAAAAAATATATAAAATTAAAAAAAACCCTTCTTTTCAAAGCTAATAAATTTACTTCCATATTTTTCTCCACTTAAAAAAAACTTCTCCACTGGTACTCTTAATATATTTGTTAAATGCAACATTGCATATTTTAGCACTACATCAATTGTTAAATAAAGAATTGCATGTCACATTATAATAAATTTAAGGAGGTTTCAGTGCACTATCAGTGCATGAAGTTGCATCTTGAACATATTAGAATCCCTTGGGAGGCCAATAGCCTCTTTTACACAAGTCAATTTTGATGTATATTGCACCTTCTAGTTGTGAAGGAAATAATCAAATGACACAGAACATGTGAACAAAGACTTTGGTACAACAATGTAGCTACCAACAACAGCAACCTATGTATTGCATTTATACTGTCTCTTACTTTTTTGGAAGTGTTCTTGCACTTGGACTTTTTAAATGCCCAGCATATCACCAGTTTAGTGGTTTGCAGAAAATAGAAGCCCCTAATAGATAGCAATCAGGATCACAAAGTGAGCTTAAAATTGTTTCGGAGATAGTAGGAACTGCAGATGCTGGAGAATCTGAGATAACAAGGTGTAGAGCTGGATGAACACAGCAGGCC
>NC_063335.1:20081087-20126180 GCF_021869965.1 Rhincodon typus
GATGCTGCTTGGCCTGCTGTGTTCATCCAGCTCTACACCTTGTTATCCCTGACATTTTCTAGCCAGTTTTCCAGGTCCAGTCAATCCTCTTTTGAGTTCTTCTAACTATACTGTATGAAGAGATTCAAACATGTCAATAGCCCTGATTAACTCTTCCAGGAATAAAAATGCACAATAGTTTTAATACCCCTTCCCCCAGCAAAATACTGGCCCGCACAGAACTGCTGAAGCAGGCCAAATGAGCCCTAAATTCCCACTGGAATGTACAGTTAGTCTGACACAGACACTGACAACACAGCGGGTTAATCGTCTCCATTATATATGGAAACTGACAATGGTAAAACAAAGTAGAACATCAAACAGTTAAAGCATTTAATATTTACAGTTTGTTAAGAAGTAGTACAGAAACTGTGCCTGATTAGTTAACAGTCAACATGAACATCACTTAGAAATTTGTGAGTTTGTAATTTCAGTCTGTGAATAACAGGAGTTGCTATCTTCAGTTTCGGAATGCTAATGTTAAGGTGAAACCTTTATTGATGGCCGTTTTTAAAGAAGGTGCTTCTTTTTTTTCCGAGTACATTCAATACTTTATCATTGTGTATAGGTAATAAAATTGACAATTAATATTGCAACTGCATACTCATTGTTCCAGTGTTTCTCAGATAGAATGAAAACAGCTAATATGGCCGGCTTCTTTTGCCATAGCTATGATGAATACCAGAGATGAGTCTCTCAATTCATAAAAAAATCCCATCAAAAGATCTGCAGTTTACAAGGTTTACTTAGCTCCCATTTCCTATCAATTAAGTTACTTTCAGGGAAAAAAAGTGGAAAATGACAAATAATAGAAGCCAATGAGAGGGTGAGTCTGATGCACGAGAAACCTACTGACCTTCTTTGGATGCTTAGTATGGACTCAATGGGCCAAATGGCCTGCTTCCACAAGGTAGGGATTCTATGATTCTACTTAGCAGCCTCGTGTTCCTGCCACAGAGAATTCTGGGAAGAAAATCCAGTGCAATTTCATGACACAACGTCATCAAGACAGATGGCTGTTTTTAAGCCCACCTCCCACCAGACTGGAGCCACAAAGACTCTTTTTGACCAATCTAAAGACTTAATTTTGAAAATGGGACAACCTGGCTCACTGATACTGAGGTGAGCCAATGCGTAACAATTGAATACTCAATTTGTTCCATTCACCTTCACCTGAATAGTGCTCAAAACTGAGAGATGTGGCTAATGTTCCCTTTTCTTTACTCAAGCAAATTGAAACCAATTACGCCTTCATCATGACCCTGGCTCAATTAATAGAATAGTAACTGCCCTTGCAATCTTCTTGGTTCAGCGCAATTAACCATGCAGCCACCAAAACACTTTTAATGTGACACAATTTTTCAGTCTCACCAACATAGACTGATAAGCCTCTACTTTTTCTGCACACTATTGGATGATGCCTCTTTTCCCAAGGGTTATTAAAACGTGCGTCAGTTAATCCCTTTAATTGGGCCTTATATACAATTTCAAGTTTGCTTGTTAAAAGTTGTTTGCTACAATTGGACGAGGTTGAGCAAGCAGTGACAACAAAATCCAAAATTAAAAAGAGGTATGGATGCCATAATAGTTAGTGTCCTGTATATAAACTGATGTTTTTCAAATAGAATTGGCTACCAGCAAAAAATGGGTCAATCTCTGATATGTGCTGCAATTAACTACTTTGCATTATAAGAAGAGATCAACATGCCAGAAATCCTAAGGAAACTAACACTGAATCATTGCCAGGGGACTCAACAAAATTAATGTAAGCAAAATAACAGCATTGTCGAAAATAATGATACAAGAGTGATAATTGCCCAGGACCAAATGGTTTCAATTGTAAGATTCTAAAATAGGTAGGTGATGTCATTGCAAGCGCAGTATAACACACTTCCAAAGTTTCCTTGATCCGAGAACAGTTCCTTTAGATTAGAAAACTGTGCAGGTCACTCTATCAGAGTAGTACCAGGAAACTACTAACCAGTTAGTCCAATATTTGTTGTCAGTGACTACCTGGAGGCTATAAGCCTGTGATAACAGAACACTGAAAACCTTTAGCTAATCAGAGACAGCCTTTGTATATTTGTAAAGTATAGGTCACTCCTGAGCTGACTGATTTATTTCAAGAGGTGACAAAAGGACAGATGAATATCTGTGGATGTTATTTATCTAGGAGGCATCTGATAAACTACTTTATGAAAGACTGCTTGCTAAAGTTGAAATGAATTAAACTGAAGGTGAATTATTCATCTGTTCAAGAAATTGGCTGAGACAATAGAGATGATGGACAGGTACTCTGGTTGGCAAGATGTGATTACTGACATTGCACAAGGATCTGCAATGGGACTTCCAACTACTCACAGGACTTATTAATAACCTAGTAGATGAAATAGAAAGCTACACATCTAAGTTTGAAAAGACTCAAAGATAGATAGCAATACAAGCAGTACAAATGGAAGAGTGAATTTACATATATATTGCTAGAAAAAGTGAAAAGATAAAACTGTTCCAAATGGATTATAGTGCAGGTAAGCAAGAGTTCACATTAAATCTAAAAATGAAAGAAAATGTACTTTCCAATTGAGGAAAAGCTTGAAACTGCGGTGGTCCCAAGAGAGTTGGGGTCCCGGTACATAGGTCATTAAAATTCATGAACAGCTGCAGAAAATAATCAAAACAGCTAATGGAATGTTGGCCTTTATGACCAAAAGATCAGGACTACAAGATGGTTGGAGGCATACTTTGGTACAACATACTTCTGGCTAAACAACACCTGCAGTACTATGAGTATTTCTTGATACCTCGCCTTAAGAAGAATTTACTGGCTTTAGAGAGAATGCAATCTAAATCTACCAGAATTATACATGGTCTCCAAGAAGTAAAGTACTAGATGGGATGAGATGGTTAAAGTTTTCAAAATACTATGGAGAACAATTAGGCTAGATCGAAATAAACTACTGGGTGGCATGGTGGCTCAGTGGTTAGCACTGCAGCCTCACAACGCAGGGTTCCATTCCAGCCTCAGGCGACTGTCTGTGTGGAGTTTGCACATTCTCCCTGTGTCTGCGTGGGTTTCCTCCCACAGTCTGAAGATGTTCAGGTTACGTAGATTGGCCATGCTAAACTGCCCTTAGCTTCCAGATATGTGCAGGCTAGATCAATTAGCTACCGGAAATGCAGAGTTACAGGGGCAGGGCAGGGGGGTGAGTTGCTCTTTGGAGGGTCAGTGTGGACTTGAATGGCCTGCTTCCACACTGTAGGGATTCTATGGCTCTATTTTATGATACTTCTTCTGGCTGATGAGTCTAGGGCCAAGGGTATATTCCAAGGATTCAAGTCTGAACATTTACAGTGGAAGTTGGAATCATTTCTACATGGAAAGGGAAATATAAATTTGGAGATCTCTCCGACAAATGGCAATTGGTGCTAGATCAATTGTAAATTTTAAGACTGAAATAGAGATTCTTTTTGTTACCAAAGCTTTTATGGGATGGGGCAAAGGGGGTAGTGAATAGTGAAACGGGTTTCAGGGCTAAACAGTCCATTTGCGTTCCTAAGTTCTTACAGATCCTAAGTTCAGAAAGTCTATTGAGAGAATTACCTCCTTTCTGAGCGCAGAATCCTGTGCACATTAAAACAAGGGCATTTCCAGGTCCTGACCCATGCATTGGGCACTTGGAGGCAGCCAATTATAGTCCCTATGGCAGGTTCCTGAGGCTACAGGCACAATTAGAGGGCCTACAACTATAAGAATAGCATGATTGACACAGTAAGGCCTGCAATCTTTAGTTTCTCTCTCCCTAAAGAGCAACTTACTTTCGCTGGAAGCAAAATCCCTCCACAACATGGCCCGCTGCCACAGCTGTTACCCTCTTTGGCTACGGCTCTCACTGGGAAGGGGACCTCTCTGGGCCACCAAGCCAGCTGCTAACAAGCTACCTCCGCCTGGCAGGCTTGTTCCTCAGTGGGGAACATGTCTGCTGTTCCCAGTCAACCTACAAATATGAACCTAATTATGCAAATTTGATCCATGGTGTTGAGTGCATAGCTTCTGCAAATGGTAAGCCACCATTGGGAGATCGCCAAGAGGTGGAAATATGTTGGCTTTCTGACCCAACATTAATATTTTTGACTTTCCTCTTGACTCCACCTTAAGGTCCAGCCCACACCATGCCGCCTTTGGGACCCTGAAAATTGTCACCCTGTAAATACAGAATTGAGACACCTTCAAAAGAATTTGGGCTGTTCATATCTATCACTTTTCAATATGCTCAGTGATTTTGTGGTAATGACAAAGGTAAAATTACATTTTTGTCTATTATTTCAGTCAAAGGAAACATGTATCTTGAACCCGCTAATTACCAGCTCAGAAAGTGTTGCCAAATAAATGAAAGCTGCAGTTATTTTCTATTGAGAATAAGAGTATGTAGTTACAAGCCTTAGGTTAAATGCACCACTGATTGTTCGATAGTAACACAATACTTTATATAAAATTGCTCCTTATACTAACACTGTTAATCCATTTTTTTATCCCCAAAAATGTCAACACAACAGTTTAGGAGAACTGTTCAAAGCCATATAAAGTTTACACCTTAAGCAGATAACGTAGTTATGAGGGTGTTTGGCAATCAGGCGGATTTGTACAGAGGAATGTTTTACTCATCATTTGTGTAATCAAGACTACAGTGTCACAGGCAACATTACAAGATGCATAGCTTATGGCATTTTACATTCAATCAACCATTTTAAAAGAGGAATTTTTGCACATGCAACAACTGCACATTCCAGTTACACCTTTGGTCTTAACACTGGCCGTAAAGGATGCTTCAATTGACAGAACAGTTTGAAAAAAAAAGGACATAATTTAAAAAGCAGATGTAAATACCAAACTCCAACTGAACTACTTTGCAAAGGATAACCAACTATGAAATTTAGGACCAGTTAACACCAAAAAAAAAGATCTTAGTGGGTAAAGTAAGAGCTGCTTTAGAAGGAAAGATGGGGCAAAATGAAGTTAATGAAAATGACGGCAGCCTTGTTGGGCCAAAGTGCCATTTTCTGTTTCCAATATCTTATGCAGTTTAATGTGAAGGTGCTTAAAAATTTCAAATTGTTGTTAAATCAATTCACTGCAAAATTGCAATGTGTAGTTGTAGTGCACTTATGCCTCTTAAAATAACAGAAATGATACCATGCCTGTTCTCCTGAGATAAGTCTTTCTATTCCAAACATAAGAACATTGGTTATGGCTTGAAAAAGTTTCTGCCCAACATTCTCTGCCATTTAACAAACCTGTGAAAACAGCAATCCTGAGGTTTTTTTCCATTTATTTTCTAACAAGTAATGTTAGTCTACATTTTCGCAAAGACAGTGTCCTTTGGTACAAAACAAAAGCCAAGAACTTGAAAAACACTTGTACAAAAGTTTATAACATTTTACATAGTTCACTTTTTGTTTAAAAACTGTTGCCTGTGCCGCCTGTGGTAACTGCTGTTTGTGTTCCTCAGCACTAGGGAATCACCTGATGATGCTGGTAAATAGCTATTTGTTCAGAGAACATGCATCAAGTCACTTCTCAGCCAGACAGTTAGAAATCCTGTCTAACAGATGCAAGGTAAGTCTTTAGTGGGGAAAGTTGGCAAATCTCTACCTCACATACATATTGAATTAATTTGCTGCTTTTCAAGATGAAACATCAACTCATAGTGCAGAGACAAGGATAGTACTTAATTTGTAATAAAAAGTCGGTTTAATTGAAATACTTTTGAATAATTTTAAAATTTTGATAAATGCAAACTCTAATCCCAGATGTATGCGAACATATAGAAAATTTTCAGTGAACTTTAGCATTCAGTTTGAAATTTTAAAAGTATATCTAAGTTGGACATGGTAGTTTTTTAAGTGTTCTTTACTTTGATGTTGGAAGTGTAATACTGTCTAAAATGTTACTGATGTGAAATTCTTTCTACTTTTCTTAAAGGAAAAAATGATGAACAAAAGATTATTTGTTAAGATGTTGTGGTATGAGAGTGTAGGAAGAGGTCAGTGATATGAGAATAAACCCTGTACTGGGTAACATTGCAATGTTATATTAGTCGTTGGCATAGCTGGTGGTATCACAATGGAAGAGATCTGGTGATGTATAATGGTGGGAAAAGCAGCAACTGGATAGGAAGGGCTAAAATAGGGCTGGTGAAGTGTTAGAATTGATTAGTAAGGCTATATTATGGATTATTAGGGTAATTAGACCGGGTAATGAGAATGTGTTCTGAGGAAGGGTCACTGGAACCGAAACATTAACTCTTATTTCTTTCCACAGATGCTGCCAGACCTGTGGAGCTTTTCCAGAAATTTCTATTTGATGTAATGTAGGAATGAGAAGTTGACCGCACTGAATAATTATACTATTTAGGGAAAGCAGGAGATACTTGGGCGTGTGGGAAAGAGGGAAAAGTGAGTACTGTCGTAATGACATTGTTGTGATGGCATTAGGTTTAAAATGTTTGGATTCATTTTTACTTTGGCCAGAAAGGAGAATAACTCCTTATAATAAATATGCAAATTATTTTCATCATATAAAACATAAAGTCCACTTTATGACAGTAGTCTTGGACTATTATAAATTTGATCTTAGGGCATTGAGAATACAGACAATTTTCATTACTAATGGGCAGTCACTCGTAACATCTGAAAATTGGTTAAGAATAACACAATTGCTCAGATATTACTGGAAATTTCGGACGATATGAGACTTTTTGATGTCTTTCAATTTACTTTTAGAAGTAGTGCTATAGACACTCAATATTTTAGCATTTACTAAATTCCAAATGCACAATTTTTAAAAGATTGTAATTTAGTGAAACAAGCCTAAATTAGTTTGAAAACATCAAAAACAGAGGCATAGTTACCTGCTTCCCCTTCAAACTATTTAATATATATTTTCACTTAATATTATAGCTTATAGCAAGATATATATTAGAAAGGAACAGTTTAAGTTTTGAGAGAAAGAAGCAAATGGTTAAATCTTTCAGCTGTTAACGTGTAATTCTACGTAAGTGATGAGACCTGAGCTCCTATGGGAAACTAACATTTCCATTTCCTCCATAGCTCTGTATTCTCTATAAAACTGTAGGAATTTTTGCAACTTTAGCAGAATAGTACTGTGCATCATAAAATATCCTTTGGAACATAATGGAATTAAAAAATAATTAGATAAATTTATTAACAGAAGGCTAGTTCTGATTGGGTAGTCTGAACACATACCTATAACTCAAGTCAAATTTACTACTAAACAATCAACTGCATTCCCCAGAGAGCTTAAACTATCTTGCAGTAGGGGAATTAGAAATTTATGAGTCAATATTTATTCTATAAAAAACACCAAAAACTAAAGTCTCTACTCAAATAGCAGATTAACTGTGGAATCTGCTTCCACATAAAGATGGAGCAACTGAGGCGAATAGCACAGAAATACTTAGCAGGAAGCCAAATATGTAGATGGGGGATAAAGGAATAGAAGGATAAGAGGTAAGTTGGGAGGATGTTCATGTTCAGTTTAAACATTGGCATGGACCTGTTCAGTCAAATGGTCTGTTTCAATGCCATAAATTCTATGCGCTATTGTCTAAAAATGTTTCTTTTTGGCTAGTAAATAATTATTGATACATCTGCTGGACAAGAAAAATAAAGAATGGCTTTGGCTGATTTTAACATCCTGGAGAATGTAGCACCTTGTACTTCAGCACAAATAGCACAATGTGACTAGACATGATAAAATGCAGCAGCACCACTGGCTCAACACAGAATGAGAGCATTCCTGTAATATAGGAAAACAAATGCCTCTTGGGACAACCACAAAGGAAAACACGAGGCATGTTCACAATACATTCACAATATGCATTTTAACTACACAGACACACACACATTATTTATATATATATAATATATATAAAATAAAGAAAATGTAGGGATGTGCAAACATCCTGACAATTACTTTTTCCAAAAAAGTTCACCAAACTCTAGAATGTTTAATGAACTTCAGTACTATCTACTTTCTTATGTCCTTAAGTGCATCTTTCAGAAATATTGTCACATTTGGTTTAGCAGTGCAAACAAGGCTGCCAGAATTGACTACAACATGCATATTTAGGAAGTAATGATTCCAACATGTAATTACAAACAACGCCACAGTGCACAATCAACAATTTAAGGGCCTTAGCCCCCAAATTCTGTGAAATCCATGTTTTGTAATATATAACTTCTATACTTTGTTTTACAAAATATAATTCTTGAACAAATTGTACTTTTTTATTATTCCAAAACTTTTTCTTTTAAAAACGGGCACTAATGTTGATGGGAAATCATAGTGGTTAAAGGACAAGGAGCCGTACTAATAGTGTGTGGTCCAAAGCAACTTCACATTTAATTTGTCCTCTGCTGAGTAGGGCTGCTGGGTATTGGAAGCTGTATGTATACCAAACCACTTTTCAAAATAAAACACAGCCAACACCATTGTACCTTGTAAATGAAAAATGGTCTTACGAAAACAAGAATCCATGTTCTGAATGTTTCTATGTCAAGTCTCAAGTTTGAAATAACTATTTTTGTCAGGACTAACTTTTTTTCAGGACTATACAAATTAAGTTTATAAATTTCATGATTCAAAAAAACATTTAAAAATATCCTGCTTAGGGAATCAAATACATTGAAAAAGAAATCCTATCCATATCAAGACATCTCTCAATGAGGAGAATAAATCACACGCTAAGTAACTCAGCTGAGAATTTTCTTGGGAATGTTTTTAAGTGGGGTTTCTATCACAGACTCTGGGCCAAATGCTGGAAAATGGGATTGGAATAGTTAGGTGGTTTTTGTTTTTGACTGGCACAAACGCAATGAGCTGAAGGGCATTTTTCTGTGCTGTAGATCTCTGTGATTTAGGATGAAGTTAGGACAATGGAGGCAGTAGCTCCAGGGAAATACACGGTCAACACTACCTAACTGACGACATTATGTGTTCCTCCAAGACAGTGTCACTTTGTAGGTCAGCAATTCATCAATATAGGAAAGTATATCTATCAATTGGAGTTTCCAAAATTTCAGAACTTATTCAATTTTGTAAAATCTCTACTGTGTCCACAATAGCCAGGATATATAACCATTACAACCAATGCCTATAAGCAGAAAAATTACAAATGCCTATGGTCCTTGCAGTACTGATAAGCAAAACTGTAAAACTGAGGACATATAGAACCTATGTTTGAAGACATTGTGTAAAGAGTGAGGAATGCAGTTTACTTAAAACTGGAATGAGGTTTGCAGAAATACTTTTACACTGTTAATCAGAGATATTTAGGGATGGAAAACTTGGTCGGGTATGGTTAGCACAGTTGTGAAACACTAAAATGGAGAGGAGAGAATGTGGAAGACTCTCAGTGAGGGAAAAATTAATAATAGAAATACATATCAGGATAGAGAAAATATTTATGAAAGAAATGAAAAGTTTGAAAACAGGCAAGTGTAAAAATTAGTAAATTAATCAGTGCCAGTACGACAAATCAAAAGAATAACTCCAGACTTGTTAATACAAGGAGCAATTACTAAAGTTTCAATGTCATATATGAAATGAAATGTGAATAACACAGGTTTAACAAGATCTCTAGATTAAATCAATAGTTCAGATATTTCATGAGAATGAAATCTCACATGCTTAGAAGGTGTGCAGAAATGATGGAAAGCACTATCACAGATAGAAGGAAAATAGGTCTGATTTTGGTTAGTCCTATCACATTCTAAGGATTTCCTTTGCAGTTTATTTTCAACAATGCATGAAGTATGATCACAATAGTTCTTTAAGCTAAAAAGAGATTAGTTGCAAACATTGACTTTTGGACAGTGAGTCCATTTGAGTAGTAATCAGTGGCAAAAAGGGGTGAAATTTGTTTTGGAATTATTGTGGGTGACCGCAACATGGGTACAATGGAGTGTTGTTTATGTACACTTCTGCCTCTGCATTCCTTATTTCAAGCACATTAAGCTGAGAGGGATGTGAAGTGGTCTATCACTATTTTCTATTACTGCCAGTTTTCAAATATGGCCGAAATGAAATAAATGTACCAACTTAACACATGACAGACACATAGCTGATTCAGCCAGGAATAAAGAGCAATGGACTGGTGACAAGACCAATTAAATGAAAGTCCCGAGAGTGAGCCTCAATGATAGGTATAAGGTAAATAATCTTTTTGGGTCCCAACTTTCTTTTTAACATTTCCTTATGCAGCCATTTTATTTTTCTTTTTGGAAAAGAATCCCTGGCCTCCATTGTCCCTTATGCAGGATCTCAGTTAGATAATCACCATTGTTGATATTCTTTCTATCTTTTCTGGACATACACAGATTAGAAACTTTAAATGCAATCCAATTAATACGAGGTTAATACTGTCTTCCATACCATTTTAAGTTCACATTCAAATTTGAATTTGCTACAATAAATGCAGAGATGGTTTCAACGATTAGTCAGTAATGAATCCGAAACAGGCTTTCCCTGTATGCTTTTACTTTAAAGCATACATTTTAATCTTTTAGGAGACATACACACTACCGGCACCTCCACATCCTGTTATTTTAAAGCTATTTGCCCAATGTCCAAGTGTTTCAAAATTGTCAGAATAGCTGCTTCTGTGGTATGATTTGCTTTCACATAATCTCGTATGATCAGCTTGGGAAATTTTGCTCATGGCATTACGTCAGTTTACAAAGAAACCAGTTGAACTGCCTAGAATGTACTGTATTGATAGCTTTATTTAGCTGGAGATAATGAAACGTGGATTGTACAAAATTCAGTTCAGTCAGAGTCTGCTTTTAGCTGTTCTTTAAGCTAATTATCACATTATTTGGCTTGACAAAAGCTGTGAACACTTCTACACAATTAGTTTACTAATAGTGGATGGCATCATTTCTCTGACCAACTTTGTATCTCAAGGAATTGCTAACACTTTCAGGATAATTTTCACCAGCGCTGTCCTAGTAGTAATCTAATGGTTTACCATGCATTGTAGAATCTACCCGATTTTCATTCCATTGATTTCAGACGTGCTCCACAGTTAGTAGCCAATCCACTCTGACCATTTACTGCCTGGCTGGTAACAGTGAACAATAACCATTTCATTGACCTTACATTTAAGTGTAATGTCTGTTAGTTGAGCAACACAGAATTTCTAGCATCAGAACACTGAGGATGTGTTCCTGATTAACAATCTTTTTCATTATTGGAGTAAATTAATAAGGTTGTACAGAACTGCAGTCAAAAGGGCATTAAACAAAAAACACTGCTGTTCTTAACGTACCCCAGAGTTAATATTGAGCAAAACTGGCATCAGTTCAATTGCACTGTCTTCGTTCATAGATCCAGCTTAATGCACATCCCTAAAGAGCTCACTAGCACAAAGCGACATAGCTGTTTGTTACTCTTGTTTTTCTGAGAAACATAGATTCTTGCTGAGCCTGGCTTGTGCTCCATCGTGTCTTCTTCATGTTGCAAAACAATCAATTTTGCTTTCTTGGAAGTTCATCATGGGTTCGGACAGGAATAATTTCACTCTCTTTTCATGTGACCCTCACTTTCCACCTCCCTCAACGTTCATGAAAATAACATATGATTGAAATGTTGTCAACAGAACACAATATTCCCCTTAGTGCTGTAGTTTAGAAGTAAATGATAGTAAAAAGCTTAAAAATAGCTTATTCTGCTCAGAAGAACATTGAAATCACACCAAACAGATAAACCACAAGTGTTTCATTACAGAATTCCTTGTGTTGACACGTTGGTCACAAGTATCAGGTTTCCTGAGAAACCTCCAAGACTAAGGCTTAAAATTGGAACACAATATACTTCAATTCCCTGTCAGCTAATGTTTCAAACTGAACGTAGAAACATTTGCTTTGGAATTTCTTAAACATTCTGTTCCAGCTGCTCTTAGAAAGAGATTTCTTTGTAATACACTATTTATCACTGACATTGGAACCATCTGTTTGCTGCTTGGTTCCACACAGGATTCTTTTAAGTGCATCTTGTTGAATATAAGTGTTGTTGCTACACTTACAAATTTATTTAGAAAAAGTTAAGTGCTTCAAAATATTACATAATAGCTGCCCAAAGAATCTTCTTAAAGGCCCTTCATAATTTTTCTCTAATCAATAAACCTTTGGCAAGCTTTCTTCCAGCGGCAGGCAGTACACCACATATCTCGGTTTTCCATACCGTACACTTTCCGACACTTCTTTCCTTCCCCACGAGTTTTCCTAGGAGTGAAATAAACAAATTAAAATTGGACATTTTGATGGTCTAATGAATGTAAGTCATCTTTATGCACTTTTCAAAAGACAAATGGGTGAATGAATAACCACAAATGTAGTTATTGACTGGTTAATCAAGTCGAGTTCTGAGATCGCACATTTCAAAAATTCATGTCATGCCATCTAATTTGCAGAGCATTTATTAGCTCACTTAGTTGCTAGATGGCTAGTTTGCAATGGACAGCACCACCAACAATGTAGGTTCAAACCACACTGGCTGAGGTTAGCATTAAGGACTCTCTTTCTCAACCTCTGCTCTTGCCTGAGGTGTGGTGACACTCAGGTTAAACCAATACCAGTCGTCTCTCTATAATGAAAGAGCAACTCTATGGTCTGGCAAGGCTATGGTGATTTTTGCTTACTAACAGAAAACAAATCTGTTGCTCGTTTATCAATAAAAGAAGAAATTCATCTAATTTATAGAGTCATACAGCACAGAAACAGACTCTTCAGTCCAACTTGTCCATGCCAACCAAGTCTCCCAAACTAAACTAGTTCCATTTGCCTGTATTTGGCCCATATCTCTCTATGCCTTTCCTATTCATGTACCCATCCAAATATCTTTTAAATGTTGTAACTGTACCTGCATCTACCACTTCCTCTGGCAGTAAAATAGTTGTCCCTCCAGTCCTTTTTAAATCTTTCTCCTCTCACTTTAAAATTATGTGTCCAATTTAATAATATCTTTCCCGTATTAAGTTGGTGAAATTGGAATATATTTGTTTACTTCCATAGTATCAATCATTGCACTTCAAAAATGTGTCATGAGGTAAAGTATTCTGAGGTATTTGATACAATGGTGCATCAAATAAATACAAAATTATGAAAATATAAATTGTCCGAAAAAATAGTCTAACTGAACACATTGGCAATTCTATTAAGAAATGCATTTCTATTAAAAAAAAAATTCACATATTTGAAAACAGGTCACAATTTTAATTGTGTTAGCCTTACTTTTTTCATAAACAAATTTTATTACGTGTTAAGTCTCAGCCATAGCTGAAGTTTGGATCTTTAAAGGCCTGGATTTGAAGCAGGATCGAGTTAACTGTTTGTTGTTAGTGAGAAATAAGTACTGTACCTTGCTCCAACCACAGGTCTGGGTGGAGAGGAAAGTGAAGGAAGGGTCTGCTGGCGCTGGTCTCCAATTTCCACAGGATGGCTGTGGGTCGGTGAAACCTATCACACACGCAAACACAACATTTACATTAGCGCCAGATCTGCCCAATCAGCTATTCTACTTTTTGTTAGATAGAAAGCCTGTTAAATAAAATTAACATTGTCTGCATTACAAATATTTCATATTAAAAGTGATTAAGGACCACCAATTACATTTGGTTCCTGCTCCATGTAAATCACATGTCTTCACTTTCCACAAAACAGTGAACCAAACAAGAACTGGTTTCTTTATCTGTCCTTGAGGAAACCGAATTCGCTAGAACATTGTAAGAACTAAATCAAACTCAACAATTCTGTTGACGATCTAACCAGAATTCTGTGCTCCAGTTCCATGGGTTGGAATTTCGACACGTGCTATGGTTGGGAGACAGAGTCCATCTGGGGCCAAAAGTAGTGTGCCCCTTTCCCACGTTTCATCCCGTGTCCGAGCCATTTGTGGCAGAGATGGGGTTTGGGGCTGATGAGGCTCCTTCCTGTCTGCTGAGGGTATCTGACAAGGCTCATTAAGAGCCTAACTGAGGTCAGCGAGAGAAGGTCAACTAGAAACATCCAGCTTCCTTGTCCTCGTGGATGGCAGGCCAGTTTAGGTGCCTGGAGGTGGACAACTGGCAGAAGATCAGGAAACCAGTAAGCCTAGAAGCCGTCCCTGTCCCTAGAGGGATCCCTCCATTATCAGGATGGTGCCCTGACTGCTGAACCTGTATTTTAATTTTAATTTTTAAAAACCTGGAGACAGGATATGGTATGTTGCTCCTTTCAAGCTAGAAAGTTTACAAGTGGCTTTCTCAATTTCAAGCAGCTTTCTGCATTTCACTTAATTGAACAGTGAAGCTGCCTCGGCTACTAACAGGCTGCATGGGTAAAAACGTAAATGTGACCAGAATTGAATTGAATTGAATGAGATTTATTGTCACATGTACTCATATGAGTACAGTGAAAAGTTTACAAGTTGCCACTTACAGTGCCATCTTAGGTACAAAGGTACCTAGCTACAGCTTCCTTGGTAGCAAATTCTTATGGGGAAGAAAAATGGAAAATAAAGAAATAAAAAGTCCAGCATTACAGACCTTCAAAAGTATAAAATCATAATAATGAATTAGAAAAAATGAAGAGATAAGAAGTTCAGAATAACAATCCTTCCAATGATAAAGGAAAGAAATGTTTAAAAAGAGAGAATTTAAGACCAAGTCCACTTAGTCTATTTCGTGGCTCTGGGCTTGAGGATCCCAGCCCTCGTTGTAACTTCTGAAGCAGGTTCACTTAATCGTGGAAATAGAGCTCTTGTGGCACAATGGTAGTGTCCATACCCCTGAGCCAGGAGGCCTGAGTTCAAGTCGTACCAGCTCCAGAGAGGTGCCTTAACGTCTCTAAAAGAAGGATTAGGAACATATCTAGCCTCAGGAACCAATGCAGATTTCTGACTCTCGCTCTCAAAGGGGAAAGTCCAGCCCCATCGATCAGGATGTCAGTCAGCAGATATTACAACAGTAGAAAGAATCTGATTCTACTTTATGCTTTTTTGAAATCACATTTTAAAAATATTTTTAATGTTTCAGTAATCAGGATACTGAAATGTACGAAATAATGTTGATTAAACTGGAAAAGTATAAAGTTTTGTTTTAATGGAGTTCTGTTTTTCACACCACAGTTCAGTGAAACAATTTGTAACTGATTTTAAAGCCAAACATTCATTTTGATTTTCCAAGCATTTATAAGCAATATGTAAGTTATTGCAAATGTTAATGTCAACATGGTTGCTTCACAAAGTTCTTGCCCCTCACCATAGTTTAGACTGTCAGCTATGCAGTCCCCTTGGTAAAAGACAAATGGATTCCTATTTTACTGTCAGTCCCAGCTGCACTGCACCACAGCACTGAAGATGTGATGAGATTTATGGTTCATTTTATGATGTTAGCCCCTGTGAACTCCCATACCTCAGGCATAAAGGACAGGAAAATGAGACAGAGGCTATTACGTCAGGTCTGCAATTGCTTTGGGATAATGATGTGTTAATGAGTTAGAAGGGACAATCCCAGTTCCCCATCTAATTCCGACAGTTATAGATACTTATCACCTAGTTGCAGAATGCTGCCAATAACTGGTACAGCGTTAGCACTGGAAATCTGATCAGACTGAAGGCCCTGAGAGTTAGCAGATTTTAATAATAGTGAAGGATATGCTGAGCCATGAGGTTACAGATTGTGGCTGACTACAATTCTGCGGCTGGTGACCCACAGCATTTCATGCAGGCCTCTTTTGATCTGTTCTGAGTTTATCCCATTTAGCACAGTGATGATGCCACACAACATGATGGAAGGTATCCATTGTGTGAAGACAAGATCTTATTTTCACATGGACTTTGATGTCCATGTCTACCAACACTATCAAGGACTATAACATTGGCAACAGGTGTATTGGTGAGTACAAGGGCAGGTAGGCTTTTCTCTCTTGCTTGTTCTCTCACCACCTGCCTCAGCACCAGTCTAGCAGGTGTGTCTTTCAGGACTTGGCCAGATCATTTAGTCATACTATTACTGAGCCACCCAGGGCCAACCACAATACTTTGTGCCCTTTCTATGCTCAGTACTGCTTCAGCATGGATGAGTACTTATGAGCTGGGGTACGGTGAATGTTGGTAATCAGCAGGACCTTTCTTAGCCCATTTTAGATCTTATGACAGAAGGCTTCATGCATTCCGGAGTCAAGTTTCTGTGATCAGAAGCAAAGCAAAAGCAAAAGCTGAGATAACAAGGTGTAGAGATGGATGAACACAGCAGGCCAAGCAGCATCAGAGGAGCCGGAAGGCTGACGTTTCAGGCCTAGACCCTTCTTCAGAAAATCTGATTTCCTGTATGTAACTATTTATTACAAATGAGTAAACTCTAATCACAAGAAAATAGCTATGAACTTTAAGGCTCTACTGCTTAAAACCCTAACCCTGTTCTAAACTCCCTGCACACACATAAAGACAGAGAGACACAGACCACTGTAAAAAATATTGGTTTTCTGGGTGGATGGAAAAACACCTGGGAACCACAGTTCAATAGCACTGGGTAGCACAATTTGTTGGGATGAGCCTTTTGATTGTCAGGACCTTCTGTTATTCAATCTCTTTTCTCCATGTTCTGTTCACTTCTTTGCAGGAGACATAGGTATTGGTATACTAACTGCACAGTTCCTTAGCTTCTAATTAAAGACCATAATTTAAAGCAGTTAGAGGGAGGAAAGATATAGCTTTCTTCAGACTTCAGGTATTTTAATTGCAGAGAGAGACATCCGCCTTCTAGAGGTCTGATGGTTTCTGCTTGTACTGTTCACACCCACAAACAATCAGAGAGTTACCGTCAGGCCGATGACCTTTGATATCTACAACTGATCACAAAAACCAATCAGCCATTTGTTGCCGGCCACATCTCACTCTGAACACAATAAAACCCTAGTGCCATGCTGACTATTTACTCACTGCTTGAAAAATGTAAACATGACACTACAATGAGTTTCAGTAACTTTGTTTTTTAAAAGTACAGAAATTCCTTCCCCAATTCTTGGTTTGAAAACAGTCTCGTTTCTATTTTCATCCACAGTCAAAAATACAAAAAGAAAGTGGTCTTTACAGCACACTCAGCTTATCTGCTTTTTGACTTCTCAGTCCTGCCAAGATTGACAACAGTGTTTGATTGAGAGGCAGGGTGCAGTCTGCAAGCTCTAACTGACTAGGAGCACCTCTATATCAATCTGTGTAAACAGTGATGTAACCTCCAGGCAATAGCCTTTGTAGCAGTTTGATATTACTGAGTAGCTTGTTAGACGTTTTCTGATCTGAACCAGGTAAGGGCAGCAAATTTCCTTCCCTAAATGGCATTAACAAATGAGAGAGGTCTTTACAACAATTGAAAATGGTCCTTTGTCACCACTATTGAGATTAACTTTTAATGCCAGGTATTATCAATTGAATTTAAATTCCGATAGGTGCCACTTTGGGATCTGAACCCACGTCACTCAGCCTTTGGACTACTCATTCAGTGATATTACCACTATGCCACCAGCTCTCCCAAAATCAGGGGCTGAGGATATTGCAGTAAGTGACTCACCTTGCGATTCCCCATAAACTGTCCACCATCTCTACAAGCCAGGAGTATCCTAGAATACTCTCCAATTAAGGGATGAGTGCAGCTCCAACAACACTCAAAAAGCTCAACACCATCCAGAACAAAGGAATTAACCCCAACCACCAACATTCAATGTCTTCATCACTAACATACAGCAGCAATAGCATGTACCATCTCCAAGCGGCAGTGCAGCCACCTAACTTGGCTCTTTTGCCAGTGTACCTGAAACGCAAAACCACCCACAAGGACAAGGACAGCACATGTATGGGAACACCACCACCGCAAATTCCCCTCCAAGCCACATAACATCACAACTTGGAAATATATTGCCATTCCTTCACTATGACTGAGTCAGAATCCTGGAACTCCCTCCCCAACAGTAATGTGGGTTTACCTATCCACCATGGACTGCAGTGTTTCAAGAAGGCAATTCACCACCACCTTCTCAAGGTTAATTACAGATGGGCAATGAATATTGTCCCAGTCATTAATTGCCCACATACCACAAATATATTTATATATAACTAGTCCAAGTTTTCAGGCTGGCAGGTATCAGTGGAAGCATTAATATGTTCCACAAGTTTTGGATATGAGCACTAAGTTGTCTCCCCAGATGCGTTTAGTTACAGCCATCAATAGTGACAAATCTATCGCTGCTCACTGCTACTGGGGCAACATCGTCCAGGCCAATGTATTGGACCACTCCTTCCTGACTATATCACAACCTTTGGTAGGTCTTGTTCTGCTAGAGAAACAGGACATAACCAAGAATTGTGGAAACATTCGACCAGGTTGCAAGATGTTTCTCTGTTGTGTTGTCAATGGGAAGATGTTGATTAATGTACAACCATGTGAGCAAGAAAGACAAAGCTACAGCAACATGTGCCTCAAGAGATGTCCTGAAATGGGTCCTTGGGCTTCCTTGCCATGAAACCATTGAGCTGTCATCGCAATGTGAAACATTGCGTGATACTTAATAAAGGGAGTGGATGGTCATGCCCACCAGCTGCCTTTTCAACGAGGTCTGCTGCACTAAGTGCCATCCAGGCAGTGAAATGAACAGTGGTGGGCATTTCCAGGATCAAGGGCCCTGGAGGAGAGGTTCTTAACTGCTCAGCAGCACCAGCAGGGGCTGCTGCCGGTCATACATTCACCCAAGGCTAGAACTGCCAAGCACAAGTAAAGGATGGCAGCACCAGGATTGTGGGGTTGGGATGCCAGGCTAGGGGTGGGTGAAGAGAAGCAGGGGCAGGTGAAAAATTTTCAGAGGCGCTCCTCCCCCTCTGATTTTTCTGACACGGGGCCCCTCAATGAGTGTCCTGAATAAGAGACCCCCAAGTGAGCCTGCAAGCAAACATACAACTGCCTTTTGGAGCCTCCGCCACAGCAAGACCCCATCTACCACTGGATGGGAATATCAGTAGAGGCAGGATAAGGCCCTTAAGCAGGCAATAATTTTCCAATGATGGGTCTCAGTTGGCAATCAGGTGGGAAAGCTGTTCATGGGACTTCCTGCCAAGGACTTAATCTGAGCATCGGTGGGATTACACCAGGGTTCCCAACCACTATTCTCCTGCCAGATATAATGCCAACCCCTCCCACACGGATGAAACAGGCCATGTGAGAGCAAAGTGAACATTTTGATGAATTTACTCCTCAGAGTCCTGTATGGAAGTCTTGCTGGAAATTGGGATTGGAATAATTAGGTGGCTGTTTTTGACAAATGCAGATGTGATGGGCTGAAGGACCTTTTCCTGGGTTGCTGTCAATCTCCATGACTCTATGATACTTCTTAAAAAAAAAATTAACCACTAAGAATCAAAGTCAGTCATATTAAATGTTACCCTTTTGCAACAAAGCTCAAGATTAATCAAAAACATGAAAGTAAAAAAGTACCAAATTGGTTTTAGGAGATACAACAGTAGAATACATAACAGCAGTCATCACCTAGTTATGACACCATGCTCATTAGATTCTAGTATCTGCAGAAGGCACAAGCAGCTTTTGATTTAGTTCACTCTTGCCAGCTTCATACAGCATAACAGCGCAGTGCAGCTTTGAAACAAAGTCATTAATTGTAAATATTAACGTTCTCAGAGCTGACAAACAGTCTTAATAGTCTGCCTTAATGAGCAAAATATGGTAATTCACTAAGAGACACTGAGCAAAATTACTGTAAATCACACATAACAACAACATCAATATTATTAATGCTTCATGTACTTCACAGAGAACTGGGTGAGCAATGCAGTCTGTCAAGTGTCTCACTCTAATGGGCTGTATACGGACACGTTCTGCACCACTTTATTTGCTATAAAAATCATTAAAATCCACACTGACTCTTTAGCCAAACTGGTATAAGTACTGAATATGTTCTTTTTCAGGAAATTTCAGGTCATTACA
Source organism: Rhincodon typus (assembly GCF_021869965.1). NCBI lineage: Eukaryota > Metazoa > Chordata > Chondrichthyes > Orectolobiformes > Rhincodontidae > Rhincodon > Rhincodon typus. Next base: position 20,101,175 of record NC_063335.1, read on the forward strand.
TTCTAAATCACTATGAGATGTTATTTCAGGATATGGAAGGGCTATGTCCATAATTATTGTAAATCATCTGCAACACACTGTTCTCTGCAGACAGCAATGACATTGATGGTTGTCTGTATCCTTCATAAGTACAGATAAAAGATCAACTGCAGTCACTCTATCTGTCACAGTAATGGTTCATAGTAGCACTGCATAAATATCCAAACACTGGCGAGCACAATGACATTTCCTAGAAATGGTTCAGCTTGTCTTTTTCATCGCTCACTGCAATTCCCTAGGATTTCTACTCTACATGCAGAAATTAATTTAAAAATGCTTTAAAAGCAGCTTGAACAACCAATAAGTTAGGACATTAAATACAAAAGCTAAACTCCATATTTAGCCGTTTGATGTCTGTTACAGTATTTCTACATCCAGCTAAAACAAGCTGCCAACGTGGGAGAGATACATCCTCTTTTTCCCTCAATCATTAGGTTCCAATGTTATCCAGTGGTCAGTTTTAATAATCAGGTGATCAGAAATGTTTGCCTCAAGGTTATATTCATTCATCTACATCTAACTGAAAGCCAGTGCTGGTGGATGAAGCAAAATGTTTATTTTTTAATGCTGCTTGCTCGATACTCTGCTAAAGTCCTGCCTCAGAGCTGGAAGCATTGCCATAAACACAGCTGGTGGATTTGAGCATAAATCAGGATGGTTCTGAGATTTACAGATTCACAAAAAAAAACCAGATGATGATGAAGGCTGGAAATCTGAAACGACAACAGAAACTTCTGGAGAAATTTAGCAGGTCTGGCAGCATTTGTGGAGGGAGAAACAGAGTTCATAGTTTGAGTCTACTGACTCTTCGTCAGAACTGATATCATTTGAGAAAACTCGTCTTTATCTTGATGACAGGGATGGAGGGGAAAAGGAGTGAGTGGATAGATGGAGACAGTCTAAGAGAGAATGAGAGAGAGAGAGTGAAAGAGAGAGACAGGGAGAGAGAGGGTGGGGGGAGGGGAAGAGAGAGAGAGCGAAAAAAGAGAGAGAAAAAGAGAAAGAGAAAGAGAGAGAGAAAGAGAGAGAGAGTGAGGGAAAAAGTTGGGAAGACAAAGGGATTGTTGATAGTAAGCCAAAGAAGAAAAGCTAAATAAGTGATAATCAGGGTTATGAGATTGGTTGGCTGTGCTGAAAGTAACATGTGTCATTGACAGGATCTTGGGTATGGGAGTAAGTAAATTTGTAGATTCATACCTAGTTTATCAAGGTCTAAGTCTCAGTGCCTCAAATGAACAATGTATGGATTTAAATAAATTCAATTCTGGCTTATAAGCACAATTGTATGATTTAGCCAAACCGACAATGAAATTGAAACTGTGTGTTAAACTGAAACTGGAATCAGAAACAAACTTAACCTTTCAATCAAAATAAAATTCATTTACCCACCCCATATTTCAAATGTACAAAAAACAACTGGTCCTCAAAGAGTCAACGAACTAAGGTGTGACCCAACATAAATTAATCCAGAACATGAGAAAGGGTGGATTTAATATATCCTTCACACATATTTATTAAACTTAGCCTTGTAATGAGACCAGCTACCCAATTCACTTACAGACCTAATTCACCTACTATGCCATTCAAGGGTCAGCAGAAAAGCTGAGAACTTCAGCATGATCTCTCAATAATCAGAGAGAGCCATCAATAATAACAAGATTATTATTTTTTTTTATGTGTGGTATTAATAAATAAGGTGTTTTAATTCTACTGCATATAAATGTAGGAGAAATCATTCCCGTAACATACTTAATTCCTTTTAAGACTGCCAATTATTTTCATTTTCTCATCCCAAAAGCTACTAAATATTTTGCTCTGTGTTCTAACGCATTGAATTCACAAATACCTTCCTTACAATACTGCACAGCGTTGTTTTTGATGGTTTTGTAATGAAGTACAATCCCAGAGTGAACTTGATGGATGTAAATAAATTCAGTGTAAACCGTATTCAGAGCAATACAGAAGGCAAATAAAATTACCACTTATAATCCAATTCCAACATAAACATATCAAAGACCTTTTTAAATGTTCACGTGAAACAAATGAATTAGAATGTTATGAGGCAGTCTAAAATTTAGAACTGATTTCTGGAAATTCTTCAAATAAAATGCGATCACCAGGAAATGGTAGGCTCAAGGAATCAAAAAACGTGCAATGATTTAAGAAACAGAAGTATTATATGATGTTAACAGGTGGGATTGGAGGTCTGTCCAATGAGAATAGAATAAATAACTTGGTCATTCCTAACCATCCTGTGATCTCGGAACAGGTCATTTATATGGTTTAATCTACACTTTTGTAAGTACTTAAGGGTCCTGTCTGGCTGTGCTGTTAAGAAATGAAAAGTGCTCTTTTGATAGATAAATCACACTGCATTTTTATTTTGTTAAATAGCATGGAAAGCAAGCTTTCTGCTACTTTGGATCTGCTCCAAGGGTTGTGCAGTCCTGCACCTCCCCCACAGACTGACCTATTTTCCTCAGTGCAATTAATGTTAGTGAAACAGGCTGATGCTGCATTTGATGTCTACGTGACTCTGAATAATACTGCACAACCCTAGTGAAAAGGGAACATTGCCTAAAATATATTCTGTTTTATATTAACACATTAAGCCAAATTAAATTTAAAAACTAAATAAAATTACTGACCTTAAATGTAATTTCCCACTCCTAAGCACTGACGCAATGACTCAGTTTCATAAATAAAATAACACTAAAAATGGAAGCAAAATATACAGGCACAAATAATAGGATAATAAGAAGATTCATTTCAGAGGCAATAGCAGCTCGAGAGCCTAAAGAAGTAGATCTTGGGGTAACTTAGTTCATTAGACAACACCGTTGATAATGGGGCTACATTGGCAGTGTAAACTAAGTACATATTTGTGTTGGACATGGGAATTACAAATTAAACCATTCACAGAATTTCGAGTAGTTCTGTCATTGCACAGGGCACGGTGGCTCAGTGGTTAGCACTGCTGCCTCTCAGCACCAGGGACCCAGGTTCAATCCCACACTCAGGCAACTGCCTTTCTGAAGTTTGCACATCCTCCCCGTGTCTGCGTGGGTTTCCTCCCACAGTCCAAAGATGTGCAGACTAGGTGGATTGACCATGGGAAATGAAGTGTTGCAGGGATGGGATGCTCTTTGGAGGGATGGTGTGGGCTCAACGGGCGGAATGGCCTGCTTCCACATTGTAGGGAGTCTATGGTTCCTCCTCCATCTGAATAAAATGCCTTGGAAGGCTGGACAGAAAACAGCATTTGCAAGGGAATGAATTTCTGCAAGGTATATCCAGGAAGTGCTGTGGTTTGTTGTTCTCAACATCAAGGACACGAGGATGAGATGATGATACCCTTTGATGTAACAACACTATTTACATTGATAAATATTGACCTAGCCAAAGAAACAATTGCCACACTGCTGGACGAATCAAGTAGGCAGGCAACGCAGGACACCAACAACATCAAAAAGGACACCACCATGAAACTACTAGATCTGTGCCTCACAACCCACTTCACCTTCAATAACAGCGTATACAGACAAATCAATGGAACACCAATGGGATCCCCAATATTGGGACTGATCGCAGAAGCGGTAATGCAAAGGTTAGAACGACAGCGCTCCCTACTATACAACCCAAACTCTGGGTCCGATATGTAGATGACATCTTCATGATTATCAAATGCAAAAAACTAGAAGAAACTCACCAACATAAACAACATCCTTACCGGGATAAAATTCACAAAAGAAGAAGAAATCAACAACCGACTATCCTTCCTAGACATAATGGTAGAACAGAACAACAACTGGGAACTCCAGACTAGCATATATAGAAAGACCACACGTACAGACCAGATATTCAATCACACTAGCAACCACCCCAAAGCCCACAAATGGAGCTGCAACAAGACACTAGTTAAACGAGCCACAACACATTGCAGTAACCCGGAACTACACGTAGCAGACCAGGAGCACCTATACGAAGTCTTCAAAAGGAATAGATACCTGTAAAGCACAATCCACCATTACCTCCAAGACAAACCACAACAGGAAGACACAACACGACGAGACTCATTAATCACCCTACCATACATCAAGGACTTTCAGAGATCACCACAAGACTACTCAGACCCATAGGTATATCAGAGTAACCCACAAACCAACAACCACCATACGACAGCTACTGACGAACATCAAGGATCCCATACCCAAAACCAGCAAAACTGGGGTAATATACAAAATACCACACAAGACTGTGAGAAACACTACACAGGCCAAGCCAGAAGAAAATTGATAATACAGATAGGCGAACACCAATTAGCTACCAAGAGACACGACCAATTCTCACTCGTCTAACTACATACGGTCAACGAGGGACAAAAATTCCACTGGGAAAACACATTCTTAATCATACAAGGAAAACAGAGACACGCCAGGAAATTCCTGGAGGCCTGGTGTTCAAACACGAACTCCATCAACAAACACATTGAAGACCCTGTGTACAAACCACTGAGAAACAGAACCGGAAGTGGTACCAAACACCTCAACAAACTCAGGCATATAAATAACAAGTGGGACAGAACACCAATGCTTTACCGGAGTGCACTGACAATGTTACCCAGCAAAATGACAAAATGTTTGCAACCAAACCCACCAACTTGGTGAGCATGTTTACAACCTAACACTTAATCCTATTCTAAACAAAGGTGGGGCTTGCTGTGAGGATTTTAATAGTTCCCTTCAGTCAGTTCAACAGGCAGTGAATTTTAATCAGGGAGAAAGTCGGAGAAGATAACTTGCAGTGAGGTGTTGTGTTAGCTCTGTGGGGGTAAAGCACTGGGAGCCAGTGACAATGCAGTGCAGATCAAAGTGATAGCCAGAAGGGGTAGCATGGTGGCTCAGTGGTTAGCACTGCTGCGTCACCACGCCAGGGACCTGGGTTCGATTCCAACCTCGGGCAACTGTCTGTGTGGAGTTTGCACATTCTCCCTGTGTCTGTGTGGGTTTCAGTCAGGTGCTCTGGTTTCCTCACACAGTCCAAAGATGTACGGTTTAGGTGGATTGGCCATGGGAAGTGCAGGGAATGCTCCTTGGAGGGTTGGTGTGGACTTGTTGGGCTGAATAGCCTATTTCCACAGGGTAGGGATTTTATAATGATCAATGATCAACAAGGAAAGCCCACAAGGCAGCTGAGATAATTTGGCACTCTCAGAAATTCAGGGCAGCAGTTTGGTCGCTTGGTAAAAGCCAACATTGTGCCAGTAACTACACATTTCCAGTCTCATACATCATGGGTAATGTGGTCTCGGGAAAAGTGAGCGTTAGGTCAGCCATTGAGGTCATAAAGTCATAGAGATATGCAGCATGGAAACAGATCCTTTGGTCCAACTTGTCCAGGTCGACCAGTATCCTAAACTAACCTAGTCCCATTTGCCAGCATTTGGCCCATATCCCTCTAAACCCTTCCTATTCATATTACCATCCAGATGCCTTTTAAATGTTGTAACTGTACCAGCCTCCACCACTTTCTCTGGCATCTCATTCCATACACGCACCACCCTCTGCCTGAAACAGTTGCCCCTTAGGTCCCTTTTAAATCTTTCACCTCTCACCTTAAACCAATGCCCTGTAGCTTTGGACTTCCCCACCCTAGGGAAAAGGCCTTGCCTATTTACCCTATCCATGCCCCTCATGATTTTATAAACTTCTATAAGGTCACGCCTCAGCCTCTGATGCTCCAGGGAAATTATCCCCAGTCTATTTAGCCTCTCCTTATAGCTGAAACGCTCCAACCCTGGCAACATCCTTGTAAATCTTTTCTGAACCCTTCCAAGTTTCACACCATCCTACAGCAGGGAGACCAAAATTGCATGCAGTATTCCAATAGTGGCCTAACCAATGTCCTGTACAGCCTCAACATGACCTCCCAACTCCTATGCTCAATGCCCTGACCAATAAAGGCAAATGCCAAACACCTTCTTCACTATCCTATCTACCTGCAACTCTACTTTCAAGGAACTATGAATCTGCATTCGAAAGTCTCTTTTTCAACAACACTCCACGACCTTACCATTAAGTGTATAAGTCCACCACCACCCTCTGTCTTCTACCTTTGAGCCAATTTTGTATCCACATAGCTGGTTCTCCATCTTTTCCATTTAATCTAACCTTGCTGATTAGTCTACCATGAGGAACTTTATCAAACGCTTTACTGAAGTCCATATAGATCATGTCTACTGCTCTGCCCTCATCAATTCTCTTTGTTACCTCTTCAAAAAGCTCAATCAAGTTCATGAGACACAATTTCCCACGCACAATGCCATGTTGACTATCCCTAATTAGTCCCTGCTCTTCTGTCCACATGCGAACCACCATCTGTAAAAAAAAAATTGCCCTACATGTCTTTTTTAAATCTTTCTCCTCTCACCTTAAAAATGTGTCCCCTTGTCTTAAAATCCTCCATGCTAGGGAAAAGACAACTACCATTAACTCTATCAATTCCCCTCAGTATTTTGTGAACTTCTGTAAGGTCACTTCTCAACCTCCTACGCTCCAGTGAAAAAAGTCCCAGTCTGTCCAGCCCTTCTTTATAACTCAATCCTTCCATACAAGAATCTATCTATCACAGCCTTAAATATACACATGGACTCTGCCCCACAGCTCTTTGTGGCAACGAGTTCCAAAAATTCAAAACCTTTGAGAGAAAAAGTTCCTTTTTATCTCAACCTTAAAATGGCACGCCTTTATTTTCAGACTATGCCCTCTGGTTCTAGACTCTCAGCATGTACTCTGTCAACCCCCTTAAGAATCGTATATATCTCAGCGAGGTCAACTTTCAATCTTCTAAATTTCAGTGAGTACAGTCCTAACCTGTTTAACCTTTGCTCATGAGACAATCCCTCCATACAAGGGATCATGTAAACTTAATTGTACAATAGTGATTTACTGCTCTGCCTCTGATATCATTTGTCTTTCAAAGCACTTCTGTCTAAAAATTCTTTAGAGTTTTACGATTAAGCAATGAAGAAATATTCTTCTAATGAAGCCTTTAAAATGGCTTCAAACATTTCCAAGCTTATAAATTCTATTAAATATTTTTTTGCTGCAGTATTAATTAACTGTCCTGGTTTTAGGAATGTCTTTACAGCTTCTTTATTTGGGAAGTTCCCACCGTTGAGAATAAAATGAAGGGTCAGTGCTCTTTTCCTATTTTGTTGGGCTGATCTGAACCTCCCTACCCCAGTAACAAAATGGTCCATTCATGCTTTTTCTATTATTTTATTAAATTTTATTCTTTTTTATTAAAACATTCCAGTTTTCCAATGCATATATTTTCTTGCCTCTACTTTACTCATCTTAATTATCTTCTGCAGTGGACTCAACAACGTGTTTCCAACATTCCCGAATTCAAAACAAAGTTATGGTCCTGTTTTAAGTTTTGCAGTTGTATCTTTTATGACACCCAGACAGCAATGGTGCTTTTAACTGTCATCTCGGGGTATTTTTAGTCTCCACAGAAGCCAGTATCCCATCATCAAGTCACTATTTATTTGGACATGAACAGTCCTCAACTATAGTAATGCCTCATACAGAGCCTGGGCACCAGGGTGTCAGTATCCCTAATGCTCACCCTTTTTTTTATCTGTCAGCGAGGGCTCCCTGATTATGCCGGATTAACAGCCCCAATCAGGGAACTCATGTTCTATGAAGTCCAGTCAGTCCTCTTGTGGCACAGTGGTGGTATCGCTACCGCTGGACCAGGACGGCCGCATTCAACTCCCATCTGCTCCAGAGGTGCATAATAACATCTCTGAACAGGCTGATTAGAAAAGTAGGTTAACAAAATTTTAAAACACGAGGTCCAGCTGGCTAATCTCATTAAAACCACTGTGTTTTTGCACGTTCTGGTAAGTTTTCTACTTTTTCCCTTAAGGGTCTAACTTACTGCTGAAGCTCTGACATCCGATCACACCTCGATTGATTTCCAATTCTTCCCTGTTCCCTTTCTGCCCAAGTTTGATGATCTGTCACCCACACAGGCCTTGGCTGTGCTTTATTCCCTGATCTGGCAGCCTCAGAATACAGTTACTAGCTGTTGCAGCTTCCACAAGTGTGCGCTAACTGGTATCTGTTTAAATGCCTTCAGCTGCAAACTGAGGAGCTGACTCTTTCTTCAAGCAGCAATGCTTTTGAACTGAAATTCCTCAGTTTAATATCACAGCGCCAAGACAGCATTGCTGACAGTGCAAAATGATTTAATCCAAAATGAGGGACGATCCATGGCATATCTGGCCCAAGGTGTGTCGATGATGAAATTTCAGAGAAGTGCTGCTCTCACTCAGCTAATGTCTTCCCTTTGTCTCTTGTTGCTACCTTTATTAATCTCTGATTTTTATTAACTTACTGACTCAGTTACACAGAAGTCATCAATATACAACAGGAGCATGGTATACAATACATTTTGTTTGCAGGATTTCAACACCAGGCTTTTCCCTAGGAGTTCAACAACAACACAACTTCTGTAAGTGAGCACACAGTTTGTGGAAGGCAGCATGTCTTTGCCTGCCCAGTATCTAGACCAAAAAAAAACAAGCTGCCTCATGCTCACGGATCTTTCTTCCTTCTGTCTCACTCACAATTCAAGGACCCTTCTCTCTCAATTTACACTGACACTTTTCTACCTCTTCAGTTCACACACGTTGTTTCATTATCCTTTTCGATTCCTGTTGATAATCTTCCTCACGCCTTCTCATGCACAAACCTTAACAAGGATGAACTATGCAATGAGTAGGATTTTTTATCTGAACAGGAATTCTTGCACAGCAGAGTACAAAACATCAGAACTGCAGAATTCAGCAGTTAGGAGCTAGAATCGGTGTACTATTAGGGGTAGCCAATGGCCGAGTGGTATTATTGCTAGACTATTAATCCAGAGACCCAAGTAATGTTCTGGGGACCTGGGTTCAAGTCCTGCCATGGCAGATGGTGGAATTTGAATTCTATAATAGTCTGGAATTAAGAGTGTAATGATGACTATAAAACCACTGCTGATTTTTGGGGGAAAAACCCATCTGGTTCATTAATGTCCTTTAGGGAAGGAAACTGCCATCCTTTATCTTGTCTGGGCTACATGTGGCTCCAGACCCACAGTAATGTGGTTGACTCTTAACTGCCTTCTGGGCAATTAGGGATGGGCAATAAATGCTAGCCAAGTCAGCGATGCCCTCATCAAATGAATGAATAAAAAACAGTATTAGGAATTATGTTGAAGGTGGAACCTAGTGTTCACCTCTGTTCTGAGGTAAATGTGTCATACACCTGACTATACCCCAATTTATGTTTTAACTTCATTATGTACCGAACAGTGTTGTTTGCAAATAGAACAATGAAAAAAGTAGAACTATTATTATACTGTAAAGTAATTATATGCATGCTGACAATCCAAAGTTGCCTTTATCTGTACCATTAGTGATAATTTAAAAACCAAATACACCGTGTGAATTAATGATAATGGTGGGTTTTGGATTGCATGTAATTAATGCTACATATTGTGAAACCTACTATTACAACTTTCTCTTGAGGATACACCCATCTGAAATATCATGTGATTTAGTTTCAGCAAGTCACTGGTGAAAACGATTAGAATGATTAGTACTAACGTATAATTTTCATATTGTTGGCCACAATTTACACAGCATTGAGATCAATTATTGGTTGTTCTTTTCTGCAAGTAATGAGTTTATACATTATGCTTTGGTTAATATTGGCAGGGATGAACATTGTTCTAGAAGTGTACAGTATTTATGTTATGGCTGTTGCCACTTGAATGTGGTTACAGCCTATTGGTCAACATTATGTTGCACTGTAGGGGCAAATTTACTGAAGGTGCAAACAACAAATGATGGAGATCATAGTGGGTCAGACATCATCCATAGAGAGAAAGCAAGCTAACATTTTGTGTCTAGGTGATTCTTCATGAGAGTTGCACTGTTTAGTTTGATGAAACTAACCATATAAGTTAAATTAAAATACCGAGATGATTATTGATCTGGGTAGATTCTTAATTGGCAGCTTTGTCTGAGTGAAGTCCAGCATAGGGCCTGTACTGGGCAACAATAAATGGTTATTTGTATCCCTGTTGGCAAACCTACTATTAACTCAAAAGTCAATCCTTAGCCAACAAGAACAGTGCTAGTCTGACTCTATACAAAGTGTACATCTATCTTCACGATAGTAAATTCTTTGAGCGATAACTCTGGCAGAAGTGCTCTTTATCGTTCAGATTTATGTTGGAGATTAACTTGGAGGCGGCTTTGGTGCAGTTTTAATATCACTGACAGAGTAATTAAGAGTTCCAATTTAATATTCTAGTGTATTGGGTTCAAATCCCACCATGGCAGATTATAAAAACAGGATGTGGTACTAAGCATACCTGTCAAGTACTGTCAGCACGAGTACAATGGACCGAAGGGTCTCCTTGATGCTGTAAATTTCCATCATTCTATGAAGATGCTTATTGCAAATGGGGATAATTATCTTGTCAGCTGCACTATATCGGGCTCTGTTTGCAAAGAGGTATCATGACAAGTGGCTCATGAAGGTGGTTTTGGCATCCTAGCAGCTAACACTGGTACCCTTGATTTTTGATCAAATAATACAAACTCTGCGCATTACCTAACAATTACTGCCTGGCAAGCAAATCGTACAGCAATGGCCACTGCTGAGCCAGTTGGCAACTGGAATGCTAGATCTTGCAGTTCATCATCGCACTGGAAATGTGAGTAGGAACTCATGAAAGCACATAGCTTCCAGCCAACAATGCCAATGTCTTTGGAGAATCATGTTACTTGGCAAACTAAAGTCTCATACTGCTGGTAGAAATATAACAATCTAGTCCACTCTGCCAAATCAGCAAACATCCATTTACTTGATCAAGCTGTGCACTGTGGATTGTTCCAGGTTGCAAATGTCTCTCCAGGCCTTCAAGAATAAGCCTAAGAAATAAAATGCAAGGGCCAAAATATAATCTCAGCTACTGCTGACACCTCTGATAAATCCTGTACCTGGATATGCCAGTTCGAAAGTACGAGTCAAGTGCAAGCAATCTGCTTTGTCTTCTTCCTCTCTTTTGTCCTCCAAATAACAAAGTTATTCAAAAGGAACGTTCATGACAGATGGATAAAATTTAGCACCAAAAATCTTATGATGAACAGAATGGAAGGAAAATGAAACAGCAAAAAGAAATCTACTATAATCTGGACTGCAAGTGAGCCTTGTTAGCAATGACCTTGTCTCCTGGAACGTTCCTTGCAAACAGACATGATGACCACTTTCTGTGCCAAACATGAATTGCAGGGAAATGTGTGTGCATTCATGCACATATTTAAATGAGGGTTTCATCAATTGTCTGATCAGAATATCCACACTTTAGACCCTCAAGTGCCACAAGTAAATCCCAATCTACTGCCATAATGCTGGCACAATCCCTGGAGAAAAATGAACAATTATTTGCTTTTGGCCACTTATATTGCTCTGGATGTTCTGCTGAAATTGTTGAGCAGGACAGGCTGTGCGGAAATTCCACAAAACATTTAAGTTCGGTTTTCTGGAAATTTCCCAGAATACTGCAAATTATTAATAGCAGCTGCGTGATAATTTTGAAGCAACTTTACAAAGTAGCATTGCATTTTATGCAAAGTCTCGACAGCCCTAGCTGCTTCAAGGCTTTACTGCTTACTTACAGGCATGCCAGTGAAAGTAACTGGTGGAGATTGCCAAGAGATGCTGAATCCATTGCTGGTAGGAGTAAACTTCGACCCAGGAATGTTGACAGGTGCTGTGGCCTGTTGGAAGAAATCGTAATTTAAGAGGTCCATGCTGCCCGGGAAGAACAAATATTTTTAATCAGTACAGATACAAAGAGACAATGCCTTGTGAGTTACAGCTTGGATTAAATAAAGGTCAATTCACACTGGGGCAAAGTTTAGCTTTGCTTTCTAAAAACAAAGTGGCTTTCATCCAGAAACGATTGGTGTTACATCGTTGTGACCCGAAGTAAATTAATTATCAGCTACTAAGAATTGCCTGTAAATGAGGTTATGTTGTTTATATGCCTTGAAAAATATCACCAGAGACAGAAGCCTAATCTGTCAATATCCTGTGGCAATTTTATGCTGTTGTCAATACTGTCTACAATGCTGTTCAACTTTGTGTCGTCAGCAAATTTAGATATTTGACTTTGCACGCCATTAGTCAAGTCGTTAATGAATATTGTGAATAATTGAGGCCCCAACATAGATACCTGTAGGACACCACTTTCATGTCATGCTAATTTGAATACCTACCCATTATTCCAACTCAGTCAATACAGTGTGGAGCTGGAGGACACAGCAGGCCAGGCAGTATCAGAGGAGCAGGAAAGTCGACATTTTGTGTTTACACCCTTCATCAGGATTGGGAGGGGGAAGGGAGCTAGGAAGTAAATACAGGAGGGGCTGGGACTGGGGGAGATAGGTGGGACGGTGATAAGTGGATGCAGGTAGAGGGTAGTGGAGATCGGTCAGTGGGAAAGGTAGGAGAGAAGATGGACAGGTTGTGTCAGGTCAAGGAGGTGGGGATGAGAGAGAGGGTTGGACATGGGATGAAGCCTGGGGTGGGGAGATTTTAAAACTGGTGAATTCCATGTTTAGGCCATCGGGATGTAGGCTCCTGAGGTGGAATATGAGGTGTTGCTCCTCCAGTTTGCGGGTAGCTTCATTGTGACACTGGAGGAGGCCCAGGATGGACATGTCACCCAGGGAATGGGAGGGCGAGTTAAAATGATTCGCAACCGGAAGGTGTTGTTGTTTGTTACATACAGAGCACAGATGTTCCACAAATTGGTCACCGATTCTGCACTTAGTCTCACCAATGTAGAGGAGGCCACTTCGGGAACAACAGGTACAGTAGACCAGGTTGGAGGACATACAGGTGAACCCCTGTAGGATATGAAAAGTTTGCTTTGGGCCTTGAATGGAGGTGAGAGGGGAGGTGTAGGGGCAGGTGTAGCACCTCCTGTAGTTGCAGGGAAATGAGCCGGGTGTGGTGGGGTTGGTGGGGAGTGTGGGGCAGACGAGGGAGTCCTGTAGTGAGCGGTCCCTACGGAAGGCAGATAGGGGCAGGGAGGGAAATATCTCTTTGGTGGTGGGGTCAGATTGTAGGTGGTGGAAGTGGCAGAGGATGATGCGCTGGATGTGGAGGTTGGTGGAGCGGTATGTGAGGACCAGGGAGACTCTGTCCTTATTTGTGTTGGGGGGAGGGGTTTTGAGGGCAGAAGTATGGAAAGTGCAAGAGATGTGGTTAAGGGAATTATGAATCAACAGAGGGGGGATGTTGCGGTCCTTGGCGTAGGAGGACAGCTGGGATATCAGGGAGTGGAGCGTCCAATCTTGGGAGCAGATGCGGGAGAGGCAGAGGAATTGAGAGTAAGGAAGTGTATTCTTGCAGGAAGGTGGGCGAAGGGAGGTGTAGTCCAGGTAGCTGTGGGAGTTGGTGGGCTTAAAATAGATGTCGGTGCTGAGACAGTTCCTGAAGTTGGAGATGGAGAGGTCCAGGAAAGGGAGGGAGGTATCGGAAATGGTCCAGGTGAATTTGAAGTTGGGGTGAAAGGTGTTAGTAAAGGTGATGAACTGTTCAAGCACCTCGTGGGAGCACGAGGCAGCGCCGATACAGCCATCAATTATAGCGGAGGAAGAGGTGGGGCATAGCGCCAGTGTAACAGTTGAAAAGGGACTGTTGCACATACACTACGAAGAGGTAGCCATAGCTCGGACCAATACGGGTACCCATAGCCACCCCTTTAGTTTGTAGGAAGTGGGAGGAGTTAAAGGAAAAGTTGTTGAAGGTAAGGACAAGTCCCATTAAGTAGATGAGGGTGTTGGTGGAGGGGGACTGGTTGGGCCTGTGGGAGGGGAAGAAGCGGAGGGCTTTTAGGTCATCTGTGCGGAGGATAAAGGTGTACAGGGATTGGATGTCCATGGTGAAGATGAGGTGTTTGGCGCTGGGGAATTGGAAGTCTTGGAGGGCATGGGTAGTGTCCTGATTGTAGGTGACGAGTTCCTGGACCGGGGGGATAAAACGGAGCTGAGGTAAGCAGAGATGAGTCCAGTGGGGCAGGAGCAGGCAGAGACATTATTCCAAACTCGACCATTTCCCTACTGGCCTATAGTTTCCTGTTTCCTTCCTTTCTTGAATAAGAGGGTTACATTAGCTATTTTCCAATCTGCTGGCATCCTTACAGAATGTAAGGAATTTTGGAAATCTATAACCAGTGCATCTATTAACTCTGGTGCCACGTCTTTCAATACCCCTAGGATGCAGGCCTAGAAAGCAAGAACAGGATGCAGACAGGGAGAGGAACGATACAAATTCAATGCTAAGAAGGATCATTAGTGCATGAATTGATAAAGTGGAGAAACATCTGTGGTCTGTATGTTTTCAGTGAGTTCCAAATTCCATGCTGGAACTTGTTAACTTTCTTGGAAACTGACTGGATGACAGTGTGGAAAGGTGCAAATGCTAGAATGAGATTTTGTTTGTGTTAATGGAACATGAACAACCATTCATAACAATTGTGTAATGGTTTTTGGATACTATTTAGCTGTTCTACATTATCCTTGCATTGGGATTACAATGCCATAAGGAAAAGGTTAATTTTCAATCTAGCCCCTGGCTGCTCTGGCAAGTGCTCTAATGGAACACTTCAAATTGATTTTTAGTGAGGGAAAATTATCCTTAACTCTGCTAAGAAATAACTGATAACAGCAATTTACTCGTGAGTAAATGTGTGTAGCATCAATAACTCAAGGAATCTGGCAAATGTCCAGGGAAATGACTTGATTTATAAAGGGTACAAAGATGAAGCATGAACAATACTGTAAGGTAAGCCATTCAGGAAATATATCGACATGAAGGAACAGTTATTAAAGATGTTCCACATAAATGTAACAGAGGCTGAAGCAAGTGTTGTAGTAAAGTAAAAGAGCATAGAACAAACTTATGAAAATTATCTTACACATGCCACAATATGTTACGGAATGAACTGCAGGAGTATTGTGTTCAAATCAACCTCTCTTAGTTCCCACTACTTGTATGCTTAAAGTAACAGCCACACATGAAACAAGGGACAAACACTAGTAACAGTTCCTATGGATTGCAAAGTGGCTAATGTGACCCCACTATTTAAGAAAACAGGCAGAGAGAAAACAGGAAATTATAAACCAGTTAGCTTGACATTGGAACGGGGAGTCCATTATAGAAGATGTAATAGCAGAGCATTTGGTCATTGTGACAAGATTCAATAGAGTCAGCATAGATTTACGAAGGGGAAGGCATTTCTGCTCATGCTTGACAAATCGGCTGGAATGTCTTGAGGATGTAACTAGTAAGGGGGTGGGGTAAGGGGGAATCTAATAAGGATAAGGGGGAGCCAGTGGATGTGGTTTACTTGGATTTTCAGAAGCTTTTGATAAAATCCCACAAGAAAAATTAGCACATAAAATTAAAATACATGAAATGGATTGTTACAAATACTAAAACGGATTAAGAAGTGGTTGGCAGACTGGAAACAAACAGCAGGAATAAACAGGTCATTATCTGAGTGGCAGGCAGTGACTAGTGGGCTAGTGTGGCGTTGAGTGCTTTGATCCCAGCTATCCACAATATATGCTAATGATTTAGATGAGGCAACTGCAAGTTTGCAGATGCACCAAGCTGGGTGCGAGGGTGTACTGTGAGGAGAATGCAGAGGAGCTGCAGTTGTGAGTTGGACAAGTTAAGTAAACGGCAAATACATGGCAGATGCAATATAATGTGAATAAATGCGAGGTGATCTACTTTGCCAGCAAAAATAGGCAGGCAGATTATTATCTGAATGGTGAAAGATTGGGAAAGGGGATGTGCAACGAGATCTGGGTGTTCTCCAATACCAGTTGCTAAAAGTAAGCAGGCACGTGTAGTAGGTGATGAAGAAGGCAAATGGTATGTTGGCCTTTGTAGCAGAAAGATTTGAGAATAGGAGCAGGGATGTCTCACTGCAACAGTACAGGGTATTTGTAAGACCATATTGGATTATCATGTTCAGTTTTCAACTCCTTATCTGAGAAAGAATGTTCTGGCTGATTGATTCCTGGGATGGCAGCACTGTCACGCAGCAAGAACCTGGATCATTTAGGTGTATATCCACTGGAGTTCAGAAGTATAGGCTGGAGGGGAAATCTATAAAGCTCTAAAAGGATTGGACTAGGTAGATGAGGAAAGATGTTCCCAATAGTGGAGGAGGCCAGAACCAGAGGTCACTGGCTAAGGACAGGGGATAAACCGATTAGGACTGAGATGAGGAGTAATTGCTTCACCCAAAGAGTGGTGAGCCTGTGGAATTCACTAATCACCACAAGGGGAGGTGATGGCCTACTGGTATTATCACTGGACTGTTAATTCAGAGATTCCAAATAATGTCCTGGGGACCCGGGTTCAAATCTTGCCATGGCAGATGGTGGAATTTGAATTCAATAAATATCTGTGATTAAGAATCTAATGATGAACGAGAATCCATTGTCATTTGTTGGGGAAAAACCCATCTGGTTCACTAATGCCCTTTAGGGAAGGAAACTGCCATCCTTACCCGGTCTGGTCTACATGAGACTCCAGACCCACAGCAATGTGGTTGACTCTTAGCTGCCCTCTGGGCAATAAATGCTGCCCAGCCAGTGATGCCCTCATCCCCAGAATGAATAAAGGAAAAAAAACTACAGAAAGCAGTTGAGGCCAAAGCACTGCAGGGTTTCAAGAAGGAATTGGATATAGGACCTGGGGCTAAAGGGTACAAAGGATAACGGGAAAAGCAGGATCAGGCTATTGGATAATCAGCCGTGATCATAATGATTGGTAGGAGCAGACTCAAAGGGCTGCATGGCCTACTCCTGCTCGTAAATTTTATGTTACTAATACATGAAAATATTCATTCCATCTGAGGAAAGAGTAGTTGAATTATTGCTGGGAAATTGAGACCACACGCTCAAATCCTTCAATTACACCAACTGGTGCTCAGTTTTAATTGACAGTGTTAAATCATATCCCTGTCCTTTATGATAAAAGGTTGATCGCGTGGTGAATCACTGAAGTCTCAGCAGGCCACCCCGTAGTTACCTGATAAGCGTGGTCAGTGTGAATGAGGTAGAGGCATGTTGGTGCCGACCGACTCAGTGGAGTGGCAGGTTTGGCCTCAGTTTTTGTGACCCTGGCATCAGATCGTCCTGCATCCAGGCTGCAGGGCACGGGTGGTGAGGCCACAGATGGCGACACTGGAGAAAGGCTACCCAAACCCTCAGCCACAGAATCAGTGTTCAGTTTAATCTCTTGGTAGTAGAAGTCTTCTTCACCATCACTGCAATCTGAATCTACACTGCGTCTGGAGGGTGAAAATAAATAGACATTTGTATTGACTGATGATCAGAGACCAATTTGAATAAAAATAATACCGATCATCGTGGACACTTTATTGATGTTGTTAGGTAAAACCAACCTTTCCTCATGTTCATAATATTCACATTTATGCTTACAAGCATTATAGACCCAGCACCAATTAATGACTGGGACAAATTCATGTCACAGTTTTGTTTCATTTACTGCTAATTTATGGGTATACTGGTATTGTCAGTGAACGAGTAATCCAGAGATCTAGGCTAATGCTCTGAGGTGTGGGTTTGAATCAATGAAAAGGCACTAAAAAATGCTAGTCTAATGGTGACTACCACTGATCGTTGTAATATCATTTTTCTGTAAATAAAATTTCAGCCTGAACTAAAAGACGAAAATCACAGTGATTCCATTTTACCTGGACTGTTACTTTGACAGTCATTTTTGAAGTGTGACTGTATTTCATTGTTTATTCAAAAGAATCTGATGGGTTACGATGTATTTCTTTGCCACTATTCAAATCCTTTTTAAAGTCTCTGCTCCATGATGAAAAGAGGATAGGCATTTTAGGTCGGAAGCCACTCAGATCCCTAACTATCACAGCATTCTGTACTCTCACTCCACTTAATTAATACTTTATGTTTCTGTTCTTCCTCCTGAGGAATATAGCCTCAAATTTTGTTCTCTGTTAAATTTTTGGCCACTCATCAAAAAACTTCAAAATCTCCCCTCCCCTTACCGCATCCCAAAACCAGTCCAGCTCGTCCCCGCCTCCCTAACCTGTTCTTCCTCCCACCTATCCCCTCCTCCCACCTCAAGCCGCACCCCCATCTCCTACCTACTAACCTCATCCCGCCCCCTTGACCTGTCCGTCCTCCCTGGACTGACCTATCCCCTCCTTAACTCCCCACCTACACTCACCTTTACTGGCTCCATCCCCGCCTCTTCGACCTGTTTGTTTCCTCTCCACCTATCCTCTCCTCTATCCATCTTCTATCCGCCTCCCACTCTCTCCCTATTTATTTCAGAACCCCCTTCCCCTCCCCCTTTTCTGATGAAGGGTCTAGGCCCGAAACGTCAGCCTTTCTGCTCCTATGATGCTGCTTGGCCTGCTGTGTTCATCCAGCCCTGCACCTTGTTGTCTCGGATTCTCCAGCATCTGCAGTTCCTACTATTTCTGATCCTTTAGTTACACTTTGTCGCCTTGACATGATCTAGTTATCCCAGCTGTCTGTTTCCTATTAATTAGCCAATCCTCTATCCATGCTCATATATTTTCCCCAATACTCTGCAGTAACTTTATTATATAGCTCCTAAACACCTTTTGGAAATCCAAACACACTTATTTGTACTGGTACCCTTCACCAAATTGCCTGTTTGTAATTGTTCCACTTTACATAAGTATTCTTGCAAATGTCCTAATGAGTGCAAGACAAAAAGTCTTGACAAAATGTGTCTTTTCTCACTAAAGGCAAGTTCTGTTTGACCAAACAACAATTTCTATACCTAAGACACAGATATCACAAAGATCAAATAAAAACCGAAAGAACTGCAGATGCAATAAATCGGAAACAAATACATAAATTGCTGGAAGAGCTCAGCCGGTCTAAAGGCATCTGTGGACAGAAATCACAGTAAACATTTCGGATCTAGTGACCCTTTATCAGAAGTGACCTCAGGAAGGGTCACTCCCAAGGAAGGATCACTCGACCTGAAACATTAACACTGATTTCTCTCCACAGATACTGCCAGACCTGCTGAGATTTTCCAGCAATTTCTATTCTCATCTCAAAGACCAAACTTAGGAAATCATCTACACAGTCGATTTATTGGTGGTAAGTTAAGAACAGGTAAGCTTTCTACTGTACTTCTTTCGGACTGTGTTAAAATGATGGTTGTAGCAGCTTTCATTTCCAAATGTATTCATAATTCTAAAGTCATTCCCTGTCCCTTGAACAAACATTTATGTAGGATGAGATTGAAACAGGCAATACCGTTGTTCTGAACTGTGCCAACTTCTATTTTTTCTTAAATTTTATACATCTGATTACTGTTTCATTTAACTTGTTATGAATTCTGTACGCATTCAGATTTTAATTATTATTTTCCCCACTGTGACACTATTTGTTGGTGCATTCTGATGCATATTGACTGCAGTCCTTCTGGTCACTTCCTGATTATCATTAGATCTCTACCCTTCACTACTGTCTTGTCCTTTGACCTTCTAAATCTCTGTTCATGTAAACACTGCTCCCCTCAGCCCCACTTTAGTTTAAAGCCCTATTTGCATTTGTAGTTATACAATTTAGATAGGACACTGGTCCCTATCCAGTGCAGGTGAAGGCTATTGAATAGAACATCTCCTTCTTTTTCAGTACTAGTGGCATATCAGTCAAAACCCACTTCTGCCAGACTGACCTTTGAACCACACATTGAGTTTTCCAACTTTATGTAATTTATGCCACTTTCCTTGTGACTCAGGTAGCGATCAGGAGAGTATTACCTTTGTGGTTCTGCCTCCTAATCTTAGTCTTATCTATGCTGCTGGTAAACAAGTAGACCACAGACCTTTCCTGTCTCACTCCAAGGTCATCTCCAGCCCTGAGCTCCTGTTCTAACTGGCTGCCAAAACCTTGTACCTACTGGGCAAAGGCAAAAGTTGAAGCTTTTCCCTTAGAAGCTTGTCGATTCTCTTTCCTGTCTCGTATGTTATCACAACTTCCTGCACCAGGCTACTCACTGTATCAGATGCACTTAAACTAAGGTCTGTGTATATTTATTGGAAAAATAAAGTGCCCAGCATCACAGTGTCTGAGGCTTGGAGTTCAGTTCATCAATGGTGAGTCAGAATTTCTTGAGCTCCAAACACTTACTACATAGGTATTTCTGTGAACTGGACTAGTATCCACCAACTCCCTCATGCTCCAGCTGCAACGCATCACCTGCCCTGTCATTATTTAACTAAAGAGGTTTTCAAGTTCCGATTTTTCACTGTATCAATTTTTTAACATCCAGGTAACAATATTTTTACTTAAATTTAATTATATGTTTTAGACTTTTGCAGTAATAATTTAACTATATTTGTTTACATTTTTATATATTAAGTCGCAATTCTAATCGCCCACCTCACAGAATATCGAATGCCCTTTCATGAAATCTACGCTTAATTGGAAGTGCTCTGGGCTGATATTCTTACTATAAATTCACTTGCTGTTTTACTTACCCTATTCATTTCCCAGCTTTGATTTTAAACCCTTCATGCACTGGTTTAGAGTACCTCTAGTAACCAATTCCACTCCAATAGGATTGGGCCTGAGCCTTTTACTACCATCAGTAGTAACTGCACCAACTGTTTCTCATGGGAGACTGGAACCAAAGTCTTACCCTTAATCTGCAACGGTTCCGCAGTGTATGTTCTCAGTCTGGCTGAGGTCTTGTGCAAACTTAAAGGTTGGAGTCCTGAGTGAATCTTGTTCAAGGCAGAGACTGCAACCACAGATACAGGTGCACTGGTATCAACCCCATGGGAACTGGGTGACCATTTAACAAAACAAAACATTAATTTTAATCAGTTCTGATTTGGCTGTCCCTAAGCAATTTACTTGTTCCAACCCACATGTAGGGGGGTCTTTCCAGGGTGTGCACTCTCCTGGGTGCCGGCCTACAAGTTTTCTTAGTCAAGTCAGGCCTTGTAGGAATCTTTTACTATTGTGAGTTTGCATAACAGCAGCAACTACAATGGCTTGCTAGCCCAGAACCTGGAGAGCATTTGAGCCACTTGGCTCAAGGTACAGCTATGTTGTGGGGTTCTGCTGTGAGCTGGCCTAGGTTCCTTCTGCTCAGGACAAGCCCTGAGGCTCTGTGATTACCTACGCTCAAGTAGTGTTCCCCAAACTCAGTTGGACAGGTGAGGGTTTCACTTCCATTGGGATGTGCTGTAGTTCCCATACTCCACTTGCTGCATTTTCTAATGGCAAGGCCAGCTGCAGTACCTGTCTGAAGTCCAGCTGGGCTTCCGCTGTTGTCGGCATTTTGGCATGGTTACTTCATTAATCCTACATACCAAACGGTCTCTCATCTCATTTAGGGTTAATCCAAAATCACATGCCTCTGCCAGTCGTCGTAACTTCGTCGAAAATCCTGATGCGGGCTTCCCTGGTTCTCTAACAGCCAAATAAAACCGATAGTGTCTCGGAATTAGAGCAGGTTTAGCATCATAATATTCCTTAACCAGCTCCATTAACTCTTGGCAGGTTTTAGTGTCTGGTGCCTCCGGGAAAGTTAAGGTCCTTATGACTGAGAATGATGCGGGTCCGCAGGCAGTCAGAAGGATTACTCATTGCTTTCATCTGCCCCAGTGGTATTCACCCTGAAAAAATGTTGCATTCTTTCCAAAATTTGGCCCCGGTCTTCGACAGCAGGATCAAATGAGTCAAGCTTCCCAAATAAAGGCATGTTGCCAGAGATGCTTATCCCAACTCTAAGAAGACTGTAGCAAGCGAATGTTCTTCAGGCACGTCCTGTTTCTTCTTGTCGCCACTGAAATAACTGCACAGATGCCGGTGTCACGTCCCCAAGTCACCCTTTATTTACTAGTGCACAGTACACTGGTTGTGGCCAGACAGCTCAGAGTCAGTTCCTGAACTGAGGAGATTCTTATCTCCTGGTTATGCTAGTCATCTAGGGCTTTCCTGATTGACCAAAGTTAACAAACCCAATCAATGACCTCATCATCAATGAGGGCAACTTGGTTCCAATCACTACAGTCTCCCTCTTTCTCTCTCTGTTCAGTTTTACCAGTCATTAAGAGATGTTCTAGTTCATCTCTTCTAAGTACGTGCACAAGGAATTATAGCAGTCTACTGGGGGTCGTTTGTAAATGCTCTTCTTGTGTTCTGCTTTCTTCAAAGCATCCATATTAATTATGTATTGTCCAACTAATCTTCATCCTACATCTCAGAAACAACATCTCCTTTGCCTTTAATTTATCCTCCATTGTCTGCCTTATATTACAACTGTTGCACCCAATTTGTAAGTTGACCAGATGTTGTATTTTAATAATCTAATTCTGCTTTCCGTGGAAATATTCTTTTTTCCAAAGGCGTAATATTTTGTGATGGTTTGTTTGGCAAACATTATTTGCTTCGGGCCCTGATCACTTTTCCGATCAGATATTATTAGCTTGCCTAGATAAGAAAAATATTCTACTTGATTTATGTCTTTAAATCCTCAACTGGTACCTTGCATCTGGAATCTAAGAAAACAAGTGCAGCAGTAGGCCCTTCGACCTTTCAAAGCTGCACCACCACTCAATACGATCATAGCTGATCAAGTAATTTCGGTATCCCATTCCCGCTTTCTCTCCATACTCCGATCCCTTTAGCTGCAAGAGCCACGTCCAGCTCCCTCTTGAATATATCTAATGAACTGGCCCCAACAGCTTCCTGTGGGAGAGTATTCCACAAACTCACTTCCTCATTTCAGTGCTGATTGGATAACCATTCTTGCCGTGCCTATTGTTTTGTTGCAGTTTACTGATGATCATATCCGTAGCTGTTAGTTACAACCATATCCAGAAACATAATTCATTTTTATAATAACCTTTTAAAGGCCTTTGAGCATTTTCACAAAAAAATATCCTGGGTAAATGGCGTCAAAGGGTAAGGAGAATGTGTGGGGAAATAGTGTTGAGGTTGATATGCAGCCATGATTTAATTACATGAACATTCACACTCTCAAATTAGGAGGAATAGGGCATTTAGCCCCTCAAGCCTGCTCCACCATTCAAGGAGATCATGGCAAATTTGATTGTTCCCTATTCCAGTCTAAACTTGATAACTTTTCACCCCTTGTCTGTTAAGAATCTACCTACCGCTGCCTGAAAAAAATTCAAAGACCTTGCTACCACTGCCTCTTCAGCAAAAGAGCATCAAAGAGTCACGACCCTCTGAAAGAAGAAAAATTTCTTCATTTCTGTCTTAAATGGGCATTCCCTTGTTCTTAAACAGTGACCATGAGTTCTAATTCTCCCACAAGAGAAACTATCCTTTCCACATCCTGTACACTTTGACAGGGTCTCTCAGGATCATACATGTTTCAATCTAATTACCTCCTACTCTACTGACCTCCAGGAATTACATGCTTTACCAATTCAAATTTTCCTGAGAAGACAACCACCCATTCCAGGTACTACATGAGTAATTATTCTCTGAATGGCCTCCTTCACATTTACATCCTTAGCTTTCCTAATTACATGCTGCATCTGCATATTAACCTTTTGCGATTCATGCACGAGGATACCCAGATCCTTCTGCATCTTCGAGCTCTGCAATCGCCATTTAGCTATCACCCTACACCTTCTTTATTCTTACTTAAAAATGGACAATTTTGCATTTGTCCTCATTATACGTCATTTGCCAACTCAATTTAACTTTGTAGCTTCCTTATGTCAGCTTCATACTTTAATTTCCTACCTATTTTTTATTTGCAAGTAAACTTGGCAACCATATCTTTTGTCCCTTCATCTAAGTCATTTAGATGGCAAAATCTTGCCAGCCATTTATGCCAACTTCCTGTTTCCTCATCCATCTTCCATCAATGCCAATATGCCCTACACTGAAGTCAATTTCTTCAATAACCTTGAATGTAGCACTTCATCAAACACCTTCTTAAAATCTAAGTAGAATACAAATACCAGTTTACCTTATTTACAGCAGAAGTTACTTTGTCAAAAAACTCCATTCCACTTTCTGATTTACAACCTTTTCTGGGATGTTATCTATATTGTCTACTGTGAAATCTGATGCAAAACATCTGTTCAAATTGAATGGTAGAGCAGACTTGATAGACTGAATGGCCTACTGTAAAGGGCGAGTCAGATTCAGTTGGCTGAACTGCTGGTTTGTGATGCAGAGTGTTGCCAATAGCACGGTTTCAATTCCCACACTGGCAGAGATTACTACGAAAGACTTAACCTTTTCAACCTTGCCTGAGGTTTGTGACCCTCAAGTTAAACTCACCATCAGCCATATCTCTCTAATGAGAGACCAGCCTTATGGGACTATGGTGACTTACTCCTGTTCTTAGTACTTTAAAGGTATTATAAATGCAAGCTTTTCACTCTTTTGGGAAATTAAAAATCTTAGGTTTGGCAGCTCTTCCTGTAAATAAGACACAACACTGCAGGTTTTGAACAGCTACAGACAGCCTCAAACAAATGCTTGTTATTGTAGTAGATAATGGGTTGGGATGTAGCTAACATGATTTTCAGGAATGTGCAGACTTTGTAATTAGTTCAGTTATTATTATGAATTTATAACTACCCTTGGCAGTAGTTGGTGAGCCATTAAATGGAGGAACCTAAGAACAGTTCCTGAAATACAATTTATCAAATGCAAAAAAGATGCTCATAAAGAATTTTCTGAAGAAGGGTCTAGGCCAGAAACATCTGCCTTCCTGCTCCTCTGATGCTGCTTGGCCTGCTGTGTTCATCCAGCTCTACACCTTGTTAT
>NC_063335.1:20151180-20153174 GCF_021869965.1 Rhincodon typus
CTGCTGTGTTCATCCAGCTCTACACCTTGTTATCTCAGATTCTCCAGCATCCGCAGTTCCTACTATCTCTTAATTCAGTCCTCCTACTTTTTGTCTAAGTGCAGAAACAGCCCTTAAGGGATAAATCTCCAATACATTTTACTACATCAAAGTTGAAGAAAATGTGGAATAAAATACGCTAGAGACCTGCTACACTAATCTGGAAAAGAGAAATTTCATAGCCATTTCAACTTGTTAACCAAATACATCCTTATGTGGGTACTTGGCTACTTAGGACCAATGTTTGCTGAGTTCCTGGTGATAGAAACTGTCTCTGGACCAAGTGAAGCAGACTATGAAGCTTCCACATAGTGTGGCGACCAGAACTGTACACGATATTCCAAATGTGGCACAACTAAAGTTCGGTACAGCTGCTGCGTGGTTTGCCAATGTCGACACTCTATGCTCCAACCAATGAAGGCAAGCCGGCAATATGCCTTCTTGACCACTTAACCTAATTTCTTGTGCTTCAATCCGGATTTAGCAAAAATGCTTTGGAGAAGTTTTACCCTGAAGATGTTTGATCTGTTTGACAAATAGCAGAACTGAATTCACTCAGGGAGATCACATGATAGAGTGATTACTAAATTTGATTTACTGGTTCACCATATATAAGTAATACTTTTTTTAACATCTGGTGGTCCAACAGAAATTTATAGTAAAAATATGTCACTGACAAAAGTTCATTTGGTAACAATTTTTAAAAAAATACATTCCTGTTGTCTTGAGAAGGAGTTGGTGATCCTTCTCTTGAACCATTGTAATCCATAAAGCTCTTAGGTAGGGAGTTCCAGGGTATTGACACAGAGATGATGATGGAATAGCAGTCTTGGTCAAGATCGTGTGTGAATATGCGGGAAATGATAGCAGTCCCATGCACCTACAGTTCAAGGGTCAAGATGGTTTCTGGGATATTGGAAATACTGGAAGATTGGAGTTTAATCCGGATAAAAGCGAGGTGACGTACTGTAAGAGGGAAGCATACAATAAATAGCAGAATCCTTAGTAGCATCAACATATAGAGGGATCTGGCTGTACGTGTCCACAGTTTCCCAAAAGTGACAGCACAAATAGATTAAGTGGACAAGAAGGCATATGGCATGCTTGCCTTTATTGGTTGAGACATACAGCATAAAAATTTGCATGTCCTGCTGCAGCTGCACAGAACTTTAGTAAGGCCTCATTTGGAATATTGTGTCACCTAACTACCAGAAGAATGTGGAGGCTTTGGAGTGGGAACAGAAACAGTTTGGAGGGTATTAGCTATGAGAAGAGATTGGACAAAGTGGGTTTGTTTCAAAGAACAAAGAACAAAGAGAATTACAGCACAGGAACAGGCCCTTCGGCCCTCCAAGCTTGCGCTGATCCGGATCCTCTATCTAAACCCGTCGCCTATTTTCCAAGGATCTGTATCCCTCTGCTCCCTGCCCATTCATGTATCTGTCTAGATACATCTTAAATGACGCTATCGTGCCCACCTCTACCAACTCCGCTGGCAATGCGTTCCAGGCACCCACCACCCTCTGTGTAAAGAACTTTCCACGGATATCTCCCTTAAACTTTTCCCTCTCACCTTGAAATCATGACCCCTACTAAGTGAGTCCCCCACTCTGGGAAAAAGCTTCTTGTTATCCACCCTGTCTATACCTCTCATGATTTTGTAGACCTCAGTCAGGTCCCCCCTCAACCTCCGTCTTTCTAATGTAAATAATCCTAATCTACTCAACCTCTCTTCATAGCTAGCGCCCTCCATACCAGGCAACATCCTGGTGAACCTCCTCTGCACCCTCTCCAAAGCATCCACATCCTTTTGGTAATGTGGCGACCAGAACTGTACGCAGTATTCCAAATGTGGTCGAACCAAAGTCCTATACAACTGTAACATGACCTGCCAACTCTTGTACTCAATACCCCGTCCGATGAATGAAAGCCTGCCGTATGCCTTCTTGACCACT
>NC_063335.1:20156174-20210563 GCF_021869965.1 Rhincodon typus
TTTGATTCACCCTACGTGATATCAAGAAACAGTTGGCGGCGCTGGACACTGCAAAGGCTGTAGACCCTGACAAAATTTAGCAAATAATGTTGAATTCATATGCTCCACAACTTGCTGTGCCCCTAGCCAAGCTGTTCAACTACAGCTACAACTGTAGCATCTACAACAATGCAGGAAATTGCCCGGGTGTGTGCTCGACTCCTTAAGCAGGCCAGATCCAACCTAGCCAATTACTGCCCCATCAGTCTCTTCTTGATCATCAGCAAAGTGATGAAAGGTGTCATTAACAGTGCTGTCGAGAAGCACTTGCTTCGCAATAACCTCCTCACTGATGCACGGTTTGGGTCCCACTAGATCCACTTAGTTGTTGACCTCACTATAGCCTTGATTCGAGCATGGACAAAAGAGCATAATTTCAGATGAGGTGAGAGGATCAGCTCACACCATCAAGTCTACATTTTTGACCGAATGTGGCATCAAGGAACAAGGGAAGATTGTTGTGGTTGTTGAAGGTCCTTCATCTCAGCTCCAAGACATTGTGACAAGTGTTCTCATGGCAGTGTCCTATACCCAAACATCTTCAGCTGCTTCAT
This sequence comes from Rhincodon typus, assembly GCF_021869965.1. Lineage (NCBI taxonomy): Eukaryota > Metazoa > Chordata > Chondrichthyes > Orectolobiformes > Rhincodontidae > Rhincodon > Rhincodon typus. The sequence continues at coordinate 20,156,768 of NC_063335.1, forward strand.
CAATGACCTTCCCTCAATCATATAGTCAGAAGTGGGTACATTTGCTGATGTAAGGCCCACATCTTTTTATTTTGGATTTTTTTTATTCATTAACAGGATGAGGGTGTCGCTGGCTAGGCAGCATTTATTGCTCATCCCTAATTGCCCAGAGGGGTGTTCAGAGTCAACTACATTGTTGTAGGTCTTGAGTCACATGTTGGCCAGACCAGATAAGGATGGCAGTTTCCTTCCCTAAAGGATATAAGTGAACCAGGTGGGTTTTTCTGACAATCGACAATAGGTTCATGGTCATCATTAGATTCTTAATTCCAGATATTTTATTGAATTCAAATTCCACCATCTGCCATGGTGGGATTCAAACACGGGTCCCCAGAATGTTACTGGGTCCAGCAATAATACTACTAGGCCATTACCTCCCCATCAATATTGACCCATCGAGTCTGCATCAACCCTCTGAAGAGGATCCCACTGAGACCATTCCCCCACACTGCCTCAATCTGTCCTCATAACTTCTCATTTACCATGACTAATCCACCTAGGCTGCACTTCCTTGGACACTATGGACAATTTAGCATGGCCAATCCACCTAACCTGCACATCTATGGTCTATGGGAGGAAACTTGAGCACCTGGCGGAAACTCTCACAGACGTAGGGAGAACGTGCAAACTCCACAAGTGATGTGAAGTAGCAATGCTAACCACCGTTCTGCTCTTAGTTCTTTCATTTTAACATAACATTTTCACTGCTTATGATGTGGCCCTCTAAACACTGGGGAAGCCATATGCAGATTGGATGACTGTTTTGTGGAAAAACTCCATTCAGTTCACAAGTATGACTTAAGGTTTCTGCTTTCTGTAGTTTGGTTCTCCAGTCCGGTCCCATTTTGACTTTTCTTCCTCAACTACCAACTTTCAGGAGTGTCAACATAAGGTTAAGAATCAATATCTTGCTTTAATCAGGAACTAGACAACCTTTCAGACTAAACATGAAGTCCATCAAATTCTGATCATAGCCTCTGCATCTATTTCTGCAGCTTCTATTATTAATAATTCTGTCCCGTTTATACCTTCAGACATTTTTTTGTTTCTTTGTGCTATAGCCATCTCCTTTTGCCTCGCATATCAGTCGTTTTGCTTTATATTCTCTCCAGGCTTCCACCTCATCATAGACCTGCTGTTTAGTTCTCCCTCTCCTGTTTTGCTGCCTCCTTTGGCATAAGGAAATATTTGATCAGTGGGACCGCAAGGATCCCTACTAGCAAAACTGAAGTCAATGGGATCAGTGGAAATAGTTTGGAGTGATATCAGAAAAAAGGAAGGTAATCAAGTTTGTTGGATGTCAGTCATCTTAGCCCTTGGATATCTCTGCAGTAGTTCCCCAGGGGGTGTCCCAGGCTCAAGCATCTTCAGCTGCTTCATCAATGACCATTCTTTCATTATTGTGTCAGAAGTGAGATATTCAGTAGTAATTAAACAGCGTTCAGCACCATTTGTTACTCCTGAGGTACTGAAATAGACTCTGTCCATATGCAGCAAAACTTAGACAGCATTCAGGCTTAGCTGATAAATGGCAAGTAACATTCACATCGCCTAAGTGACAGGAAATGACCATCTGCAATAAAAGAAAATCTGACTGTCATCCCTTGACATTCAATAGCATTATCATTTTTGAATTCCCCAATATCAACATCCAGTGTGTTGCCATTGATCAGAAATGAAACTGGGCTGGCCAAGTGAATACTGTGGCTATAACAGGTCAGAGGCTAATAATTCTCCAGCCAGTAGCCCACCTACTATCTCCCCAAACCCGTCCACCATCTAGAAAGCACAAATCCTTTGCTTGGTTGAGTGCACCTCCAAAAATGTTCCAGAACATTTACACAAGAACAGGTGGAGAGGAAAGGGAGGTGTGGCATCATGGTCAGTACAGTCATAGTTGGTCAAAGGACCTGTCCCTGTGCTGTACTATTCTATATTCATCTAGAACCGTGGCAACTTAGCCACCACATTAAACATTCACCCCTTTTGCTAAGTGTGCACAGTGCTGACAATATGTAATGTATACCAAATACAATGGAGCAACTCATCAATGCTCCTTTAGTAGTATCTCCCAGACCTCTATCACCAAGAAGGACAAGGGCAGCAGAAACATGGGAATACTGTAACCTGCAAGTTTCTTTCAAGCCACACTCCTTGGAACTATATTGCTATCCTTTTATTATCTTTGAATTAAACTCCCTAACAACACTCTTGGTCTACCCACATTTGCTGCAGATGTTCAAACAAAATTGCTTAAAACCTGTTATATTTATAACGTTTCTAGTCTGATGAAGGGTCATCAACCTGAAGCAGTGACTCTATTTCACTCTCCACAAACGCTGCCCTGACCAGTCAGGTAATTCCAGCAGTTTTATTTTCATTTCTCATTCAGCTTTCAGGGCTGTGCTGGAATTTGCTTTGTATCACATCACAGTGAGGTGTAAGGAAAAGAGCGTTGAGCCAGGATAGATGTGTTTAGCTCAGTTTTGAATAAAATGACATTATTGGAAGCTGGAAGGATTGAAACCAGTAATAAAAGGAACGATAATCAAATCTGGAGGTGACAGGCATGTGTGATATGATTAGGCAGTGTTAATAACAAAAATAAGCAGACTTTGAGGTTGCGGAGATTTGGATTCTAAAGGTGGGCAGGATATGTGCCACTTGCATAAGCCAGGAGTCTTTTGCCTGGAAAACTTATTTCTGTCCTATCGTCAACTCTATTGGACATGTGTAAAAGAAAATTGCCTGGCAGCGTTGAGCTGACTTTGAAGAATATAGAGGAAGAATTACAGTAAAGTTGCTGTATGCAAGTAGGCCAATAATCACAATCAGTCCATCTTAGCATTTATTCTTTACATCAACAATTTTCCTAATTGTAAGTGTCTATCTTTCCCAATCCCCATTCATTTAAGAATGGAACAGGGATGAAGGATCAAATGCTTCCTTCTGTGTTTGCGCTTTATTCTTTTATGGGTATGGACATTACTGGTGAGGTAAGCATTTGTTGCTCCTCCTTAATTGTTTTTTCGAAGGTGGCAATGAACCACTGTAGTTCATCTGGCATGGATACATCCACAGGAAAGAAGTTCCAGGTTTTTGACTGACCAACAATGATATCATTGTAAGTCAGGATTCTGTGTGTTTCATGATGACAGTGATTGCCAGTAATTCAGAATAAAAATGGCACTACTTATATGATACTGCCACAATTTCTGATTCAAGAAGTTATCTTTCTTTTCACCATTTGTTGATATCAAAAAGCCCATGGCGTGTGCACAGATGCTCCTTATGAGAACATCAATTTGGTCTCTTGATCAGCTGCTATAGGGATCTACCAGATGGCAGAGACTGACTAATTCTGACTAAAGTTCAGTTGAGCGAAAGGAAAAGAACAAACAGGTTCTAGGCCTGAAAGAAATGTGAAACTGGGGGTGTATGGTGTTCAGGGCACCAGCCTGCATTGTTTTGGCCTGGGAAAGAATGTCAAGGCTAGCAGGAAGACCACAGCAAATGAAACAACGTCTTGTTCAGCACTACTAACCTCAATTCTGCGGAGGCAGTCTGTCTCTAATGGAATTAGGTTTGAGCTGTGTTTCATGCACTCAGGGCTATCACCTGATTTTTCTTTTCATTTTGAGCAATTAGCTTCGTTATTTTTACTCAAGCTTTTCTTGTTGGTGCAGGCGGTAATTAAATAGCAATGCTACAACAAAAACTAATTAGCGATGAGACATGTAAAAAAAAAAATTGGCCTTACATGTTTTTGATATTCCTAGATAAAAGGGATAATAAGCTTGTAACCCAAAGCCACTGATCAGGTTTAAGAGCTGGGACAAACTTCAAATTTAGCAAAAAGAAAATTACCAAATTATTCTGTACCACAAATATGTGGAATATGTTTAAAACTGAGTAAATTAAAACCAGTAACAACAAATCTGTTTATGGTTTGCAGTGGAATTTCATTAAAATGTCTTCTAATCTACACTTTCTGTTCTGTTTTTCTTCTTTCTCAGTTTAATAAAAGAGAACATTACATTATATTGTTCTGACTGTAACAAAGGTAAACTATCCCTCTTCATCTTTTTCGACCTGTTGACAGCTTTGGATGCAGTTGATCACAGATCCTTTTTAATGCCTCTCTACTGTCTTCCATCTGGGAGGACTAATGTCACCTCTTTTCTTGTTCCTATGTTTCTAATCATTTCCAGATTATCACCTGCAGTAGTCTGCCCTCCTGCTGTTGAATCATTACATCTGGATCTTTCAGTCCTTAGCCCCATCATATTTATCATCTACATGCTGCCTTTGGTGACATCATCCAAAAGTGCAGCATTCATTTTCATATGTACGTGAACGACACCTGTTCTACCTCACTACCACCTCTGTCAACTCAACTGTCACTAAATTCAGACTCCCTATCCGACATCCACTACTGATTGAGCAGAAATTTCATCCAATTAGAAGGCAAAAACCAACATTTTCATATCCGTGTCCAGAGTCTATTCCCTCACTACTGATTGCATTTCCCTGCCTAAAAGCAGTAATTCAGCTCATAGTATTCTTGCCTTTCTTCCTGACAATTTTGGCTTCAAGTTGAACTCTAGGATTTGAGCTCAAAAATTAAGGTGAACGTTCCAGTGCAGTGCTTAGTGTGCTGCACTGGCAAAGACGCAATCTTTCAGATCCGGCATTACAGTGAATCCCCATGGTTCCAGATCTGGTGGATATGAAAATCCCATTCTTTATTTTGAAGAAGAGCTGTTCCTGCTTCCCTGCCTCAATCAACATTATGCAAAGAGATTATCCAGTCATTACCATATTGCTATTTGTACAAATTTGCTGTGTGTGAAATTGGCTACCATGTTTCCTGCTTACCACAATGATTATACTTAAGAAGTACTTTGCTAGCTCAGATGCACTTTGAAATATTTGGTGGTTGTGAAAAGTGCTATATAAATGCGCATTTTTCTTTTTTTTGTTTGTCACACTGGTGACATATTGAACTTCAAGATGAGTTTCCAGCCATATAATTCCAACTAAGCCTGTTTGTAACCAGCACCATAATATCCCTTTACTTCACCCAGCCTCAACTGATCACCTGCTGAAAACCTTACCCACATCGTTGCTCCTTCTAGACATATCTATTCCAAATCGTCCGAGCTGGTCTTCCATATTGTATCCTCCAAACACTTGAGGTCCAAAACTCTGTTACCTGTATCACAATTTACACCAACTTCTATTTGTCTATTAACTCTGTGCACACTGACTGGTATTGGCTCACAGACATTCAAAGTTTCATTTTAAAATTCTCATTTTGTTTTCAAATCCTCTGGTGTATACTTCCCTCTGAGGTATTTGTGCTTATGTAATTAGGACCCCAATATCATCTGTAGTTTTAATTGCTCTCCCATTGGGTTATTTCTAGCTGTCTAGGACCTAAAGTCTAAGATTCACCCCCTGCACCTCTCTGCCCCGTACGTCAATTTCGTCTTTTATGGCACTTAAAACCTGTATCTTTAACCAAGCTTTTGCCTCATCTGACCTAATGACTCATTTTTTTGGCTCGGTATTATAGATTATGATTTAAAGTTTCTGTGAAGGATCTTGGGGTATTTCATTGTGTTAAGGGTATTATATAAAAATAAATTGCTGGTTATTGTCAGTTAGAATCAAAGGGGTGAAAAACAAAACAGAATACACAGCCATGTCTGGTACATATCATGAAAATGCTCATAATATACAATGCTCTTATAAGCTTAATATTGTGATATAAGTTTTATAATATATTATCATTTGGGAATTTGGACTTTCAAGTAGAGCTAAATGGGGTTTTGGTTTCAGTTCTGTGAAATAAACTTGTATTAAGAAGTCATAAAATAGTTTTTGAACAGAGAATTAATATATTAGTTCCTAGAAAGCATGTGACCAAAGCTAAACGACTAGATAAACTACCAAGAAGTTAATTGATGGAATGTGTACAAAGTCCAACTTCTATGACATACAAGCCAGGCACTGTAATCAGGTAAGCATTATGTGCAATTGTATAAAGTGAAACAAACCCTGATCCAGATGTGAACATGAATTTGTAGCTGATACCCCCACCATCTGTAGCATACAGAGCAGTTAAAAGAAATTTGGTTAGTGAGAGGAGGCATAAGTAATTTAGATGTTTAAACAAGATTTATTATTGCACCTAATATAATGATGGTTAGGACGCATATTTTGAGGCACTTTTTCTAATATTTGCGTATGTGGATCGTGCTAAAATAGCATGTATATACCGTAACTATTTTCAAGCCAAAATGGATAAAGCTGATTCAAAAATAGATTGCCCAATAACTCAGAAATCTTATTTCCACGTGAGAATGATCTCCTACAACCTCTTTCGTCAGGCAGAAGATAGCAAAGCCTGAACAAATGCATGAGCAGGTTCTGGAACAGCTTCTTCCAGACCGTTATTAGACTGATAAATGGATTCTGTAGCCTCAAATAATGCTGATCTTGCAAACATTGATCTTGCCTAATGCACGCCTTGTCAGTGTAATCTGTATGCCTCTGCCTAAGTCTTTTTGATTTGTACATCCTTGCTTACTATGATCTGCCTGTACTGCTCGTAAACAAAGCTTTTCACTGTACTTCGGTACACAAATCAATCAATCAATCAATTGGAAGTTAGATATCTTAATAGCCAGCAATTATACTTTGGTTTAATTTGGTAAAACTCAGATTTATGATGACATTAAGGGCTTATGCTGCCATAATTTAAATACATTGCCAATTGACTTATTGGCAACATTATTATCTCACTTAAGAAGGCTGAATGTTCAAGCCGTACTCCACAAACTTGATAACATGATTTAAGCTGAACTTGATTCAGCATGAGCATTAGCACAATGCTCTTTGAGATGTCATCTTTCAGTGTTGAACTGGGATTTCATGGTACTGTTTGAGGAAGAGCATGGCAAATAGAACTATAGTAAGTGGAGTGGGCCATATAGTTCTTCAAACCTACCCTGCCATCCAACACGAACATGACTGTTGGAACATTTCAATTACTTTTACACCCCCATCCGCATAACCTTTACACCACTGGTAATCAGTAGTCCTTCAATCTCCACCTTAAACATATTCAGAAACTGTCTCTACAGCCCTCTCTGGTACAGAATTCCAAAAATTCACAATCCTGTCAACAAAGAAAAAAATCTCCTTATTTTTGATCCGAGCGACAGCCACTTTCGTTTCAAGTTGCACGTCCTGGTTTTAAACAGAGAAAGCATCTTATCTATATCTTTCAATATTTTGTAAGTTTCAATGAGATCACATCTCACTCTTCAAAATGGTAGAGAATACAGTCCCAGTTTGCCAATCATTCTTCACAGGAGAGTCCTGCCATCCAGAGAACAAGTCTGGTGAACCTTTATTTCACTCTCTCTATGACAGTAATATCCTTCCTGAGATAAGGAGACCAAAACTGCATGCAGTACTGCAGGTGCATTCTAACCAAGCTCCTTTCCAAGTGAAGCAGGACTTCACTACTCCTGTACTTGAATCTTCTTGCAATATAGGCTAAAAATTCCAGTAGCCTTCCTAATAGGTTGCTGCATCTACATTTTGGCACCTAGGTTCATTTTTGTACATCTACACTTTCAAACCTCTTACCACTTAAGAAATACTCTGTACATCTATTTTTCCTACCTAAGTGTAATTTCAAATTGTGTTTGTCTAAAACTGAAATTATGTATCTGCAATTAAATAAAGCTCCTGGATGGAATGAGTCACTCCCATAAAACCCACAGGAGTGTTTGTGTGTATATATGTGTTCTCAGATTCGCTCGAGTTACTAATAATTAAGATGATCTGACACAATGCTATATTGGCAGCATTATAAGCAGTGTAGCATAAAATTCCGAAGTGAGATTAATATCTTCAGTGAATGGGAAAATCTATGGTAGAGCGATTTCAATGCAGTCAAGTATGAAGTCATGGAAGCAGTGCAGCTAAACAGTTCTGAACACAAACAGTCATAGAAGTTTGGAACTGTTTCAGCAAATGGCAGTTGATTAAAGTCAATTTTGAAATTTTCAATTCAAAGTTGACCTGATCTGATGCCTTTTAGTCCTTCTCTGACCCTTTGTCACCATGTGCGTGTCTGTCTGTTTCATGGTAGTCATTTTCTCACATAAATCCCTGTATAATCCCAACAAGACTTCAAGTTCCTAATACAATCTGTTGGCAGTAACTGGTTATGCATCATTTGACGTCCTAATTTTTTTGCTGCACCAGCATGTTAACTTTCTGTGATTTATGTACAAGGGCATGTTAATTGCCCTGGGCAATAATATTTAAGAACTTTTTACCATTTGAAACAATCAATCTGTTTTTCTTTTGTCACTACAAATGTGAATCACATTAATCCATATTATGTTCTATCCGCCAATGTTTTAAATATAAATCATGAAATACAAGTGTATGATATTATGGGTTGTAGCAAGCACTGTTACAGTTAGCACCTTCACGTTGCAATGTTATAATATCCAGTCAGAAAACTGACATCACATAGTTGTAAAATGTCACTGCGACTGAAAGTGTGAACCAGGCAGGGAATGAGGATTTTAATTTGCCTGTGTGTTAGTTACACATCTCTTCTGCAAACGGAAATTCTCACCTGGTTGGTTGTAATGTTTTCGAATTGACACTGCAAGATTATGTGACATGTCTTCCTATTTTTCTACCAATGTGATTCACACTTTTCCACATTCCATTCCCTTGTTCACACAGTTAAACTGTTTCCCTGTGCAGCCTGTTTGGTCCTTCTCACAGCTTTATTTCCCATCTAATGTGGTATTGTCAGTGAACCTGGAGACATTTACACTTGTTCTCTTCCCCTAACTCATCGGTATAGATTGTAGATAGCTGCATGTTTAATAGTGACTTTTATGACATCCCACTAGTACCAACTCGCCAAACTGAATATTAACCCATTTTATTGTCCATGAGCCATTGTTGACAGAGTGGATGAGAGTGTGTGCTTGCGTATGTATTTTTCTGTGTGTGTGTGTTATATGAACGTATAGTTAGGAACAGAAATAGGTCACTCAGCCCTTTAAGTCTGCTCTGTCATTTGATAACCTGTTGGCTGATGTGACTGTGGCCTCTGCCGTTCATTCCTGATAACTTTTGACTCCTTTGTTAGTCCAGAATCTTTCTACCTCCACCTACACAATGTCTGTGCCTCTCCTCTCTGAGGGGGAGTGTTCCAAAGACTCAAAGCCTCTGAGAGAAAAGCAATCTCTCCATCTCCATCGTGAATAGAAGACATTTACGTTTTACCATGTCTGCTTGTTCTATTCTGTCGCACAAGAGGAAATATTCTTTGAGTATCTACCCTGTCTAGTCCCTCAGGATCTTAAGTGTTTCAATAAGATCACCTTTCATTGTTCTAAACTCCAATGGATAGAGTCCAGTTTGTCTAACCTTTGCTAATAAAATAAACCTCTCCCCCCCACCCCACCTCCCAAGCATTAGAGGCTGAGGGGTGACCTTGTAGAGGTTTATAAAATCATGAAGGGCGTGGATAGGGTGAATAGCCAAGGTCTTTTTTTCCAGGGTAGGGAAGTCCAAAACTAGAGGATACAGGTTTAAGGTGAGAAGGGAAAGATTTAAAAAGGACCTGAGGAGCAACTTTTTCACGCAGAGGATGATATGTGTGTGGAATGAGCTGCCAGAGGCGGTGGTGAATCCAGGTACGGTTACAACATTTAAAAGGTATCTGGATGGAGACATGAATAGGAAAAGTTTAGAGGGATATGGGCCAAATTCTGGCATTTGGGACTAGAGCAGTTTAGGCTATCTGGTGGGCATGGCATGATGAGTTGGACTGAAGGGTCTTTTTCCATGCTGCATAAATCTGTGACTCTGTCTGAAGAATCAGCCGAGTAAACCATCTCTGAACTGCTTCTTACAAATTCATATCCTCTGTTAATTCAGAAGACCAAAATTGTACACGGTTTTCCAGATGTGGTCTCACCAATGCCGTGTACCACTCTAGCAACACCTCTCCCATGCAATATACAGCATTCCCTTTCACCTTGCTGCACCTGCAGACCAGCTTTATGTGATTTGTGCAGCAGGGCACCCAGATCCTTCTGTACTTCAAAGTTCTGTAATCTCTCTCCATTTCTGTATAATGTTGCTTTTCTATTCTTCCTGCCAAAATTTATATTTTCTGCATTCTGCTCCATCTGATATATTTTTATCAACTGACTCACTAGATCTGTGTCTCTTAATTTGCAAACCACTTGTGTCCTCTTTACAGTTTACATTCTTATCTATCCCTGTCAAGGCAATTTTTAAATTTTACATCTAAGTCTGGCCTGGCCTGACCTGACGTGATCTGAACCTGTTTGGAAATCCAAATATCCTTCTGTCCCTTAGTCACTGTTTGTGTGAATAAATGTAGCTTCTAGCATGCACGTGTGAGTCCATTTGATAATCTTACATTGGTTTCTAATGTAGTTCTTAGCTCAATCAAAGTTGTTTTGTAAATGTAATAGCTGAATGACATCTATTGTTGTATGGCATGCTTTGAGTTTTGCAGTCACTGGCTGGTTGACCATGTCCAACATGCAACCTGTTGCAGACAGACAGAGGATTTTGTTATTTGATGTGGTCTGTCAATTACTGGTACGTAATGCCTGCATACCTGGTACACACTGACACTAAAATCATATCTCTCATTACTGATCTGTGTTGTAGGCAGAAAGTCTTTTTGGTATGACAGCAACTTCCTGTTAGTGGAGAGTACCACTCGTGTAGTTGCTGCAAAACAGTAGCTTACACATTGAAAAAGAAGAATTGATTTGACTGCTCCATTTCAAAAGTAAATTGAGTGCAGGATGAAATCTATCATGGTGAAAACATTAATGTGGATGAAATCTCTTATGGTGAAAACATTTCGGTGAAAAAGTACTGAAAACAATAAATGCTGGAGATCAGTGGGTCAGACAGCACCCATGGAGAGACACCAAGCTAATGTTTCGAGTCTAGGTGACGGTTCATGAGGGCTCTGATGAAGAGTGTTGGCTTGACTCGAAACGTTGGCTTGTTCTCTCTCTATGGATGCTGCCTGACCTGCTGTGATCTCCAGCATTTATTGTTTTCAGCACACATTCCAGCACCTGCAATAATTTAAGGTTAAAAAGGACTAGGGAAACTAAAGCGACTAAACATCAGTAAGTCGCTAGGTGTGATGAGATTCATCCTAGGAAAAGATTTTAAGGAAGTTGCTACCGAGATAATGGTTGCACTAGTAGTTATCTTCAGGGAATCCTTAGATTCTGGCGAGGTCCCAGAGAATCGGAAAACTGCCAATATTTTTATATATTTAGGGGAGGCAATGGCCTAGTGGTGTTCTTGCTAGACTGTTAATCCAGAGACCCGGATAACATTCTGGGGACCCGGGTTCGAATCCTGCCATGGCAGATGGTGGAATTTGAATTCAGTAAAATATCTGGAAATAAGAATCTAATGATGAACATGAATCCATTGATGATTTTCAGAAAAACCCATCTGGTTCACTGATGTCCTTTAGGGAAGGAAACTGCCATCCTTACCTGGTCACATTGCTATTCCAGACCCATAGCAATGTGGTTGACTCTGAACTGCCCTCTGGCCAATTAGCCTAGCATCTGTTGTTTGGAAAATGTTAAAGTTTATAGAGTCATAAAGGATGTAATAGAGCATTTAGACATGCATAGTGTGAGTCAGCGTGGCTTCTTGAAGGGAAATCATGCCTAACAAATCTACTGGAAATCATTGAGGAGGTAACAAGAAGGAGAAATAAAAGGGCAACGAATGGATGTAATATATTTGGATAAAAGTGCTGGACCTTAGGCTACTTAATAAGATGAGAGTACATGGAGTCAGTATATTAGCATGAAGATAGGATTGCCCAAATATTAGAACACAGAGTTGAGATAAAGGGTGCATTTTCAAGATGGCAACATGTAATAAGTAATGTGCCACAGAGATCAGTGCTGGAGCCACAGTCATTTATAATATATATTAATGACTTGGATGAGGAAAGTGGATGTACTATAACCAAGTTTGTGGATGATTCAAAAAGAGAACGAAGGCAAGTGGTGAGGGTGACACAGAGTCTGCAGTGGGATATAGACAGGTTAAGTGAGTGGGCAAAAATTTTACATTTTTTTTCTTTATTCATTCACATGGTGAGGGCATCACTCTCTAGGCCAGCATTTATTGCCCTTTCGTAATTGGCCAGAGGGCATTTAAGAGTCAGCCACATTGCTGTGGAATATAATGTTGGGAAATGTGAGATTATGTATTTTGGCAAGAAGAATAGAGGAGCTGAATATTATTTAAATAATAAAAGACTGCCAAGACTACAGAACAGAGGGATTTGGGAGTCCTGATTCATGAATCACAAAAAGCTAGCATCCAAGTTCAGCAGATAATACGGAAGACAATGGAATGTTGGACTTATTTCAAATGGAATGGAGCATAAAATGGAGCATAGGGAGGTTTTGCAAAAACTATACAAGACAATATTTAGATCACAGCTGGAATGCTGTGAACAATTTTGAGTCCCATATCTGAGGAAATATATATTGGCATTGGAGGCAGTCCAGAGAAGGTTCAGATATGGAGGGACTATCTCATGAGGAGAAGTTGAGTAGATTGGGCCTTCCTTTTTGGAAAATAGAACAATAAGAGGCAAGCTTATTGAAACATACAAGATTCTTACAGGACTTGACAGAGTAGATGCAGAAAGGTTGGTGCCCCTTGTGGGAGAGGGCATAGACTAGAGGGCATAATCTCAGAATAACGGGTTGCAGATTTAAAGCAGAAATGGAGGGGCGTTTGTTTTCTGAGGGTTGTGAATTTGTGGACTGTTATTGTGCCTGTTGAGACTAGATCACTAAGTATAATCAACACTGAGATGAAGATATTGAGAGTTATGGGGAAGAAGCAGGAAAGTGGGGCTGAAGATTATCAAAGTGTACTAGATTGGCTAAATAGCCTACTTCTGCTCCTATGTCTTATAGGTTATGGTGTTTAAGAGAATTCTTAGGTGTAGCTGTGGATGCAAATATAACAAATAGGTCATCTACATATTGGAAGTATAGAAGGAGTAAGTGTCTGGTGGTCATTCCATTAAAGATGTGCTTCTGATCGAAACCGACAGATGTTAGCAAGAGCTTGTTCTAAAAGGGATCCCATGGCAAAACTGTCTAATTGGGAATACATGGTGTTGTTGAAATTGAACTCAATCATGTGAGTTGCAAAATTTGTGAATTAGATGAAAAAAGATTCAGACACTGGCGTGGCATACCTAGATTGCCATGATATAGTGACCTAGTGATAATGTCAGTTGTTTCCTTGAGAGATACATTGTTGAATGTAGTACAAATGTCCAATCAGAAGATAGAAACATAGAAGATAGGAGCAGGAGGAGGCCATGTGGCCCCTCGAGCCTGCTCCGCCATTCATCACGATCATGGCTGATTGTCCAATTCAATAGCCTAATCCTGCTTTCTCCCCATAATCTTTGATCCCGTTTGCCCCAAGTGCTATATCTAGCCGCATCTTGAATACATTCAATGTTTTGGCCTCAAATACTTCCTGTGGTAATGAATTCCACAGGCTCACCACATTTTGAGTGAAGAAATGTCTCCTCATCTCTGTCCTAAATGGTCTATCCTGAATCCTCAGACTGTGACCCCTGATTCTGGACACACCCACCATCGGGAACATCCTCCCTGCATCTAACCCTGTCTAGTCTTGTTAGAATTTTATAAGTCTGTGTGAGATTCCCCCTCATTCGTCTGAACTCCATGAACATGGACATGATATGTTGCTATTCATATATAGGTCTTGCATAATCCTTGTGAAAGTGAGAGAATCCTTCACGGTGTGAGTAGAAAACTCACTGAAACTGGTTGCAGCAGCTCACTCAACCATTTGGTCCATTAATGTTGACAAAAGACACTCATACATAAAATAGGGCATGAGGCTTTTGTGTGTCCTGGGCAGCACATACATATGTGGATGCAGTTAGCCAAAAATACCAAATTTATCATGTACACCAGCAGGTTGGTTACTACCTTTTCACATGTCCAACAAAAGTCTCTGCAATTTGCCTGCGATTATGACTGTAAACTAATGTCTAGGAAATGACCTTATAGATATGAGCTATATAGAATAGACTATTCTCTATTTAAAATGAATTCTGAAGATCAAAAACTTTGAACTGCCAAGATCTCACCCACTCTAGTTCAAAATTTTAGTGATCTAGAGGAGTAATTGCAAACTGCATGAAAAATACTCTTCTTAATCATCAGTTGATGACTCTGACAGATTTGCTGACTATAATTAATTAGCACTGAGGGTCTCTGAATTTGTGATAATATTTCTCTGACATTCTGTGATGCTTTTGATATCAGTAATGAAACTGCTGACCATCTGTTCCTTCCAAATATTACTGACGTTTGATACTCTAACCTTTAATTTTTATTGACTTCAAACTACACACTATTTACAAACTTTACAGCCCAAATTGGGCCATTCGTTCCAACTCCGCATACTTGTCTCTCTTTGGTTTCTCCTGAATTCCCTGTTGGATTTATAGGTGTCTATCTTATGTTTTTGACCTTTAGATTTAGCCACCTGTACAAATGCTGATACTTTCTCCACGTTTACCCTATCAAGCCTTTTCATTATCTTAAAGACATATTTTCTGTTTTATAGGAGAAAGATCCTAGTCTGCTTATCTATTATTATCCTTGTGAACCTTTTTTGCATATTCCTATTGCTTGTGTTTCCTTTAGATAGCACGGATACCTAAACAGCGCACAGTACTCCAAACATAGTTGAACTAAAATTCTTACAAGTTTAACTCTTCTTGGGGGGCATGGTGGCTCAGTGGTTAGCACTGCTGCCCCACAGCGCCAGGGACCCAGGTTCAATTCCACCCTTGGGCAACTGTCTGTGTGGAGTTTGCGCATTCTCCCTGTGTCTGCATGGGTTTCCTGCCACAGTCCAAAGATGTGTAGGTGGGCAGTTCGGCCATGTTAAATTGCGCTTGGTGTCCAGCGATGTGTAGGTTTGAGCTAAGGGAAATGCAGGGTTACAGAGATAGGGTTGTGGGGTGGGTCTAGGTGGCATGCTCTTCAGAGGGTCAGTGGGCTGAATGACCTGCTTCCGCACTGTAGGGATTCTATGATTGTACTTGCATTTTCACAAGAACGTGAAAAATAGAAGGAAGAGTGGACCATACAGCTCATCAACCTTGCTCTGCCATTCAATCCAATCACCTCAACTCTACATTCTTGCTGAATCCTCACATCCCTCAGTTCCCTGAGACACTAAAAATCTATCTGCTGGCCTTAGACACAGTATTCACCACTCCAGCATGGAAAAACATACACAGACTCTCAACCCATTGAGTGAAGTAATTTTGCGTCTAAATGATTTGCTCCTTTTTCTGAAACTGGCCCTCGGCATTTAGATTCCCTGACCAGTTGAAACAATCTCATAACAACTACCCTATCAAAAAAAATCTACCCTATCAAACCCCTTCAGAATCTTGTTTCAATAAATTTGCCCTTATAAACTCCAGAAAATATTGTCCCATTTATTTAACCTCTCATCATAAGGGAAGTCCCCTTATTGCAGGATTAACTTGGTGAACTTTCACTGTATCCCTTTCAATGTAAGTATGTCTTGCCTTAAGTATGGAGACACATTCCAAATTATCCAAATGTAAATCATGTACAAATCCCTGCATAATGTAGCAAGATATCTTTATTTCTCAGCTATAATCACTTTGCAATAAATCCTAATTGCCTAATTGCATGCTGTAACTGCATGCTAACTTTGTATTCCTTATGCAACAAGACAAATGTTTCTCCAAACTTCAAGATTTATAAAGTTTTGCATCTTTAAAAGTACTGTATTTTGCTGTTCACATTTTCTCACATTAGATTCCATTTGCCATCTTGATGTCCACTTTTTACATTTCTCCACCTGGTTATAACAGGGATGGCGCCTTTATTTGACTGCAACATTTTTTTGCCCTTTTATAAAAGGGTATGCTAGCTAATTCAGTGAATGTTTAACTGTTTACATGCTGTGACTATAAAACTCAGTTTTTTTGTTTTCTTTTAAAACAAGACAATGGTATCATTGGACTTAACCAGGTCTAAGAAATGTAATAAAATACTCCACCTTTTATAGCTACTCAAAGTTCACGTGTGCAAATAGGGAGTGGGAGAATAGATGAATGAATCTGAAGCCCAGTAAAGCTAAAAGGTTTGCAACTCGTGAAGGTTGGTGTCTTCGATCAGGCTGAGGTCAGTGGTTTTTGTGCTTTGTTCGTTGAGGCAGTTTAAAGATGTAAATAGATGATTTATCTGTATTTCTGAAGGTGATAACTACTGGGTTGAGCTCTTTGTAAATATCTCTATCTGCAGCACACACAGTCAAGAAACAGACAGAATTTGGAGCTTGCCAATTGTTTTTAGAGAAAGATAAAAAAAACAGAAGGTGCTGGAGAAATTCAGGTCTGGCAACATCTGATAAGAGAGAGAGAGTTGAAGTTTTGAGTCCAGTATGACTATTCTTCAAACTGAACATCAGTGCCACCTCACACTATCTCAAAGCTGTCTGATCTGCAGTTCCATTTCATTCTTCATCCCATTCAACATTCTAACGAGGAACTTTTCTCTTCTTTTCTGGTGTTATGGAATGCAAGCTCCAAAAACTCTTTGATATTGATGCTGCTCTGGATTACTCATCCCCTCCCCTTACTTCTGACTCTATCCCTTCTAATCCTATACTCATTGTTTGATATTCACTATATGCTTTGACTTTCTCTCTGATGCTGAACAATGTGTGCTCAGCAAAGGACTTATTTTTTATCCCTTTATGCCCCCACCTCAATGAATTTGATGACATTGATATGACATAACATCAAACTCTTTCTCCATTGTCTTCACCTCATTCCTATTTCTTTGGACAAAATTCCTGCCCCTGTTCCTTTCATCTGTCTCCAATACACCCGCTTCACCTTGACCCCTCGCTCTGGCCTTTTATCTGCACTTGATGTCTCCACTGAGAACTGCAGGCATTGCATCAGCTACCTTATTTTTTCTGCTCTCCTCACACACTCCAACCTACCTGTCTCTGAACTTTCTGCACTCCATTCTCTCAGGTCCAAGCCTGACCTTGTTATCAAATATGCTGATAAGGCGCTGCTATTGTTGGCTTATGTGGCACCCTCTACCTTGAGGAGGTTGAGTGTCAATCACTTTATTTAAAGATCCAAAGAAGGGTCACGCCAGACTTGAAATTTTAACTCTGTTTCTTTCTCCACAGAAGCTGCCAGGTTTGCTGAGTTTCTTCAGCACTTTCTGTTTTTATTATAGATTTCAATCATCTGCATTTTGCTTTTGTCTTGAGGGAAAGAGAGACCCATATACAAAAATCTTGCATCTTCAGATGTCCACGGAGAGGTATTTTTAATCAACTTGTTTAGGGATATTATTACATTCCAGAGCAGGTGGAACTTGAACCCAGGCCTCCTGGTTGGAGGAAGGGACACTACCACTGTATCCCAAGAGAAGCCCGTGTACTTGACCGATCTGCAGAGAAACAGAAGGTTAAGCACTTGTAGGGTTAGCTTGCTTGTCACATAACTGCTCTCCAATTGCTCAGTTATTTACATATGATTATAGTGTGGTGGATTCAAGGTATAGAGCTGAACAAATTCTTTTCAACGAAAGAATCCCATTGTCCCAGTGACTCTGTGTAAAGGTTTATCTCTGCCCAGGTGATTGGATGTTTTGCTAGTTGGTATAGGAAATGGCCCACATCATACTCTAGCAAGATGATTGTTCCTGGTGAAGCTATGCGGACAATCCCTGCAATGCAAAATTTGAATTTTCTGTCTACTTGTAAAGTCATTTCTTGTAAAGTATACACCAAACAGTTCAACAGGATAACTATCTCTGTCTTTAGTTGCTTGTTCTTAGTTCTAGCTAAGCTGTGGTACGGAAGTCTACAGCACAGAAAAAAGACCTTCAACCCAAGTTATGCTAGTCAAAAACAGCATCCACTATTCTGTCCTAATAGTAGGTGTTTTAGGTTCCCACATTCCATGTAATAATTCATCTTGAAAAGCATAATTTGGGATGGTGGACTAAGCATCTAAAAATGAGAACATTTAATTCATTCATTCAAATAAATTTAAATTTCAGGAATTCACAATAATAGTATTCTGAAGAAGAATATTGACCACTAGAACCTGTTCTGATGAATGCTCACCAGACCCAAAACGTTAACTCTGATTTTTTTCTTCACAGATGCTGCCAAATCTGCTGAGCTTTTCCAGCAACTTCTGTTTTTGTTATTGTCCACTTGCATACTGATTCCACATATGCTTAAATTGGACCTGACCTACTTAAGTATGCTTCTCAAAAGATTATTGTTCCAATTTTGTCTTGTTTCACATTAACTACTGGATTAAATTTGTATATCTTTCTTCTAGTGCTTTCCTTTGTTATTCTCTTGTTGCATCAATTTAAATCGCACAGAAGATGGTCAAACAGGAATTCCTTCTTGGTTCTAGTTCTGAAGTGTTTTAGCTGAGACGGCCAAGTTCGTGAGCATCTATAAAAGTGCAGATATAATGACAGCATAGGAACATAGAATCCCTACAGTGTAGGAAGAGATCATTTGGCCCATCAAGTTGTATCGCCCCTTCGAATAGCATTCCTCCCAGACACAGCACCCCCATCTGCCCTAGCCCTGTAATGTAGCCCCAAGCAATATTGGTATTATTTATGGAGTCAAAAGTAATATATCAGAATTCCTAGATACACTTTGTTATAAATTTGAACTTATTAAGAGCTCATCACCTGCGTTGTGTACAGCATTAATTTTCTGCTTTTGTCTGTTTCTTCTTGTCACCCTTCGGTGGTTTTGCATTATTCAGCACATCAGTTATTATTTTTCTCATCTCTGTGGACTTGCTCTTTGCTATATCTGCCACCACCTTCAATTTTCTGAGTAAGTTCATTTTGTCTGGTTCTTCCTATCACTTGTTCAGTTTCAATCATGTGACTTAGATATGTTCTCCATGGAAGGAGACCATTTGTTCATCATGGCTGCAGGGGTCAACAAAAAGCTGACTGCATTAATCTCTTTTTCCGGCTCTTGGCCCGTAGCCATGGAGGCTATGGCAACATGAATGAATATCTAAATGTGTGAGAGTTTCTGACTCGGCCACCCTTTCAACTTTTTTCAACCATTTTGGTCCCATCGTCTGCAGTATCTCTCAACTTCATTTGCACCTCCTTCAAAAGCCAGGTCATAAATTAACTCTCAACCATATCAGCTTCCTAAGTCATCTCATCGTACATAATTTATAGTTTTCCTTTTTAGGTACTTTAGAATGCTTCACATTTTTTAGGTGCAAAATAAATATGTATTCATATTTCAAGTTGCTAGTTTAATCTTTTCAATGTACATGAATTTTTGCCATTTATGTTGTATTGTGCCCTTGCAAAATTTCAGTAAATAATGGCCATGTCTTTGCTCTTATCCAGAAGATAACTAAATTTTGTCAAGAGGATTGAAAAGTCCATTAACACAAGCTGCCAGCCTAAAACAATGCTTGCCAATTCTTAGTAAAAACCAAAAGAACTGCGGATGCTGTAAATCAGGAACAAAAACAAAGTTGCTGGAAAAGCTCAGCAGGTCTGGCAGCATCTGTGAAGGATAAAACAGAGTTAATGTTTCAGGTCCAGTGACCCTTCCTCAGAACTCAATATTGAGTTCAATAATTTTAGGACCTAAACTCTCCCATGTCCCAGCCCCCTATCCCACACACCAGGCCTTGTTACCACATAGCCTGCCATTACACACCCACTGTTGTTAGTCACTAACAGTCCCCATTAACAACTATTCACCCTCTCAGCCTGATCGTTAACAACTCCTTCGTCTGTCCAACTGTCCTTTTCTCTCTTTGGGCTCTAACCTACCGTTTACTCCCTACCCCACTCACCTCCCTATTTTCTGCATATAAATTGACGTTTTCCCAGCCACCATCAGTTCGGAGGAAGGGTCACCGGACCTGAAACGTTAACTCTGTTTTTTCCTTCACAGATGCTGCCAGACCTGCTGAGCTTTTCCAGCAACCTTATTTTTGTTCCTTGCCAATTCTTAATACTTCCAATGTGATCCCACCATTTTTAGTATATTTCCTACTCAATCAATATTTACAGATCTGTAATTAAATAGCTGATTTGTGCAAAATGTAAGTGGGGTCCTCAAGTTACTTTAGTCGTTCCAAGTCAGGTGTTCATCTAGTATCTAATTCTTCACTTTTTTAAAAACCTTGCCATCATTTTGAAATTTATTTAAAGTATGTCGATGCTTTCTATTTCATGATGACTATTAAGGGGTTAGACAAATAATTAATGGATTTTGTCCAGGAATATTTGCTGCTTCTAAAATAGGAGGAAAACTTCCAATCAGTGCGGCACTTTCATTTTTTAGATTCTATAATTTTAATAATTCTATAATTTTATTCAGTTTTATTGATTTTTCTGTCTTAACCTGCAAGCCCACACAATACTAACTTAAAATTACTTAATTAAAAGCACAGAATCTTTAGTTTCATTCTTTCCTCAGTCACTACTGTTCTCCTAATGTCCCAAGCTGATTGGTTGTTAATAACCTTTGCAAATCACTTAGTTGTATTTGTCTAGCACGTGGAAATTATTCCCCATTAATCAAGAATGCACATGCAAAATAATCAAAATTAACTGATTTTGGTGTAATATGCTTTTCAGTTTTACAAATGCATGTGAAGCCTTCAGATTTGCATTAGGAAGGTGAATTTTCGTTTCTCGTTTTCTGTGATTATAGGTGTACGACCGTAAGCCTTGAAACTGGTTGTTCTTGCCAGGGAATGGTACGTGATGAGCATTTAGATCTTCTTCAGACCACTAGGTGGCACATCCTGTTAAAATGAATAGCCGGAATGTAAGTTAAGTGAGGAAATCGTAGTGCTCATTAGCTTCCTGCTTATTATTTCAGCTTAATCAGAAAATGCACTGATGCAAAACAGAAAAGTAAATAGGAGCAAGTATTGTGAATTAAAGAAAAAATATCTGCTTGTTTTTGTTAAATTCCAGTACAAAATGTCAGGAAATTTAAGACATGGATTAGTTACTGCCAAAATCACTTGATTTTGTATTTTCCACTATCTTTATAAATGTTCGAAGACCCATCTAAATTGCCAGACTCCACTGATTCATTTGATATGGGAGGAATCTTCAAATAGTACTTTTTTAGGCACTAATAGACGCCAATGTGCTCTGAGCTGTGTAGTTATTTGATATGATCAGTGTACAGCAATAATCAGGCCACTCACAACAAAAACTCAAGGAAAAGATGGAGCTCAGCACCCAATTGCAAGGGCAGATGGAGGGAGAATGAAAAAGAGTGCAACTTTGATTGGAGGAGCACAGGGTACGAGAGGGAACCTATGAGTGGAGGAGTAGCAGCAAGCAGTGACAGAAAGTTTCCAACTGAGGTGCAGGAGAGAGAAAATTAGTGATTGAGATG
Source organism: Rhincodon typus (assembly GCF_021869965.1). Taxonomy (NCBI): domain Eukaryota; kingdom Metazoa; phylum Chordata; class Chondrichthyes; order Orectolobiformes; family Rhincodontidae; genus Rhincodon; species Rhincodon typus. The sequence goes on from NC_063335.1 coordinate 20,178,464, forward strand.
GGACCAACAGAGGAACATCTTGAATTTGGGGAGGTGGTGATGTCTCTCGACTAGTAATTTAGAAGCTTAGGCTAATGCGCTTAAGATGTGAATTCCCATGATGGCAGCTGGACAAATTTGAATTCAAGCAATGAATCTGGTTTACAAAGCTAGTCTTGATGATTGTCACTGTCATAGTTACCATTGATTGTTGTAAACATCAATTTTGATCAGTAACATCCTTTACGGAACGAAATCTGATATCCCTACCTGGCCAAACCTGAATGTGACTCTATGTGCTTGACTCTTAACTGCCCTTTGAAATGTCCAAGCAAGCCACTTGGTTCAAGGGTATTTAGGGATGGACAAGAAATCCTCATCTTGCCAGCAATGTTCCATCTACATTGTACTTATCTGATGTTCTGGACGATTGGCATAGCGTAATCATAGCATTGACTTCCAGTTCTGAACGTTGTTGCAGCCGGTAAGAAAATAAGAGGGAACACAACAGCCAGTGACATGTCTCATGAAAGAATAAAAAAAAATTTGTTTGGAGGAGCAATGAGAGAAAGGCAATCTTGAGATTGGAGGAGTGGCACTTGTGAAAGAAAGGGAATCTATGTTAGTGGAATTGAGAGGAAATCAGTGATGAGGGGAAGTGCAGGCGTGGTGAGTAACTCACCTTCTGACTCTCCAACGTCTGTCGTACAGATTCCTGCAAGATAAAAGTCAGAACAGTGATTAAATATTCTTCACTTTCTAGATGAGTGCTCTCCAGCAGCACTTAGCAGAGTGGACATTATTCACGACACAACAGTTTTCTTGATCAGCACCCAATCCACCAGCTGAAATCTTCACTCCTTTGACCGCTGGCAGGCAGTACACTCTAGCTGCACTGCAACTATTCACCACTTCTTCAATTTTACTTCTTCAATTTCAAATTCCAAAAGCACATCTCTACTGCTTAAAAGGGCAGCAGAACCATGGATACAACACTACTTGCAAGCTGTTCTTCAAATCAGACATTGCGTTGGCTTGGAACTAGAATGCCATTTCTCCATTGTTACTGTGTCAAAATCCTGGAACTCTCTCCCTAATAGCACTGAGTGTGTACCTGCACTAAACAGACAGCAGTGGTTCAAGAACGTTGCTCACCACTACCTCTAGACAGCAATAAGGGATGAGCATTAAACGCTGGCCTAATCAGAGACTCATATTCCAAGAATGAGTTTTTTTTAAAATAACATGGATCTAGCCCTAGTCCAGGAGCAGCACAAGGCATACCAAAAAATAAAACGCCAGCCTAGTGAAGCTATAACCCATGGCTACAAAGCAGAAACAGCTTCCCGAGGCAGAACAAAGTGATCCCACAACCAATGGATCTGATCAAAATTCTGGAGTCTTGCCATGTCCAGTTGTGAATGCTGATGGATAATTAAGCACCTAACGTGAAGAGGGGGCCCTAAAAACATTCCTGTCCTTGATAGTGACAAGATACCAGCTTGTCATTGGAGAAAACAAGATTGAAAGATTTTGATCTTTAATCAGAAGTGGAAAACTAATGCGCCAACTCCTCATGATATTCAATTACTGAATCTTTACTTTTCTGGCCAAGTTCGACCCCTAGGATAGTAATGTAATAGAACTAGACTATAAGGTTTGGGTTCAAGTTCAACCTCGGAATGTGATGGCATTGTAGGTGTGTCATAATCCATTCAAACATTTTCAAACAGAAATTATGCCTGCAAGAGCAGGTTAATAGCTGAAATGCTTTAGCAAGTAACTCACCTCCTGATTCCATCATCTGCACAAGTGACAAGTCAAGACTGAGATTGGATATACACCATGTGTTTGATAAATTACCATTCCAACAACTTTCAAAAGGTTTGGCATCAACCAAGATAAAACAGTTTGCTTGATCATCATGCCATCCGCTGCCTTAAATTGTCCAATTTCATCATCAATGGCACAACCATAGATCACCAAGGTGTCTTTGACAGGACCTTCCAAACATATGACCTTTATCACTTACAAGTTCCATCTAGGTCATACATGATTCTGACTTGGAACTATATCACCATTCTTGCACTGTTGCTGTGTCCAAATCCTGGTATATCCTCCCTAGCAGCACCAGGAGTGTACTTATGCAGCATTTTGAGCAGTTGGCTCACTGGCATCCCCTCAAGGACAATCAGGGATGAGCCATAAATGCTGGCCTTGCTGCCGATACTCCTTTCCCAACGTCAAATGAGAATAAAAACTTAAATCAGGTAATTCACAAGTGCAGGACTAGTTACCCTTTTTGATCATTGTTACTTATGGTGATGAACTGAGTTCCAGCTCAATCGATAAAACTGCTCCAGATTACTATTATTTGATAATCACGCCTGTTAATGGAAATAAAACAACCTTTAACTTTGTAATACAATGTCTGATTTTAATGGGCTATGGGAGTCACTATGTTTGTCATTACACAAATAAATTTCGGTGGAAACTTAAAACAATTTTCCAATTGTACCAAAACTGGAATCTCTGTCAGGTTCTTGAGCTAAATGAGTAGAAAAAACAGCTAACATTTCTTTCAATGTTGTGTAGAACTCACCTGGAAAGGAACAGGTCTGTAAAAGACTGAAACTCCTAAATGCAAATGCCTTCGTGGTTGTGTATTGTACCTGGTCTATTTGAATGGACACCAAAATATAATTTGTTTTAAATGAGTCCTTGTGCAACCTGTTGAATTCTAATTGCAGAAACAGCTCATTAGCAGATGCATGGTGTTGCTAACAAGGGCGTGAGTGGTTGGTAGGCTATTAGATGCTGATGAAAACTGTTAGCAGCCTAGTTGACGACAGCTGAAATGACATGTCATCTGCTGTGACAGTACCTTTCTAACAGGTTCTCAGGTTTGTAGCTGGGATAAAAGCATTGCTGAGACAGTGAAACCACTGCACTCATACTGGCAGTTGTGCTATTTGGTCGGTATGTACTGACTATACTGACCTCCGATCTGAGGCTCTGAAAGTACCTGGTACGTACTCTATCATAAAATTGCTTGCAACAGTTCAGAATTAATAGTACTACTGATTAACTCTAATTATTTTAAAAATTATTTTCAATTTTCTGAAGTTTTGTAATGAATTGTATCTTAATTTAAACATCAAGTTGCTGAGCCACTTAATGGTGAGAGGCAATTTTGCACATGTACTGTTTGTAACCATGTTGTTATACAGCATCACTGAGCAGAAATCAGGTTCTCCTTCACTGGAAGGGAGGAAAGAATTGCAAATTACCTCCAAATAGGAAAGAAAGAATATCATGGAGAGAAACAAAAAATAATTAGCTGTCAATATTTTTACCTTAAAATTAGTGAACAAAAAAATAGTATTAAGGTATTTTGCAGCTTAACTTTTTTAACATTGTCATCAGATTAATTGTGCAGAAAATGAATATATAATTCAGCTGGTCCCATTTCAGCATTGTATTTTGTTGTCTAAGATATCGTGGATCAGAACATTGTAGTCGTATCCTTTTCCATTTTTAGGACTTTGGTTGCAACCCATTCCTGTAATGTAAAGTCAGTTTTAATTGGCAATTTATAAACATATTTCTTTCTGTGGTTGTTATTTAGCTTTTATTCTCAGTGTCAAAATTTGGGTCAGATGGAACTAGAGCCCAAAAACCAGAGTAAATTCACAGAAAATTAGCTAAGGCCAGTTTTATTTGAGCATCACTGAACTTCTAAAAGCAACTAATGAGATGCAGTTAAGCTAAATGACAACCTATAATTTGTGACACAGTTCACAAAACTTACTTTTATTAGTCTTATTGGCAGTTCCAACATTTTGGCAAGCCTATACCTGCACCAGTCGCATTGAACAATATTTGCCAATATTTCTGGAATCTTGGATGAGTGGATTATTACAATCATTATATTCAGGATATTCATTTGGTTTAGCAACATTGTTGCTGTTGTTATCAAGACTATTTGGGTCTTCATATTCTATAGTTTGCTTCAATGTACATGCATCCTGATACACATTTTCACTCCTTCTTTGAACTATACCCATTTTAAATTACAATTGGTCACTTTTTGGAGTTTCTAGTTAAAGGTCATTTGAAAAGAAGCTAGTGGTGGTTTTGACATTGTGAATGCTCCCACAACTTAAGTTGAAAATATCCACTTGGATGCTGGACTGAGAAGATGCTCTCAAGCAAATGCTAAATATTATTTGAACCCTCAGCACTTGCTCAGCTTGGTGATTAACAAAGGAAAGTCTCATTTGTGTGGATCTGAAAGTTTGAGCCATTGTACCTCATGTACTTGTTAATAATGCAATTGCTTAGTAAACAGGAATTGTTTGTCATTTAAGTTGTTGGGACAGCAACTCACAGGCAAAGAAGCATAATGGTGAAATTGCTCTGCCTGCCAAACTCATACAATGTCCTGTGGTTGCCACATGTGCCCCAGTCCCCAGCAGCAAGTGGCGATGGCAGGATAGAGCATCAGGTAAGGGGATATTTCAGCTCTTGTGGATCTCTTCAGGGGAGGAACGTTTCTTTGGCAGGCTTCTGGTAGCTGAGCTGGAGGTCACAAGTGGTAGGCTGAAGTTGGGGGAGGAGGAGTGGCAGAAAACCCGAGATCTATGTTGGTGCCTTGGGAGGAGAGCTGAAGTGAATGTCCAGCTGCTTGGCAAGAAAAGACAAGATAGCGGCAGTGGTTATCATCTAACGTGTTGAACTCAATGTTGAGAGTGTAGAACGCCAAATGAAAGACCCTGTGCTGTTGATTAAGCTTGCCATGAGCTTCATTGGGTAACAGCAGTTCACTATGTATAGACTGCAGAGTGTATCAAACATTAACTCTTGTTTCTCCCTGAAGCTGCTGCCAGATGTTTTCCAGCATTTTTGTAATTTCAGATTTTTAGTATCTGCAGGGTTTCGCTTTTGATGTAAGCATTTGTAGCCCCAATTTTTATGGAGGACACTTCAGTTTATGTGAATTAATGATTTGAAGGTCTCTGAATCTGCTGTGCTCCTAGCTACATTCCTTGGTTTATTTCCAGCTTATTTATTACAATTCTTAAAATATGCATATTACTATAAAAAAGCTTCTCAAATCTCAAAGGCAATCTTATCGCTATGATGAATCTATAATAGGGTTGTTGAGTTGTTCACTGAGCAAGTAGGTTGGTTTGCAAATGTTTCGTCACCATACTAGGTAACGTCATTGGTGCACTTCTGGTGAAATGTTGTTGGTCTGTCCGCTTGTTATTTGTTTGTTCTGGTTTGACACGGTAGTTGGCCTCGTTTCCGGTTCTGCTTTGTAGTGGTTGGTATATGGGGTCTATTTCCATACGTTTGTTGATGGAGTTCCCGGTTGTGTACCAGGCCTCTAGGAATTCCCGTGCATACCTTTGGTTGGCTCGTACTAGGATGGTTACGTTGTCCCCGTCGAATTGGTGCCCTTCTTTGTCTGAGTGTATGGAAACAAATGATAGTTGGTCATGTCTCTTAATAGATACTTGGTGCTCATGTACCCTGATAGTTTTCTCCCGGTCTGTCCAATGTAGTGTTTGTGGCAGTCCTTACATGGGATTTTATATATAACATTGGTCCTGTTAGTTGTGAGTATGGGATCCTTTGTTCTTGTCAGTAGTTGTTGTAGTGTAGCTGTGGGTTTGTGTGCTACCACAATTTCTAGTGGTCGGAGTTGTCTGGTGGTCATCTCTGATACGTTCTTGATGTATGTCAGGGTGACCAGTGTATTTGGGCGTGCCGTGTCTTCCTGTTGTTGTCTGTTGAGTAAGTACTGGCGGACTACGCTTTTTGAGTAGCCATTGTTTTAAAAGACGCTGTGGTGTTCTTCTTTGGCTTTGTGCAGTTCTGGGGTGCTGCAGTGTGTTATAGCTCTTTTCAACAGAGCTCTGATGCTGCTGTGTTTGTGGGTCTTGGGGTGGTTGCTGTTGTAGTTAAGTATTTGGTCCGTATGGGTGGCCTTTCTGTATAAACCGGTCTGGAGCTCACTGTTCGCTCCTGGTATGAGCGATCCCATGGGGCTTATAGCTGAAGCAGTAATGCAAAGATGAGAACGGACAGCCCTTCCCACTATCCAACCAAAACTATGGGTCCTCTACGTGGTTGACACATTTGTCATTATCAAGCACACAAAGCCACTAACTCATCGACAACATCCTCACCGGTATAAAATTCACCAGGGAAGAGGAGAACAACAACCAACTCTCATTCTTGGATGTAATGGTTGAATGAAGGGCCAACGGTGAGCTCCAGACCAGCATGCACAGGAAGGCCACCGATACGGACCAAATACTTAACTACAACAGCAACCACCCCAATACCCATAAATGGAGCTGCACCAGAACTTTGTTCAAAAGAGCATTGCAGCACCCCGGAACTGTGCAAAGCTGAAGAACACCACAGTGTCTTTTAAAAAAAAAAGGCTACTCAAAAAGTGTAGTCCACTAGTACTTACTCAACAGACGACAACAGGAAGACACAGCATGCCCGAATACACTAATCACCCAGACATACATCAAGAACATATCAGAGGTGACCACCAGACAACTCTGACCGCCAGGACTCGTGGTAGCGCACAAATCCACAGCTACAGTATGACAACTACTGACAAGAACAAAGGATCCCATATCCACAATTAACAGGACCAACATTATATACGAAATTCCATGTAAGGACTGCCACAAACACTATATTGGACAGACTGGGAGAAAACTAAGTATCAGGGTATATGAGCACCAAGAGACATGACCAACTATCACTTGTTTCCATACACTCGGACGAAGAAGGCCACCAATTCGACTGTGACAACGTAACCATCCTACAACAAGTCAACCAAAGACACGCACGGGAATTCCTAGAGGCCCTGGTACTCAATCCGGAACTCCATCAACAAACCTATGGGAATAGACCCCATATAGCAACCACTACGAAGCAGAACCAGAAATGAAGCCAACCACTATGTCAAACCGGAACACATAAATAACAAGCGGGACAGGCCAATAACATTTCACCAGAGGCGCACCGATGATGTTACCTAGTATGGTGATGAGATGTCTGCAAGCAACTCAACAACCTGAGCTGCAATTCATTTCAAAAACTCGAAATGAACCTAAAATATAAATTAAACGATGAAACACAATACATCAATATATATATAATATGAAAGCAAAGTACGGTGAATACTGGAAATCTAAAGTAAAAACAGAAAGTGCTGGAAATACTCAGCAAATATGCTAGCGTCAGTGGAGAGAAACAAAGTTCACATTCTGAAAAAGTCATATTCAACTTGAAACAGCAACAGCTCACAATTGCTACCACACCAGCCAATCATTTTGTGTTTATTATAGAAGATAAGCAGTTTAGTACTGACGCTGCCTTCTATTTTCCTTTTTTAAAAAAAACCTTGAACTTTAGTCATTTGATAGTTTTGTTCTGTCTATTCTATACATTTTTTGCAATGTATTTGACTTGAAAAATCTATTTATCTTCTGTCTAACATTTTTTATCACTTTCCCTTCAAAAAGTGGACAACTTCAAAGGCAAGATAGTCCCAATTAACAAAAAGCCCTAATTGGTCAAGTCACATGTAAATGATAAATACATACAAGGTATTCAGAGAGTGAAAAATATCTATTTTAACTTTTAGCTTTCTCTAAAATGTATTGGTTGTTTAAACTAGTGGGAAAGATCAAAACTAATTAAAGTAGTTTCATCATAGTGAACATTCTATATTAACTTTTAAAAGACTACACTGGTTACTGTGTCTTCCAGATATTCTACACTTTTAAGTGTGGACATTTTTGTCACTCTTGCTATTCAGTTAGGTTCACTCAGTAGGAGAAAGGGAGGTGCTGTTTGAGTGAAATGTGCTAACACTCATCAGATTTCACGGTCATGCAGAAGATATTATCTGCAGTTAGTAGTTCCACTCTGCCGAAAACCCCTCGAGACTGCAGTTCATTGCCAAAGGCATTTTCCCACCAGGAGATTAGAGAACGAAGTAAAAAGAACCGATCTGCCTAAAATTGTGCATGTGGGTCATGTGGTATAAAGAGATGGGATAAAAAGTAAAATAGAAATCAAAATAACATTTTAAACCAAATTATTCAATTGTATTTTTCATTGAAAAAATGCAGGATTGATGTCAATCCAGTTAACCTGTAATTTCACCTACTGCCAGTGACCCACTGGTCCTTTCAAATAGACAAGTACCTAGAAGGTTTGATGAAAAAAATTCATCTGCTAACTGGTTATCCTTAAACTTTGTTAACCTTTAAACTTTAAACCAACTTATAGTCTTCTGTTCAAAAATCACAATATATTCTCTGATGTTTCAGACAGCAAATCATTTAAACAAAACAGAAGTTGCTGGAAAAGCTCAGCAGGTCTGGCAGCATCTGTGAAGGAAAAAGCAAGCGTTAACGTTTCGGGTCTGGTGACCCTTCCTCAAAACAAACCATTTACCTCTGTCTTTGTTCTTCAGAGATTTGGTTTCCTTTTTGATTATTCTCAGCCTTCCTTTTTATTTGTGTATCATTTAAGCCAAGTGGCTCGAACAATTGGCTGTGGAATATTGCTTCCTGTAGTTTAATTTTCAAGAGCAAGTTTGCAGCACCGAAAGAGGCTGTTGCGTCAGAATTGGATCTTTGCTGGAGCAATGTATAACTAATCCCAGCCCCCTGCTCTCTTTTCATAGCTTGGAATCTCTCACATCTTTAAACATGTATCCAATTTTTCCTTAAAGTACAATAGTCTCTGCCTCAAATACTCCATCTGGCAAATTACTCCATGCTCCAAAGGCTCTCATTTTAGCTGAGCTGGTAAATCTAACAATTTGGCTAAGACCTCAGGAAACAGTCTACACCAGTCAGTTCAGTGAATTAATTTATAATTCCTTCATTTGGAAATGTGTGCTGTACCTTTTGTTTTCAAAATCAAATTGTTTATATTTTTTGTTCATGTTAAACAACTATCTGGACACCGCAGTTAATGTAATGGGAAAAAAATGGTCGTTCTCTGTCCTAGCGAGCGGAAAATTCAGATAAATGTTTTTATTTATTGATCTCAAAATATTTCCTTGTTCTTCAAAAAACAGGAGAGGAAAGTAAAATAGTGTCAGCCAGAAGCAAGTCCAGGTCAGGAGTGTTATAGAATGGAGCAACATAGATTGAAGTATCCTGTAATACGTTCTAAAAAAGAAAGTCTCAATCTTAGCTGCTTAATGGCATCCAGTGACTTGAAATTAATTTTCTACACATCCATTGTTGATGAGATTCCATATATTTGTGCATTTTGCACCATATTTTGGACAACTTTTCTCCCCCAGAGTTGGCTGACTAGAAACTAGGTTGAAATCTTCCAGTCATATTCAAAACAGGACAAGTAGAACTGATAGAAAATAAATATTTTTACCTTATCAACCAGATATTGATTTGTGCTCTGGATCCAAAGGTTAAATAACCTTGTCACCTTGTCCACCTCATACAGTAATTCATACTGTATGAATTTAAAAACCAAATGATAGATTCTGCATTTGTTCACATTGCAAATGTGTGTGCATGTGTATCCCCAGTAGGATTCATCCAGCAGTTTTTAGTCAGTAAGAATTTATGACCGGATCAAATCAAATTCTGAATGATTTCAAGCAAGCTCTGAGTGCTATTTGTCACCATGTTGATGAACTTGTCGACTAAAAGCAGTAAAGAAGGTATGATGGCTGAAAAGATCTTGTGGTAGAGAGGTTAAGGAGCAGGCTTCACAGCAATGTCCTTTGTGGGTGGTGGCAGACGCTTGAGTTGATATGTCTGATGTCTGAGGGGTTTTGTCAGTTCCCAGCAGGACTATTTGCTGGGAATATCTTGGGGACACCCATCCCAGGGAAAGGACTGACATTTGATCTACATTTTTAACATGTGTGCCTCTTGTCCACTAAATCACAGCATAACTTCGACAATGAAATGCAATCCTGCAACCGAAGAATACCAAAAGTAAGCAGAGATGCAGGCAATGAATAATATTATGTAAAAGCAAAAAGGGCAAAGTTGTGTTTTGATGAGAGACAGATTTCTATAAAATATAACTTTAATAGACCTATAAAAAATCGGTTTAATCATATAGGGCTTTTAGCATCATAGAGTCATAGTCATATAACTTGGAAAGAGGCCCTTCAGCCCAACAAACACCGACTTATTCTCATCTTTTTTTCAAGCACATGATACCTAGCCTTGTATGCTGTGTTGTTTCAAGCGTTCATTTTAATACTGCTCATATGTTGTGAGGGCTCCTGCATCTTCCACCCTTTTTGGCAGTGAGTTCCACACATTCTCCATCCTCTGGATGAAAACAATTTCCTCAAATCTCCTCTAAACCAACTGTTGCTTATCTTAAATCTTAATCTCCTGGTTATTGAATATGTTTATTCTAATGCACCTTGTCTATGCTCCTCATAATTTTGTACATCTCAATCAGCAGCACCCCACCATGCTTTGTGTTTTAAGAAAAGCAACCCCAGCCTATCTATTCTGTTTTCTTAGCTGCAGTGCTCTGGCCCAGACACCATCCCAGTAGATCTCATCTACATTTCATCTAGTGCAACCACATTGTTTCTGTATTGTGGCAACCAGAACTGCACACAATACTCCAGCTATACTCCTAACCAACTTTATATACAGCTCCATCATAACTTCCCTGCTGTTGTATTCATTGCCTCGACTGATAAAGACAAATATCCATTCTGCCTTCTTAACGACTTCATCCATCCATCCTGCTGTCTTCAAGGATCTGTGGACATGCACACCAACGTCCCTCTGAATCTGTATACCTCCTAGGATCTGACCATTCATTATATACTTTCTTGCCTTGTTAGTCCTCCCAAAATGCACCACCTCGCGCCTTTCAGAAATAAATTCCATTTGTCACTGTTCTTCCTGTCTGACCAGCCTGTCTGTGTAACCTGTAGTCTAAGTCTTTTCTGCTCACTATTTACTAATTTTCATGTCATCTGTGAACTTCTGTTTGTACCTCTACATTCAGGTTTAGATCATTAATATACAGTGCAAACTGTAAGGGACGCAGGACTGAACCCTTTAATATGCTACTGGACACAGACTTCCAGTCACAAAAACAGCCTTCAAGCATCACTTCCTACCTCTCACCACGAAACTAATTTTGGATCCAATTTGCCAAATTGCCTTGGATCCTATGGGTCCTTAACTGCTTGACCAGTTTCCCATGTGAGCACCTGTCAAAAGCCTTAGTAAAATTCATGTAGAACATCAACTGTGCTGCCTTCAACACTACCTATACATCTCCTTGAAAGCTTCAGTCAAGTTTGTTAGATATAACCCCACCTTGATATAACCATGCAGATCATCCTTAATTCATCCCTGCCTTCCCAAGAGGAGATTAATTCTGTCCTCCAGAATTTTTTTCCAGTAGTTTCCCTACCATTGATGTCATACTCACTGGGCTGTACTTGGTTTATCCATACCAACCTTTTTGGATAATATTACAACGTTAGCTGTCCTACAGTCCACTTTTATCTGTCCTGTGGCCAGAGAATTTGAAAATTTATATTGGAGATGTAGAAAGCATCCTATCTGGATGCATCACTGCTTGGTGTGGTAACTGCTGTGCCCAAGAGTGCATGAAATTACAGAGACTTGTGAACAAAGCCCAGTCTATCACAAAAGCCAACCTTAGAACATAGAACAGTACAGCACAGTACAGGCCTTTCGGCCCACGATGTTGTGCCGAACTTTTACACTAATCCTAAGGTCTATCTAACCTCCACCCCTACCTCACACTATCATCCATATGCCTATCTAATAGCTGTTCAAATGTCCCTAATGAGGCCGACTCCACTACCCTCTCCGGCAATGCATTCCACGCCCCGACCACTCTCTGAGTAAAGAATCTACCTCTGACGTCTCCCCTATATCTACCTCCACTCACTTTAAAACTATGCCCCCTCGTAATAGCCATCTCCACCCTAGGAAAAAGTCTCTGGCTGTCTACTCTTATCTATACCTCTGATCATTTTGTACACCTCTATCAAGTCACCTCTCATCCTTCATCGTTCTAAAGAGAAAAGCCCTAGCTCTCTCAACCTTTCCCCGTAAGACCTTCCCTCCATTCCAGGCAACATCCTGGTAAATCTCCTCTGCACCTTTTCCAACGCTTCCACAACTTTCCTGTAACGAGGCGACCAGAACGGGACACAATACTCCAGATGTGGCCGATCCAGGCTTTTGTATAGCTGGCGCATAAATTCACGGCTCTTGAACTCAATCCCTCTATTAATGAAAGGTAACACACCATACACCTTCTTAACAACTCCATCCACCTGGGTGGCAGCTTTCAGGGAACTGTGGACATGAACCCCAAGATCCCTCTGCTCCTCTACACTGCCAAGAATCTTTCCGTTAACTCAGTATTCTGCTTTCAGATTTGTCCTTCCAAAATGAATCACCTCACACTTTTCAGAGTTAAACTCCATCTGCCACTTCTCAACCCAGCTCTGCATCCTATCAATGTCCCTTTGTAACCTAGAACAGCCCTCCGCACTGTCTACAACTCGACCCACCTTTGTATCATCCGCAAACTTACTAATCCACCCTTCCACTCCTTCATCGAAATCATTTACAAAAATCACAAATAGAAGAGGACCCAGAACAGATCCTTGTGGTACACCACTCGTAACTGAACACCATGTTGAATATTTTCCATCCACTACCACCCTTTGTCTTCTAAGGGCCAGCCAATTCTGAATCCAATCTGCCACATGATTAACCCTTCTTTCCATTGAATAAAAACCAAAAGAACTGTGGATGCTGTAAATCAGGAACAAAAACAGAATTTTCTGGAAAAGCTCAGCAGGTCTGGCAGCACCTGTGAAGAGAAAATCAGACTTAATGTTTTGGGTCCGGTGACCCTTCCTCAGAACTTGTTGTTCTGAGGAAGGGTCACTAGACCTGAAACGTAACTCTTTTTGTTCCTACTTCCCATTGACTCCATCCATACTTTCTGATGCTTTGGGAAAGCAGCCAACATAATCAAAGACCCCTCCCACTCTGGTTATAGTCTCTTCTACCCTCTTCCAACGGGCAAAAGATACAAATGTTTGAAAACATGTACCAACAGATTTAAGAACAGCTTCTTCTCTGCTGTAATTAGACTAATGAACGGACCTCTGATATATTAGAGTTGATCTTTCTCTGCACCTTTTCTGTATCTGTAATACTGTATTCTACATTCTGTTCTATTATCCTGATGTACTTATGTAAGATGATCGCACACAAAACAATACCTTTCACAGTGTCTCGGTACATATGACAATAATACATCAAATCAAATCAAATCAAATTGAGCTCCTGAAACCTTCATCTCTGCATCCCACAGTAGCCAAGGATACAATTAATCTGGACCTGGAAATTTATCCACTTTCAATCTTGCTAAAACTACAAATGCCTCCCTACTGTATATGATAATCTATTCAGGTATATCACAGTCCGCTGCCCTGATTTCTGTAACTACTCTTAGCCTTCCAATGACTGAAGAATGCTTTTTAAAAAATTACTACCATCCATACTTACCATCTGCCTTGACATGTAAAATTTAGCATTGGATTCAAAAATTTGAAAACACCTAGCTAATTAAGGAACTTTTCCAAAGTTGTTCATCATTTATATAATGACAATTCCAGCATGCTTCTTCCATAAAAGAAAAGTTTGAGGACTAATTGTAATTTATTCATTCCAGGAGTAATTTATCCTATTGCTGGTTATTTTAGTGTCCTGCACATTGTGAACAAATGTTCATGCAGAAAGGAGATTGGGCCATGAGTAATTATCCTCCAATTCACTATCATGTGAACTGATTGTTGGAACATTTTGTACTCGACAAATCTTAGCCAAATATCAAGGTTCCATTGTCAAGCAGAGGTCAGGCATATTGTCACAAGGAGGAATGGATGGAAATGACACGCACATCTCCTAACATCAACTTGAATAGAATGTGTTGCATATAGTTCAAGGCACTATCATTATGATCACCATTCTGGCCTGGGGAGGGAAAAAGTAAACCAGTTTTTCACTCCAGTTGCTCTTCAGAGAACTGAATTGAATGTATTTTTCTTTGGAAGTCAAATGAAGATGGTTCTGGATGTGATTGAGATACACTCAAGGTCAAATAGTCTGCTGACAGTAGCAAAACTTGCACAAAGAGAATGGGCACTTTGGTACAATGTAAAACACACAGGATACTATATTTCACAAGTCAGTGCCTTCAGGAGAAGAGGAGGAAAAAATTATTGAGAAAGGGAAGAGGCAAAGTAATATCCGATTAATGAAAGCTAGCCAACTTCTAAGCAGATTTGTGAGTTCTTGCAATCAAATATTTCTGTTTTTGCAAAAGTGCGCTGTTTAATTTACTTGCCATGAGTAAGACATTGCATTTCATCTTAGCATCTACACCATAATGAGTTAAGATGATTTTTTTCTTGAATATCCATTATTCTATAACACCAAATAAAAACACCAAAGGGTCACCGGATCTGAAAAGTTAACTCTGATTTTTTCTTCACAGATGCTGCCAGACCTGCTGAGCTTTTCCAGCAACTTTGTTTTTGATTCTGTAACGCCATCTATTTTGAATAATTCAAAGACATTTGATTCAAATTATCCAATAACTTTTATGAAACCAGATCAATAAATTGCACATGTGGGAAAATGGATTATGTAGCACATTTAGCAAACAGGTAACCATCACAAAAGTGTAAAGTAACTACATGTTATATCTCCACAATCTTACAAGGTTTCTGGTGTGGCATTTACTTTTCTTCACTTAGGGGATATAGGTTTCACTGACTGAGCTTGCATTTATTACCCAACCCTAACTGATCTTGATGACGTGATGGTGCTGCCTTTTTAAACTGCTATAATTTATTTGGTGTAATGACATCTACAGTGCTATTAGGGATTGAGTTCCAGGGTTTTGACTCCGTGACACTGAGGGAACAGCACATTTTACTCAATCTGCTACATTATTATCCACTGACTTAACCTATCTATATCTCTTTGGAGCTTGTTTGTGTACTTGCAGTTTACATTCCCACCTAACTATATTGGCAGCAAACTTAAGATACTCTTAAGCTATTAATTTAGATTGAAAATAGCTGAGGTCCCAAAACTGATCTTTGCGCAATCCACTAATTGCAGTTTGCGAACTTGAAATATTCTATTTATTCTGCTGTTAGCTTTCTGCGCATGAACCAGTTTTCACTCCATGGCAGTATGTTACTTGGAATTCCACAAGCCATTTAACATTTCTGTGGCACCTTATCAAAGGTCTTTTTGTAATCTAAGTACGCTGCATCTGCTGATTTCTCCTTTATCTGCCCTACTCATTCTTTCCTCAAAAAATTCCGATAAATTTGTCAAACACAATTTCCCTTTTGTAAGACCACATTGATTTTGTCAGATCACACAATAATTTTCTCAATGTGTTGTTACGTATTCCTTACTAATCGATTCCAACATTTTCCAAACAACTGATTTCAGGCTGATTGGCCTCATTTTCTTGCAGAATGGTTTTACATTTAGTAACTTTCAATTTGCTGGGGCCATTCCAGAATCTCCAGTTCTTAACCTGCCATTTTTAGAACCCTAGGATATAGGTCATGGAGATCTGTTTGCCCCTTGTCCTTGAAGTTTCTCAATACTTTTCATCCCTGCTGATATTAATTATCTTGAGGTTTGTCAATCATATTAGCCTCATGTTTAGTCTGATTTGTAATTTGTACTGTCTACTACAAAGACAGACATTACACATTTGTCCAAGGTTTCTGCTGGATATTTTTATATCTATTCTGGGATGTTATTGCACACCTCTGGAGCAGGCAGGTCTTGAAACCAGGTGCTCCAGAGGTAGGAACAGTACACCACAAGAACCCTCAAGGTTTCTCCTATTTCTTAATTCACCATTACTTTCACACAGCTCTGCTTCTAAGATGCCAACATTTGCTATTTTCCTCCATTTTATATACTTGTAAAAGCTCCTTTATGTTATGGTAAACTTGCTGACCTATTCTATTCTTTCACTTTTTAAATGAATTTTTGAACTGCCTTTTGCTGGCTTCTAAAACTCTCCTAATCCTCAGACTTACGGCTATTTTTTTGGTAACATGTAAGCCTCTTTAAATCTAATACTGTCCTTAGCTTCCCTAGTAAACCTGGATGGGTCATTCAGTTTCCCAAATCAATTGATCTTTATATTCAATGAAACTTGTAGTTACGTAGCACTTTCAACATCATGATGTTACTTAGTACACCAAAATTGGGCTGAATGGCCAATTAAAGGCCTGCAATTATTATAACATACTGCCAAGTCATTGAGATTTTTTTGGAGTGGGTCCATTTAACCAAAACCTTCGTCAGGACAAAATATTTATTTTGAGAGGGTCGCAGAGTTTACTGAATGAGTCCCAGAGGATTGGGCAAAGATGGCTATAAGTTCTGATTTGGTAAAGGAAGAGGGATACAAAAATGCCAAACCACCTGGTGAGGGCACGACTACAACATAAGATTGGAAGATTTTACAGAGGTTGGCTGAAACAAGACATTTGACGATCAGTTTAACTTCACTACATTGAGGTCAGGGAACCAATCTAGGTCATCCAACACTGGCAGATGGTGGATAAGAGAGACTTTGTGTAGTCATGCTGTGTTTTGCTAAGTTTGAGTTGTTTAAGGATATAAAAGGGGCACAATGAAATAATCAAACCAAAAAAGTATGGTTTTAGTGATGGTATGGCTAAGATGAGCATGGCCAGATGATATTGTGTAGGTGAAAGTAGACATTTTTGTAAGATTCGTCGCTTAGTGATTAATGTTTCCATAATAATTCAAATCCATACAGAATAATGTCTATTTTAGATAATTTTTAGATAATATTTTAGATAATACACATTTCCTCATTGGAAAGTTGCTTTGGAACAAATTTTCCTCTCACCTTCCCCCCTATAGCTTGAGAGTCTTGATCTTCCTACTGCCATTTGCCAACCCGCGCCCTTTCAGAATGCTGCCTCTACTGCCTCTACCTTTTGATGTTCCTTGGCCCCATGCTGAATGCTGTTGTGTTTCTTTCTATTTCCCAGTGCACCACCACCTCCATTATACAAATGTCATTGACAACCTGCAGCTCTTTCTTACTATTCCCATATCATGCAAGTGTCACTGCTGTCTATTGCACCTACACTTTAAACCCATGCTTAAATTGACCTACTGAGTGTTTCATCCTAGGGATGTATTTCATGCTTTCATACCTTACACAACCCTCTCAATTCATATAATTGTCTCCAGCGCCATTCCTGTTTAACTGCTTTTGTGTTAGAGATTGTTTTTCAAGAATATAAAGGCATTCATAATTTAACATCCATTTCCTCTTTCATAAAATATGGACACAGCCCTGTGCCAAATGCCAGTAATCTCTGTTGTACGAACAGAAACAGAAGTTGCTGGAAAAGCTCAGCAGTCTGGCAGCATCTATGAAGAAAATATCAAAGTTAACGTTTCGGATCCAGTGACCTCTGAGGAAGGGTCACCGGACTCGAAACTTTAACTCTGATTTTTTTTCTTCACAGATGCTGCCAGATCTGCTGAACTTTTCTAGCAGCTTCTGTTTTGTTCCTGATTTACAGCATCCGCAGTTCTTTCGGTTTTTATCTCTGTTGTTAGCCTTGTTTTTGTCTTCAGGTCCCACCTTGTCCTTACTGTAGATCAGCTAATTCTTTTCTACATACTTTTCTCTTGCAGTTTGCCAAGCCAAAACACTTTGCCATTGATGAAGTACTTTTGAAGCATGTTTACTGTTCTAGAGAAAAAGAATAGACAGAAGGAAGAAAGGATTTAATGGAAAAATTTAATGAAATAAAGGAAAGGTGAGAAGAAGAGTACAGTTGCACAGAGATACAGACAGCAAGTAGTAAAAATGTTTGAAAGTTTAACACCTGTCAAACCTTAAAGAAATATAACTGAAACAAAAGCAAAGCTTTAAAAAGGGAAAGGACAGGTAGGACGTTTACTTTCGCTTATAAATCACATGGAAGAGAAACTTTTATCATCTTAATAGTAGTGCAACCACAAGAATAAAATTTTAACCAAGCTCTACTTTTTTCATTCACTACCAGTTTTCATGGTAACCAAAGAGCTTCCTTTTGAACAGATGACCTTGGTTTCCAGATGAAAACAAGATAAAAATAGATGAACTGCATTAAAATTGGCCTTGAAAGATGCAACTAACACAAAAACCTGCTTGGAAATCTTTATCCATCACTGGTTTCTTCATGTTGGTTGCCAGGCTGAAGGATTTGGAACAGAGAAGAGAAAGATTACTTCAAAGCCTCAAAGTGGGATGCATAACTTCTGGACTGTGCATCAGTCATGTGTGACATTAAGCTGAACTTCTAAGCTATTTAGACTTTGTGAGTTAGTTCAATGAAGAAGCAAAATGTAGTAATGAGCCCATATCATTTCATTTTCCAAAAAGTTACTTGTTTTTGTTTAGATTAGCTTCTTTGGCTCCTTAATCTCCATCATTATGTGACTCAAACTTCAGTAATATTTTTATGCACTGATGAAAGTGCTGCTTTTTGCATTTGAGTATCAGGGAAGAGGACAGTTTGGGAACAGAACAAATAAAACTGTTTCTCTCTTCTTCATCTTACTGTGCACTGTACCAGATGAACTTGTTGACTCATTTAAGATCTGACTGACAAAGATGCAACAGAAAAACATGTCAGAGAATTGTTTCCAAAAATCATATTTGTGAACTTTATTAACTTTCATAGGAAATTTAAACTTAAAATTGCTTGATCAGATATGTAAAAAAAATCAAATGGCCATTGTTTTTATTTCAGTATTTACTCCAACTGTTGTTTGTGGAGGAAGAGTACCTCCTCAGTACACTGTAGTTCAACCTGATCAAGATATTTTTCTCAAATAAGGATGGTATATTGTAATGATGTGAAAAATCACATTAGTGTCAATTTCTATTTCATCATTATGGCTAATAGTTGTGTAGAGATTAATTAGTGTGGAGTTTTCTTTTACTGCTGCATGAAACTTTGGCCTCATGTTTTAAAACATGCTTTTTTAATCCACCCACAGGTGACTGTGAACAAAGTCGATTGCATTGTACTGATTGTTGCACTTGAGATGTGAGAAAATGTATGCAAGACCTTAGGTTTTCCAGCTGGAGTCCCAGGATATTAAAAAGTCTGCAAAAGTATCTCAGTGAATTCCCAAACTCAGCAAATTTCTGATTGGCTTTGTTTATTAATGGTGGTAATAAGAAAACAGTATCATTGTTTCCTTTGGATTCCTGACAGCGTTTTAGGATTTAGGAGGGGGGACTCCTTGGGCTGTGTAAATATTTGTTGAAACCATTCAAAGAAGCATAAGTTAGGAAAATATGGTTTAATTTGCTTTAATTTTTAAAATAATGTGATTATTCTCTAGGCATGTGATTTCTGGAAAGAAGCTTCAAAATGGTCTACATCATTTTTGTTGTAGTTATTGATCCTGATTGTTCCAATACAGTCATAATAGATGTCTATTGTCTAACGTGCATTATGATCAGTCATGAGTTGTGACGAGCCCTGATTGATACAAAATCCATGATCCTAAGACTGAGTCTCAATGCTGAGACATTTATCTGTTTGCAACAAATCTTCTCCATTTGTTTCAAAGTAGAAAATGGAAGGCCTTCCAGACCACAATGGTATTCAAGTAATAACAAAGGTAAGTAACAATTTTCCCCACTCTGGAATGAATCATGGAAGAAATTCCACTTCAGTTGGGGGCACAAAATGAGCAATTGCCAATCAGCCACACATTATCCACATGGTCACTATACATGGTTTTCCTTTACAACAGCTTTGATCCAAAATCACCATATTGTGACGTCAGTCCTCTCTATTTGATCTTTATTCTTCGGGAAGCATATTTTCTTAAAGAACATAAATAATTTTAATGTGATTTTTATTGTTTTCCTCTTAAAAATTATATACCATTAAGTGTACCATAATTGATCTGAATTCATGTTTGAATTATGGCTCATGCTTAAGAGAAGACAAAAATCTCTCCAGTGTTCTTCACAATATGTTCTATACAAATATGAATAAGGCAAAGAAGGCAAGATAGGGAATGATATGAAGTTAGACCACATTTCCTTGTGTTTTGGTTCAGTATTGCTGAGCCACTTGTATAAGTTTGTTACTGCATTGTGTTCTTATGTTTGAAGTAGGAACATTCTCAAATTTTGTGAGCATGCATGTGATGCTGTTTTTGAAGGCTCCCATTCTAAACTTTTCCAACTGGATTTTCAAAACTCAATTCTGCTTACTTAAATGTGTGGTAACACTTCTGCAAAATATTTAAAAAAATTTAGATGCATCGTTTCAGGTTTACAAAAGCTTGAATTTGCAATAAATTTGAGAATCACCAGGAACATATTTTTCAAACTATATTGGAGACCACAGCACAAAATATGTCAGTTATAAAAAATGAGCACATTGTATTATTATGCCATGCATCTGAGACTCTCACAAATCATAAGTTACATTTGTAATGCTGTTCATTTTATTAACTTTTTGGTTCATACATTTGCTTTATACTCTAGGGATATGTATTTCACTGGTTAAAATTTTGTAAAACTGCTGAGATTATGGGCTAAATTTTCATGGAACAGGGCCAAATTTAGATATCTTTAAAAATGACAGATGGGATTTCCGGCAAATCCCATTTTTATCAGCACTGAGAAAGGAGCAGGGTGTGAATCCACAGGTAGGAATTACAGATTTGAAATTAGTGCTGAGTTCAAACAGATCTAATTTTTGTTTTACAATAGCTATACCTGCATCTATAATGGAAGCATCAAAAAATTCTGCAGGAGGTGTAAATGCTGTTGATTGGTGTCTCAGAACTTTAAATGTTGTGGTCTGATGTCATTTAAGCCCCTATGTGTGTAGCTTAGAAAAAGTCAATAGCCATTTTCTAATGGTTGTTCTTATAGCTGAAGGTATTATGAATGCGTAGCTGTGTTTTATAAGGTCCAGAGCCACTTATCTCAGCAGAGTGGACCTGAGCTCACATTTTGATTGACAGTTTTAAGCAACTATTCAAGGATTATCTACATTTGAAGTTGCTGGAAAAGCTCAGTGGGTCTGGCAGCATCTGTGAAGAGAAGTCAGAGTTAATGTTTCGGGTCCAGTGATCCTTCCTCAGAAGGGTCACTGGGCCCAAAATGTTAACTCTGATTTCTTTTCACAGATACTGCCAGACCCACTGAGCTTTTCCAGCAATTTCTGTTTTAGTTTCTGATTTACAGTGTCCGCTGTTCTTTCAGTTTTTAATTGTATTTGTTGTGTTTGCTGGATAGAAATTTTTAAACCTGATTGACTCATTAAGGGGATTATGTTTTGAATGGAGTTCGATAATGAGTTTTTTAAATATTAAGTTTATATGTATGTGAGCTCTTTTAGATTGTTAATTTTTTTCTTCTTCTCTATCTGACTTCTGAAAATTGCCCAAAGTGAATATTGGGTGAGTGTTTATGGAGGTGACACATGGATATGAGGATGCATAGAAGTCAAATGGGGTTTTGAGCGATGAGGGTTAGAGGGCCTAACAGCCTTTTTTACAACTGACTGAAATATCAAAGAACGAAGGTGGCTTTTTTAATAAGCTCACTTCAACTTTAACCTGCCTCTGTAGCCACTTCTGACTGCTTCAAAAAGTGGTAGGTCTGTCTCCAATACACCCCCCAAACAAAAGGCTCTCCAGAATGAAAATATGAGCATGAGCACTTGTTAAGGAGATAGAATGACTTGAGCCTCCCCATTTCAATGGTGAAAATTGAGCCCTAGGAGCTAACAAGATTAGTATTCAACAAGCTGTTGTACATACTTAGTACTTAGAGGAGCCTTCCCAATATTTCTAATTCAAAAGCTTTTACTTTCACCATTTCGCTTTCACTGCTGTTGCTATTTTCCCGACTTCTCAGATCATTACGTGTTTGCTTCAAATGATGTTCTGACGTGATAGCCTCTGTTTGCAGTCAATATGATATTCCACTCAGCACCCACACGTGTTTCTCACCAGTAACACTGGAATATTTTTGTGAGTGAAAACACTATGTATGTTTTAATTTCTCTTTCTCCCTATCTAAACTCACCAATAGGCAGTTGCAGCTCCATCACTATTCACGGTTATATGTCTTTGTATCACAGCATGAATTACATTTATTCATCAGAGAAACTGCTCTGCTTAATTTAAACTTCCTACTTGTTTAAATCACCAACTGGACAACTGATATATGAAGCAAATGTTAATTTAAATGACCTAGGAACTCTCCTCTCTTTCCAAAGACTAGTCCTGTTGTATGCTTTGTAGTAGTGCCTAACCTGGGTGGAGGGGTTTCTGTATGGGTAACTGTTTAAGGGGGAACCTCTGAGAGCGTTGAAATGCATTTCTTTGTTCTTGTATATTTTATTTTCATACGTGTCTGAAATCTTTCAATTAAAACAAATATTCTTTGTGTTCTTTTAATTATAGACGTGGATGGAATTTCATTAGGCATCTAAAAACGCATAAAGCAATGTTTTGAAAAGTTTGTAAAAGCAGTAGTTTTTATTTAAGTAAGTTATCACCCGGACATTGTGCACCTGTAATGCTATACTCTGGGAAAACTATAAACTACTTCTGAATCATTAAGCATAAAATACTACAGGACAGTAGTGTTTGTTTTCTAATTGACCTACATATCAGTTCACATCCAGTAAACCCAAATGCAGGTGGCGACACCAGCTAATACGAACACAAGAAACGCCAGACTAGTAATATAATTATGCATCTCTTTTCATTGTGAAGTGATTCTCCATAACTAGCTGCACTGAACCTCTGGAAGTAGTATGGTATTTCGCAATGGAATAAAGAGTGCAGCAGTGTTGTTCGCAAACAAATTGTTCACATATAAAGAAAGTGATTACAATTATGCTTGGAAAAAACTTTAAATTACACCCTTGCAAACATAGTTTGATTGATTTGTTCTAAATATTTCGCTGTAGTTTTCCACTACAGTGTGTGCCCCCACCCCACCCACTGAGCATATTGGAGCTATTCAGAGAATTTCTGGAAGTGATGGTAAGCCCCCTTCAAAGAAAAACGTTTATTGTGCAAATTCATTCTCAGTTGTGGAAACATACCTAATTGCCTTTTACTTGATGCCTGAAAGCAGCCTAAGAGCTCAAACAGCAAGCTGGTTTTGTGCAGCAGGTACTATGAGAATGTGGTTCATAAGAGCAGTTAAGATAAGAGCTTCCCTCAATGTGTTTGATTTAGAGTTCACAGAAATTGTTCAAAAGCAAAGTACTTGAAGTCTGAACCATATGCCAGACGCGGTCGACAGTTTAATCCCATGTATGTTTGACTGGGAGGCGTTCAACTGTTTAACCTTTAAACGTAGGGAGCTCTGGTTGTTTAGGAGATTAAGGATTTGGTGCCTGACTGTAATGATGGGACATTAGATAAGATTACTATGCCTACAGCAGCCTATCATTTGCCTCTCCCCATAAATCTCATTGATGGGAAGAAACAAAACTCTATCTATGTTTTGGTGTGTTGATCCTCATATATAAGGGATATCCTTCTGGTGCCAGAAGGAGTACTGAACAGGGCCACAGGTTATTATGTTGTTTGCTTCAAATGATGTTCTGAAATGATAGCCTCTATTTGCAGTCAGTATGATAAGGTTACTGTTCTTTAAAGGCAACAAATGTGAAAACGTCTTCCCCATTTTTAATTTCTGTATTGGCAGTACAACATTACCGTCTGTAAGCAAGAGCCATAAAGTAATTATGCCAGGAAAAGTGGTCATTTGGTCCATCAAATACAAGAGAGTGGTTACGCAGCTATTCTACAGTTGATGACAATGTTCCTGCACAATTGGCTAACAATTGTGGAAAATTAATTTAAAAAATAAGCTGCCAACAATCATTTTTTGATGTTTTGCCTAAATTAGGATAAAAATTGATTCAGTGAAACTCACTTGATTGATGTACGTTTAAAGGGCGAGCATTTATGAGACTTAAGTGCTTAGCTTGTATCAAATGCCACTTCGATAGTGTAAAGAAAGTCATGCACTGCGCTAGGAAAAAAATGAAAGCAAAACAGAGTAGGTTGTAGAAATGTAAAACAAAACATGAAATATTGGAAAAGGGTATATTGGTTATATTTGTTGAAAAGACAGCCCAATTTACGATTCAGAGTTGAATCTTAAAGAATACTAATAAAGATCTCATCCAATTGTGAATATCTGTTTCTCAGGCGGTCTCTTTCTCCACATTGCATAATATTTATTTACTTTCAGCCACATCTCACCCAGAGTTTTAAGGTCGTGAAAGGGACTCAAATGGTGATAGTAAATGTACACTAAAAGTTAGTGGTGACAGCTAATTAGTAATAATAAGTGGATACTAACGGCTGAAAAGAAGACAGCACTGTAGCAGTCTGAAAAGTCTTCTTTTGTAAGTCATAGTTCCTCATCAACTATTTGAGTTCAGAGCTGAAGTTACAACTATAACCAAAATTAAAATATGATGACCAAGAGTACAGGCTATAAATCAGTGCCATTATACAATGAGTACTGTACCTGTCTGCCTTTAAGAAGAGGAAAGAAACATGAGAGGCTGCTGCTGACCTAATCTTTATATAAACTTTTAAATGGTCCTGAAAGAACAGCTGTAAAGCTCTCTCGGATGAAAATACCACTAAAATTGCTTACAACAGTAATTTTTCTGCATTAAAAAGGCTTGCCTATATCTTTATGCCAGTCAATTTTGCCATTTTTGTTTTCCACTTCAGTGCAAAAATTATAAAAATGTCCATCTGATATTTTGGTGCAAATGCTACTTCCCTGACACTTGGAGATAGTATGATAATTTCACTCTACCTTGGAGGATCTCCCATCTCTTCGTCACTCATTTCCTGATGGGCTGCCACCTTGTAATGATGTTGGATGTGCATTGTTATTAAAATTAGAATTCGCTTTATTGCCATATGTACTCACGAGTGCAGTAAAAAAAGTTTACAAAGTTGCAACTTATGCTGCCATGTTTTTTTTCTTTATTCCTTGACGGGATGTGGGCGTCACTGGCTAGGCCAGCATTTATTCCCATCCTTAATTGCCCAGAGGGCAGTTAAGAGTCAACCACATTGCTGTGGATCTGGAATCACATGTAGGCCAGACCAGGTGAGGATGGCAGTTGACTTCCCTAAAGGACATTAGTGAACCTGATGGGTTTTTCCGACAATCATCATTAGATTCTTAATTCCAGATATTTTATTGAAAAATAAAGAAATAAAATGTTCTGCATTACAGTCCTTCAAGCAGACTGTGCATGGCCTTCCTTCCGGTCCATGCTGGGACCTTGCCTCCTGTCTGTGGTGGGACCTCACCTCCGGTCCACGCCGAACTTAACCTTATACTGTACAAAGGTTGCAGCCCCACTACTGGCACCAAGCTCTGCTGTAGACGATGACCCGTCACAGCCGATGACACATCTGTCCCGTTGTGGGCCTATCGCAGCCCTGCTCTCGGCACCAAGCTCCGCCACAGCTGACGGCCCACTAAGTTCCTGGGTCCAGGCTCCAGGCATACCAAAGTCAAGAGTCCTTGATCTGGGCACTACCACCGTTCCTGTCGATGACCCTCTGATACCGCTCTGGCTTCCGCATGATGAAGGAAGATGAAAGAAAAGGGGAGAGAAAAGGAGAGAGTGGGAGAGAGAGAAGGAAGGATGCGGCCAGCCTGGACCATATAGACTCAGGAGGCCTAATGCTCACTGCTGCTGTCATCCATCCCAAAAACTGCAAGATGGTGTACTCCACCATCTGATAAAGCTCTCAACCTGGGAATTAAAAGCGTGTTTCTTGAACAGGGAATTAAGACCATGTTGCTTTCCTTCACCACTTCCAGTGGCTTAGATATGTGATCTCAACGCTGACTCCTCTACAAGTGATAGTGAAATGGTATTTTCCCTTGGCTCCACGGTTCTCTGGTACACATCTTTTTTTAATAATCTGAAGCCCAACAAGCAATTCGGCTGGTGAATAGGTTGGTCAGTGTAGAGCTGGTGTCATGTCATGTCATGTCATGTTCTATGGCACTGGGCTTATCTTGGCAGCCCTCAGAAGATCACTGAAATGCTTGTAGCACTGTGTCCACATCCTAGTGACAGTACTATAACTGCATACTTCACAGGCCACCTCTAGCCGTGCCAGCTTTGTTGAACTTGCAGCTTTCTGGGAAATGTATGCTCCACTGTTCAGACACAGTCTCCAGAAGAACGTAAAGAGAGATGTCTGAAAATTGTCAGTCTGCCTTTGTGTATGGGGCTGCCCTGCTAATAGCATGATACCTTGCTCTATCCTTCACCAGCTCTGTTCCCACATTAATGATTGCCTTTAAGTTCATCCTTTAAATTGCTACCTCATTGAGTCTGCTACCTCTAATTGAACAGCAAATGCATCATCTGACTATGAATTTGCCATTATATTGAAAATCACAGCTAGCCTGGTGTGGGCTCAGTACCCAGAATTGGTCCTGTATCCGAATGCCCAAGTGTCAGTAACTGGATGAAAATATTTAACTGACAAGTGAAATGTACATTGCATGGTGTAAGTGAAAGAGCAACAAAATTATGGCCCTGCAATGAATCAAAAAGGTGCGAGCACCTAGGCTAAGCAATAATACTTCAGATCTTAATCATAGGTTACAAAGGTGCCACTTGCCAGATCTTTACATTTGGTCAGTAGTAGTAGATGGTTGCATGTCTCTGCATTTTAGAAAGGTTTATTTTATTCAAAACTTACACAGCAACTTGCATTTCTTCCAAGCATTCTTTAACTTGCTCATTAATATGTCGATGGGTCTGCCATAGAATTCAGTTCCAGTAAAACCATTTAATTTTTTTCATACGGTTGGTAACATTATAATCCTGTAAAGTAGAAAGCTTGAGGTTAATCCTACACTAGGTCTGGAGCAGATATTCTAGGTTAACATTATATTGTCTTGCTAAAAGATTGCTAAATTGTAGCAGGTACTGTCCTGTGTTAGACTATTGTCCCCTGTCTGATCTGATGATTTAGTTGGTGCTCAAAACTCCCTCAAACAGTGTAATCAAAAACAGTTAGGAAATAAACACTTCATAGTAATCCATTCTGAAATGTTTCAGAGACATAGGGACTTTTTATTGTTCTCCACATCTTATACATTCCTAAAGTGGGTAATATTCTGATTTGAGGTGTCAGCATCCCCTTTTCTCTGTCCTCCCCTCTGGGCTATTTGTAAGCTATAAGTTAAGGCAATATTTGTTGGTCCAGCTGGTTGTCTTTGAAGTAGAATCAAAATGAAACCCTCTTATCTATGCTTAAACCCAAAGGCACACTTTTCAGCAGAAGCCATAATCAAGAATAGGAACCGAGCTGATTTTCTTCCTGACTCCTCTTCCCCCACTGATACCCACCTCCCTATCTGAAGCCTACAGGCATGAAAGCTAAATATAGTGCTGTTAGAGCAGCAGTGGCTGCTGGAGACTAATGTGTTAAAGGCAATCTTGTGTAAGTATAGTGCCTAGACAAAGTGTTTATCCGGATGAACATCAGATGAAATTTAGATGTCACTGACATTCTTACAGCAAAGCTCACGTGATTATGCACCAGATTATCTTAAATCTATTAATACATCTGGTGAATTTTTGCACTCCCTATGTCCAACCTGCAAAAATTTGCTCAAACCTGAATCCGCTGGAGCCATCCAGTAATTATGGGTGCAGATGATACACTTGAGAAAGGCTACAGTCGTCAATTCTGTGTTTAACATTTTTGTGTTAGGGGAGAGCACAGCACAGAGAAATGGAATAATAGTACAATAGTATTAGCTGCCACAGCCTGCAGCTTTTCGGAGAGATTGTACTGCATAATGAACAGCGTAGTGCATGGTTATATTGAAATCCTGACAAAAACTAAGAATCTTCCATAACTGAGTAAATTAAATCACACAATAAGCCTTATTTGCTAATATATTTGGGAGTCAGAGTTTTGAAGAATACATAATTAGGGTACTTTATAAATTTCCAATCTGAATCCTGTATCCAATGGGTATATTGACCAAAATTTGTGGTAAGTGCAGGCGGAAGGGTGCTCCATGTCAGTAACTTCCATTTTCCTATTGGTAGTTTAAATCTGGTTTCAAGTCAAAGCGATGTCTTTGCATGCAACAATATTGTCAACAAGCAAATATATGACAAATCAAATTGAAATATTCATGTGCAACAGCTCAGGAAGTTAAAAACATTAAAATCCTCTATTTTTAACTCGAAGTTTTAGGCAGGTAAGAAGGTATAAAGCTTGAAGGTAGCAAAAATTTGTTCTAAAATATTTTTTCAATCTGACGAAATTTGATATTCCACAAATAAAAACTAGTTTTCCAGAGTCAATGAGGCTGGTGAGCAGTAATTGTGAACCTCGGTTCACAAAACCAGTTATACCTCATTCAAGAACATGTAACTTTTTTCAAGGATTATTAGAATGTGACTCACAGTGTGGAAGTGGAATTTTTCATCAAAATATGACTGTAATGTGGATTGAAGGCTGTGGGAACCTCTGCAGCATATCCCATGAAGGAGCTAGACATACTGACAGCAACTCCTGGACTACTGCATTGTTCTTTGGATGTCTGAACTCCCAAAGTTGCTGTAAGTTTCAGTGGATAATTCAGCTGACCCTATCAAAAAACTTCAGAGTATGTGTGAAATTTGTCCACATTGTCCACTCTATTGTGGATGAAGACACTAAGTTGGTATGTTTGTTCCTTTTTGTATGTAAGATTCATAATACCTTTTGATGTCATAAGGATTATACTCTAGATAATCATGTTGGTTACTTTCTAATTTCTATAGATGCTGTATGTTTATCGCAGCAAATAATGTGATTGCTTATGTAAAAACGTGTGAGTTTTCACTTTTCATCAAATTAGTACAAGTATAAAAATGAGTGTGTTTATTGTTTCTAATAAGAACTTAGGTTCTGACATCACGGTTAAAACCTGTTGATAACTTTGGTTTTTATACGTTCAATCCAAGAGATAGACCAATGTTTAGAAATTACGCACATGCTTAATGTGTTTTACATATAAACCTTAGCATTTCCATGGTTTGTTTTTTTAAAAATTAATGTACAGGTTATATTTTTCTTGACCTAGGAAATATCAGAGGGAAGTGAGAGTGCGTTTGAAACTTGTTGATCTGGAGCTGACATCACGCTTCCTTGGAGCCAAAACAGACACAACACTGCTAGAGGCAGAAGCTACACTCCTGGGGTTGTTGGACATTAAGGATACAAATCAAAGAGATTGAAAGTTATGAGCAATGATGTAATTTTGTTTCCATAAAGAATACGTGTATCTTGCTTTACTATTTTATAAGGAGTAAACTTTTATAGGGTGCACTAGCTTGTGTGTTGGTCAATTCAGACATTACAGATATTTTTATTGATACAGCTTCAAAACGGCAAATGTGAAACAACCTTTCACTTCTCTGAAAGAATGATGTTTTCCTGCTCACTCTGATATAATCCTCCTGTTGTGTACACACTGCTGTGATTTTCGTTCGAACAAAATTCCAAATTCTTATTGTTCCCCTGAAATACTGGTCTCCACAGAGGTAAGCTTTTCCAAGTTGCTGTATTAAGAGGCTGTTCATCTCAGCAACATCCAATCATAGGAGCGCATACCTATGCAGTTCCTAACCCTACCACTGTTCAGAAATGTTCTTGGACATGCCATTAGATTGAGATTAACCCATTAACTGACTTGGGTTTTGCTTTAAAGAAAACAAAAAAATCTGTAAATACTCGACATGTTCGACAGTCTGTGGAGAGATAAATATTGTTAACATTTCAGATTGATGCTTTTGTTTAATAGGTATGAAAAAATCTAAAATGTTTGTGTTTGAGCAAATGTATTTCCATTTATTAAAATATGCACTTGAACAGTTTATTCTTTGTCACTGAAAGGATTGATGGTAAAGTGACATATATCCAATAATCCTATGACAATTGGCTGGACAAATAACCAATTTTTTAATGTACAATGTATTTACCTAAACTGTACCTAGAAACTGATATTTTTACTGTATGTAACATTGGCATTGTCCTAGTCAATATGTTGGTAATTTATTCTATTGCAGTCTGTTGAGATAAGCTGTATTGTTTGCTGTTATATTTTAGATTATCATCACACATGACATTGCTGTTTGTGGGATTGTGACGTGGACCTCTGTTTTCAAATAAAGTATTGCAAAATATGAAGGATTTGACAAACGTTTCATTTTAAGAATTAGTTACACAATGAAAATTGTAGTGCAAAAAAATCTGTAGGGAGACCATCACTGTTTGCCCATTTTTTTTTTCTCATTTTTGGTTTGGAACTATGAGCTGAAGTTGAAAATCAAACTTTGAACAGAGCTTATTTTTTTAAAAAATAGAGAGAATGAACAAACTGATGTTTGCAAATGGGAGCAGGCCTGGAAAGATAATTGCAGGGTAATTATTGTCCTAAGATCACTAGGATGTGGCAGCTGTTAGGATATTGTATTGGTCAACCAAGAGAAGGCCAGTGCAGGCAAGCCAACCATAGAGAATGCAGAAAAATGGAAAACCATAGATTGAACTGTTTTTGACTCGGTCTTTGGTTAGAAGATTGTTTGCTTAGAAGCTGCTGAACTGTAACACTGTGCTTAAGATTTACCTCTAGTTTTATATTCAGTTAAAGAATTGTTAAAGGTTCTGAAAACAAAATCCCAGATTATAAGAAATAAGTGAATATTCCTGGGATCCTGCTGGGAGCTGTTTTCATTGTCTGGTGATTTCAGAATTCAAACAAGATACAATTCCATGTAATACAATGGATTGTTTAAGGATTCTATAAAGACCTGATACTCATCATCGAACTGGCAAATTACAACTCTTATTCTCTTAATTTATGCTTTAACTGTATATGTCTGTGTGAGAGTCAGGGTTACGTTTAAAGAAGATTGGTTTTAAATCATGGACATTAATTAGATTACTTTCTTTAGCTTTGTTCTGCTAATGTTTCAGTATTAATAATAAATTGTTACTTTTTGATTAAGTTATAAACTTGGTGTCTGATATGTAAAGTCTGATTAATTAGCCAGTTTTGAGGGTCATTGAATATTTTAATTTCAGTGATAATAAGCCTGATTTAGTTTGGCTTGCTATTCCTGTGTTGAAACATTTTTTTTTGAAGTTACTGTAAGATGCAAAGAAATATTTAATCAACTGAAGTACACATTGTTAGTTTTTTCTAACTTGGCTACCCTTTTTATTTTAAATAAAAACTTCCTACTAAGCCAATAATTAAAATGAACTCCTAAAAAACTTTTGAAAGATGACACAAGTGATAAACCTGATATGTGAGAGATCTCATGAAGTTCATTTTAAAGTGTTTGACTGACTGGTCAAAATAATTGCTAACAACTAGTCTTCAAGGGGGAAAAAAAAAGTAATACTTAACATTTTGCCCCAAAACACTTTGTTACAAATTAAAGTTTTGAAACTGCGAATTTTCTTTTAGAAATGCTGGTCCTTTCTCACCTCCGTCTCACCTAAATTTATGATTCCAGTATGTGAGATGTGATGCAAAGTATCTCAGTCACCCTAAAGTGCCTCACCCATGTAGCCATTTTTCATGCAGAAGTCTGCATTGTTGATGTTAGCAAGCTATTTGACTTTAGGGACATCACAGTCAAATATTGTCCTGTTCTCTTCAGTCGAAGCACTAAAGAAATTTGTTGCATTCTGTGCTAGGTAGAAAGCAACCTTGTTTTATTTAATAATTTGAGTAGCTAAAAAAAATTGAAAACAATTCTGATAGGAAGTAAGTGAAATAGATATCAAATGTAAGGCAGCAGGCCAAGCAGCATCAGAGGAGCAGGAAAGCTGACGTTTCGGG
>NC_063335.1:20210963-20236547 GCF_021869965.1 Rhincodon typus
GCTGCTTGGCCTGCTGTGTTCATCCAGTTCTACACCTTGTTATCTCAGATTCTCCAGCATCTGCAGTTCCTACTATCTCTAGATATCAAATGTGTTGATTTAATCAAGAAGTGAATTTTTATAAATGCTGTAAGATTTATTATCTGCATAAAAGGATTACAATTATATATAAATTTTCAAGATCACTGGACATCGCAAAAACTTTTACAGGCAATGAAGTACATTTTGAGGCTTAATCACTCCTGTAATGTAGAAAGTGCAGAAGTTAATTTGCACTCAGCAAACTCCCACAAATAGGATGGGGTGAGCAGATAATTTTTTTTTGTGATTTTAATTGATGGGTAAATGTTGACTAGGGCAATGGGGCTAGCCCCTGTGTTCTTTGAACTATCGCCATGAAATACTTTAAATCCACCCAGACAGGCAATTGAGACTTTAACTTCCTAACTGAAAGATGGCACCTCCGGCAGTACAATATTTATTCTTGTTTGGAATGTCCACCTTGATTTCTGATGAGTTTAAAATTAGATTTCACACGTCATTACCATTAATACTGAATTCAACAGGCATGTTTGCATTCCATAATCTATTGACTAATAAATATTATTTTGGATACTGCATCATATTGGATTCTTTATTGTGTTCCTATATTGGAAAAATATATTACACTGTTTGTTTTAAACATTTCACAGTTTTCAAGGAAATCGATCAATTTGCTTTAGCCATCGCAATGTATATATAGTGCTATTTCTTAACTATAGTCATTAACTTATTTGCTATCTTTCTTCATTTATACATCTATTCACCCAAATTGTTTCTTTAACATTACATAGACATGATACTGTGTCATATGCAGGAGGAAATAAGTGGTAGAAAAAATAAAGTGAGCTGTTAAAGAGCAGCAATTGTTTGGAATATTTCTCCCTTGCCCTTTGGTCTCTGGTCTGGAGCATCCATGCACACGCTAGATCACAGGGGAGCAGCAGTTTCATTTACCGATTCAACGACTTTGAAAAAAGTCCCTGTTCCTAATTAGTGTTGCAAGTTGTACAGATCAATGGTGGGTTAAACTGAGCTGCCCACTCAAGTGGTGGGCGTACCATTTCATAAAAGGAAGAGGTTCTTCTCTTTCATGGTGCTGGGTTCTTTCAGTTCAGCTACAGTGGGCTTGATTCTTGTGTGAAAAACAACTGCCACAATGCTTAAATCCTAACCTCCTCACCCCTGACGGCATGGGAAAGTGCACTCCTCAGCTGTTAGTTATATAAAGGCTGTTGCAGTCATGAGAAATGTTGATAAAAGAATGCAGTTTAACATCTCTCCTCCTACCCTCTCTGTCAGCTGGTCTAGCGAGCTGCTTAATTGGAAAAATGCTTTTCTGGGTGTGTTTGCTGTAATTAACCATGGTGCAAAATTATTGTGGCTATTTATTGTTTCCAAAGAAAATATGCAATTCACTCCATGTTTATCCTATAGTTTTTTTTAAATCTCACAAATTTCAGATTTTTTTGGCAATCTTGATTCTTGTGACATGTTGATCTAAGATTTGAAATACATAGTTTAACTAGACTTTCTATTTTAAATGTTTGTCAAAACCTCTTGTTTCTGAAATTCTGAAGGGATCTCCTGAAGTGTAGTGGTTTATAGTGTAAATTTTGTTTCATTCCAATCCTTTGTGATTGTAAACAAGGTGTATTATTAAAACAATTCTAGAAAACAATGGCTACAAAGACAGCAGTTGCTGAAAGGTATTTGTTAATTTATTATTTAATGTTTTGAAAATGAAAGTTAATACAGAACTACTTTAAAAGGACTCTGCAGGATTCAATGGCACAGCTCATTGGAGAACACAGTGCTACAATTGAACGATGAGAGTATTCATCTGAGGTACCAATGAAGGAGCCATCGGAGAAGTAGTGGTTATATAACACTAAATTTCTATTTTAGTAGTCTTCTATTTGTGCAAGAAAGGGAAAGTTGTGCAAGTTAAGTTGTTCCAAAACTTGGGGGGTGCAATTCAATGTATCTTGATTCTAGGAAAACTTGAATCTTAATTTTCAATGCAGCAGTTTACTGTACATGGAAACACTTAGCTTCCCAAATGGCCAAGGATATAATTGGAAACCCTTTAACTTTTAACTGTTCTCACAAGTCAATCGAGCTGTGGTCTCGGAGCAGGATTCCAGTTAGCCTCCTTTGCTGGCAATGTTTCATGACTTTCATCTGTAAAGGCTGTAACTTGCACTGCATTTCTAAAAGACTAGAGAAGAACATGGAGACCTGATCTGTTCAAAAGTAGATTCTCGACTCAGTTGCACTGTTACAACAGAGAATATAGCCATGTAGAATCAAGCTACTTCTCCAAAAGGACAGAAGCCATCTGGACAAACAGAAATGCTTCCTGAAGGCAGTTTACATTGTATTTGTATTTACTTAAGGGTGTTCATGGACTACTCAATAATTTAAGCAAGAGCCAAGAATATGACTATCAATACTTCCCTGCAATTGCCTAGTAAGAGATGCGACAAAAGACCTCTACTTACAAAAACAAAATCCCAGGATTTGGAACACCTGAATATTTTCAGAATTTTCTGTTTATATTACTGTCCTTGTTTATTTACTTCCTGAGCCCATTGTCAACCCAACCAAAATCACATATTCATTATGTGGAAAACTGACAGTAATACTGTCATATCACCAACTGCTGATTAAAAGCATGGTGTAATCAAAGCGATTTCCTGTTCTCAAATTAAAATTGATTGAGACCTTATCTGAATTGACGAAAAATCAGTAAGAGTGTCCACCTGTAATCAAGCATGTGGTGAGTGGTAGACCTTAGCTTCACTTAACTGAGAAAAACAGATGAACAGTCAATTATTAATGGGCAAATGCTGGACTAATGTGAGTTAATAACTTAAAATTATTCCAAAAACAAAATGCCATCTTTATTCATCATAATTATATAGAGTGAGATGTCAAATGTTAAAATGAAATAGCTGTTTAACATTATAACATTTTCTTCAGTGTAATGGATAGCTCTAAGGACACATTTTTGATGTAACACAACAACTAATTGTTAAATATAATTTTGAAGTTTTAAAATTCATTATACTAATCAGATATTTCAAGTATTGGATAATATGGTGCAATCCTACTGATCTATTGTAACCAACTTAAAAAATCATAGCAGTGCCCTTAATATTTTACTTTGGCATGTGTGCTAAGGTACTTTGTGCAGCACAGACTAATTAACTGAGCACCAGTCATTTTAGCACAGGTTGAGTAATCAAGCCTGTGGCCCAACAGCATATTTTATGACAGTTACATAGTGCAGGGTAAATAATCGAGCTGGAGGAGTCTGCAGCTTTCTGGCAGTTTCATTGCACAGTCGGTAATGGAGCTGGCAGGGCGGAATCAATTACTGGCCAGTCAAGATTTTCCCACAGGTTGGGGCTTGGGAAAAGACATTTACTGCTGCCTAGACAGCTGGCATGGAGTGTCCACTGGGAAAGTGGTCTGCTGAATGAGAGACGGACAGTTCCATGTGAGAAATCTGGTGGTAAACTGGTGACAGTTCATAAATTAAAGAACAAACAGCAAAACTTGTATGTATTCTACTCTGAACAGTGCCAGCTCTATAGGACAATTAGAAACTTGACTTTTACTTTTCAGTGTTTCTTCTTTACGCACACATCAAATTTTCCATTTTAGTTTACATTTTAATTTTTTTATATCTCTAGGCTTTATGTAATCTAGACCAATATCATTGTTTAATATAAAATGAAGTTCTCCAGTGTAATAACCAATCTTACTACCAGATTAGAAAGAATGATGTGTATTTGAGGCAGGAATAGAATTAAAACCAATTTTGGTGAAGAGGGACGAAGGATTCCATGTTTTTGTAATTACTTCCCTGTAAACAGACAATTTCTGTGTTTCTGTGTTACTGTATCTGATGTAGAAAATCTAGTCAACATAGAAAATGAAAAGAAAACTTAATCAAAGACCAGACAAGGTAGTGGTTAAATTGTCAAGGACACATTTTCTGGGGAAGCCTTGATGACTGAGATATATCTCCAAAATTTTTTAAAAGCAAATAGTTCTGTCTGTCGACCCATCTCTAATCATTCACTTGTCAATGCAGAGGGTTAAATATTTTATGGGGCTCTTAAAGCTTGGCAATCCTTTGGTTGTTATATTTAATGAGTTAAATGGACATGAGAAAATAGCTCGTGAATGACAGATAAAAGCAAGACATTGACCTTTTCTTACAATCATGAATCAAAACAAGAGGAAGCCATTCAGCCAGTCAAATTGATACTTACCCATACTGCTGGAGAAATTCAGCTAGTCCCACTCACGCCCTTTTGCTATAATCGTGCAAGTTTTTTCAGGTGTCTATCCAATTCTTAATTGAAAGCCGTAATTTAATCTGCCTCAATGTAACTGTCAGGTAGTGCATTCCAGATTGGAGTGACTGGCTGTGTAAAAGATTTTCTTTACCTTGTTATCTTTCAATCAATTTAAATCAATTTAAACTTGTGTTCTATACTTCTTGATCCTTCCACAATGGGAACAGCATTTTTCTCTATCTACTCTGCCTAAACTGTTTCTGATTTTGAATACCTCCATCAAATCTCCTCTCAACCTTTGCTAAGATAAAGAAAATTCATTTTTTCTTTATAACCTGCTCATCCTCAGACCATAAATCTTCTTCCACCTGTTCTAACACCTGGACATCCTAATGTTGGCTGCTCACAATTTGACACAATACTTTTGTTGAGGCCAAACCAGTGTTCTATAAAGGCCCATCATAATTTTGTATTCTCTGCCTCGATTTACAAAGCCTAGCATTCCACATGCCTTTTTAACCACTTTCGGTGATTTATATATATAGACTCCAGGTCTCTCCTTTGCGCATTCCCTTTAGAATTTTAACACTTTATTTTGTATTGCTTCTCTTGTTCTGACCACCAAGTGTATCATTTCACATATCTGTGCAGTACTTTTTATATGCCTTATTTATTCCTATCCTTCCAAAATAGATTTGTACACATTAGCAATAATGTTTTTAAAAGGTGAATTTAATTATTTTAAAGACATAATGAAATAGTTCTTCAGCTGTAACGAATCATTGAAAAGGCGAGTCTTTATTTCACCTGAAAACTAACATTAGTGAACTTTAAAGGGAAGCGTCACAGTTGTCATGAGAGACTTTTGGAAGCAGACAGTTTCTCAGTTGGATAGCATGGTTACAGCAGCTAGTTGTGATTGTAATGGCAAAATAAATTATTCAAAGAGGCATGACAGGTACATGGCTTATAATGAGTGTTAAGTGCTCCAACTGACATGACCATCACCTGAATTTCTGGATTCAGGTCAGCTACAACATAGGTTACCACATTGATTTAGGATAGTTAAAACTATTTTTTAAAAAAATGCATCTTTTTATGTAATCAAAAGTTCTCTGGTTGTAACATGTTGACATGCATTGCATTTGTTGTGTACTGCAGATGGAACATTGTGAGATTGAGCAATCTTTACTGCGGAACTTGGTTTGTGTATAGCCCTGGATACTGATTCCATGAAGTGGCTGTGGCCGAGGTTGTGCAACCAAACTTATTCAGTAGAAACAGAAGGTGTTCCATAAGTTGGAGATTCAACTATATGACTAAGCAGTTTCTGGAAATGGGCAGAGAAGGAGACAAGTATTCAAGCATATCTCCTGGTTCATGAGTTTGTTGAAAAACCCCATGCTGACCATATGAGATCATTCTCCTGTCATCATCCTAAAATCAATCAACTGTGTGCAGTTAGCTGGAGCCCAGTCTTCCCTATGTAGTATTGCAAGGGATTCATTATGGAAGGCCTGTCTTTCAATTACATACTACTGTTGGGTGTTATGCAGCTCAGGTTGCCAGTAATTGGATATTTGGGAAAAACCAACAAAAGTGGCAGAATTTCCCTTCTCACAATCCGCTTTCACAATTTTACCATTACTGTCATGTTTCACAGATGTAGATTGGTAGAAGAATGACATATTCTAAAGGTAACTTTGATGCCTGCAGGATGCAGTATTAGCTTCAAACTGGAGCTAATCTTATGTGGAAGGTAAATGAGGTATCAAGACTTTAACTGAAGTGAATTAGAGTGACACTAACCACTCGACTTCCCCCTTCTCTGTAGTGCAAAATAATGGCACCTCTCACCAAAACTCAGTCATATGGACGCATTCTTAATTTACCCTTTTAATTTATTTAATTTGATTTATTGTAGTCACATGTACCTAAGTACAGGGAGATCATAGCAAACAAGAACATACAGATCATAGAGTGCTTAGACAGAGTGAGACATACAAGATTACAGCTGCACAGAAGTGCACAAAAACAAGAGCAACATTAGCTTTGAAATTAGAGAAGTCCAGTCAGCAGTCTAATAACAGCAGGGAAGAAGCTGTTCTTTAACATGTTGGCATGTATGTTCAAGCTTCTGTATCTTCTACCTGACAGAAGAGAGTATTACTGGGCAAGGAGTGGCCTTTGATGATGTTGGCAGCCTTTTCGTGGTAACGTGAAGCGTAAATGGATTCCATGGATGGGAGGTTGGCTTCCGTGATGGTCCGGGCTGTGCACATAACTTTCTGTAGTTGCTACACCAGGCCGTTTTGCATCTGGATAGAATGCTTTCTGTGGTGCATCTGTAAAAACTGGTGAGGTTCTTTATGGACATGCCAAATTTCCTAAGCTGCCTGAGAAAGAAGAGGCATTGTTGTTGCTTCTTGACCATTACATCTAATTGGGAGGTCCAGGAAGATTTGTTGGTTATTGTCACTATTTTATTACAGGTTGCAATTTGATGTGTCAAAGTGCCAAATCTCCTATCACCTGGACTGTTCGGTATTGAGCCTGTTCCTGAGGATTTGCACAATTTGCAAAGCAGTGTGTGACTTTTTTGAGGCTTTTTCAATTGTCAAATTTTGATTAGTTTATAAACCATTTGTACTGCAGTGCTCTTTTGATAAAATCCCTCAAGGGGATTTCAATCACTTGATGTTGGTTGTTGAATTATCAAAAGAGTAACCATGTTCAGGATGTACTTCCTCTCACATGGTACTGGCACATCCATCTTTATCAGCACAGTTCCTGTAAACTTTGTTTTTACTGAACAATGAACAAGTATAATTCCATTAACTTCAAAGAAAGTTAAACAACGAGAGATCAGTTTCACATGAGTGATACTAGATATAGGATACTTATAAACACAAGACTTGTATGGGATATCTATGTGCTGTGTGAAGAAGTGAAATAAACGTGGTGATCAAAGATTTAAAAGGTAATTGTTCACTAGAAGCACATATCAAATCTTTGAATGACCTATATCTCGAGGATCAAAAAAGAGGTACAACACAAAGCAAGATTTCAGATATGAGATAGCAAGAATTGCAGATGCTGGAGTCAGGGATAACAATGTGGAGCTGGAGGAACACAGCAGGCCAGGCATCAACAGAGGAGCAAGAAAGTTGACGTTTTGGGTCAGTTCCCTTCTTCAGAAATGGGAGAGGGGGAAGGGAGGTCAGAAATAAATAGAGGAGGGGTGGTGCTGGGGAAGGTGGGTGGGATGGTGACAAGTGAGTTTGTCAATGAACAAGTGCTCTACCAGAAACAAGATGTTGGATAATGACAAAAACAGAAGTTGCTGGAAAAGTTCAGCAGGTCTGGCAGCATCTGTGAAGAGAAATCAGTTAACGTTTCAGGTCCGGTGACTCTTCCTCGGAACTGGTGATGAAGGAGCTGTGCTTCAAAAGCTTGTGATTCCAAATAAACCTGTTGGACTGTAACCTGATGTTGTGTGACTTCTGACTAAATAAAGCTTGTTTGAAGTAGTTCTCTGGACTATTCTAGTGATGGATAGTAGATGATATCATCATGGAGAATCTACTGAAAAGACACTGTTCCCAGATAGCAAGATAGCTTATTGCCTGATAGGAATAAGTACAACTATATTTGATTTGGCTTCATTACTAGGACATCAGGGAGCTGGTACAAATACATATGTTCCCTCCAAAAGCCAGAGTAGTACCCCTTGCTTCTACCCACACGTGGTATGACATTATTAGAATGCGTGGAGCCAATGCGTTACAAACATTAACCCCTTCAGAACCATTACCTTTTACAACAATTTATGGCTCTGTATAGCAGTTTGAGCTATGCTACATGTGTAAAAGTGAAAGCTATCACTGTAATCAGTAATGTAATGGTAAATGTGTGATAATTTATTTTGGATAAGGTAGTTGTAAGTTTGTTATATTTTATTAATTAGATTTTCCATTTTCTTTATGCAAGGTACATCTAACTAACTGGCAGTGTAAATGCAGTTAAAACTTACTGGTTTACAGCATATATTTGAAAATTAGTCTAAGATTCCACCAATATGAAAGTATCATATTTAAATAAATTAACAATGTTGCATCAACTCACATTGCCTTTGAGCTCTTTCTAATTTAAGCCTCAATTTTTTCAATATCTGCATCCTTTGATAATTCAGTTTGTCCAGACACAAGGGAAAATGCCTTCAGACAATATGTAAAGTGCGGTGAGTATGCTTAAATCAAGCTGGCACAATTATCTCCTCCTCAGTCGCAGGCTCAATGCTCAGCAGTCCTGGTGATACGAGGTTTGGCACCCTGACACATCAAATGCCGGCAAGTTCCTATGGGAAGGGCAGAGGTAAAACACATCAACATAGGTCATCTGCTTGGCTGTTACAACAATTAATTTTGAATATTGGAAATACTCAAAACCTGTAGCATTTACATGTACATTTGAAGATTGGGCTGGTGACTGGCAGCCATCCTGCAGGGATTGAATTACACTTTGGTCAGGCATTTGCTAAAAAGAGTGAGACTGGGTCAGGAATAAACAGATCTTTCTAACCACTGTGGACGAATAGAAATCTTTTAAGCAGCACCTTTCAAAATTTCAAAATGAGTTTGCCATATGATCCCAGAAATGTCTATTCTGCTTTAACTGTACCGTGCAATGAACAAATGGTAAGACCAATCTTTTGTAAGCTCCATTTATTTCTATTTGCGCACTGATTTTTAAAAAGAGACATTTTCAACTCGGAACTGAACCTTAAATGAGCACATGTGAAGGATTTTGTTTACACCCAGAATTGCAAACAGGAAGGCACATGATCGTTCAATCAGAAAGTTAGTTCAACATGTCCTGGCTGGACCGAGCTTGCCTGCCACTTTGCTCAGTGCTGATTGATGGGAAAGTGAAAAACAGTGTCTAGTTACATCTTCAAGCGCAGAGTGTGATTGGCAAAAGTAGCTGTCAATTTTCTGTCACCATCGGAGGCAGATTCCTACCTAACCCCCAAGGTGGTCATGGGATCACTATTAGAGGCAACTTGGGTAAATTAGTCCCATAACTCTTAGAAATCCACCTCAGTGTCTCCTCCACTGGTCCTCTATGTTCTCTAATCATTCCCCTGCTGCCCTTGACTCCATCCACTCTCCCTCATGGGCTCAGGCTCACCCTTGCTGGCCTCCTCCATTCAATTCCTGATTGACCAATCAGAGTGTTCTGACAGAGTGCCTCTGTGAAATGCCTTGAGATATTTTACTATTTTAAAGAGACTATAATAATACAAATTGTTGTTCTTGTTGGGTTGAGAAAAGAAGACTCAATTGTAATTCCCTTTCTCTGGCTACCACCCCATCGATCCCTTATTGGGAAATGATTTTATGGACATAAAGGGCCTGAACTTGCCCTCCCTTATGTCAAATGTTATGTCAATCACAGCTTGCTGGTTTTCACTATCAAAGCCAAATAGAGTGTTTACTATCATCATATTCAATATATGTCTTTGACTAAAGAATGGAAGCTATTATCAGAGACATTATAAAGCCCAATTTTTCTGCATTTAGAATAAAAATATGACCCAAGGAAAGAAAGGCCTGCATTTATTTAGTGCCTAATCACTCCAAAAAAAGTTGCAATGCACTTCATGTGACTGCTTTTGAAGTTCAACAACTATGTTGACAGTCAAAGATGCCTGTTCAGGTACACATATTTTGTACAGCAAAATTTTGTAAATTTTCTTCCTAAATATGTTTTTATAAATCATATCTTTTAAAAGGAAATTGGATTATTCTCTTAATAGAAGAAATGTGTAGGACTAGTAGTAAGTAACAGGGCTATCTGAGTTGCACAATTGGAGACCTGGTGTTGACACAAACAGCCAAATTTGGAATCATTCTATAATTTGATTTTCTTCGATGGAAGAAGAAAGCTTTGATGGAAGCCTTCAATGGCTGAATCAAGTTACAGTTCCACATTTACTTTGTACCTCTTATACTTAGCCTAGATGACATTTATTTATGTGTAAGCTTTAATGGCGAAACTGCTTAGCCAAAAGGCCTATCCTCAAACAGCATCAGGGCGGCGCAGTGGCTCAGTGGTGCTGCCTCACAGTGCCAGGGACCTGGGTTTGATTCCAACCTTGGGTTACTGTGGGTGTGGAGTTTGCACATTCTCCCTGTGTCTGCGTGGGTTTCCTCCGGGTGCTCATGACATCTTGGTGTTTGGGACTGGAAACATCTGCCTGGTTTTCATCCTCTAATTT
The DNA here is from genome assembly GCF_021869965.1 of Rhincodon typus. Classification (NCBI taxonomy): domain Eukaryota; kingdom Metazoa; phylum Chordata; class Chondrichthyes; order Orectolobiformes; family Rhincodontidae; genus Rhincodon; species Rhincodon typus. Next base: position 20,221,596 of record NC_063335.1, read on the forward strand.
AGGGGCACTGAGACTAATTGCTGTTTCTCTATTAGCTGTCAGTTGCAAGCAATTAATTCAGCCTAGATCAATGATCTTTCTGGACCTAATTTGGCCTGCACTATTCAGCTACTCACTGGATAAACTCACTAGTGGGGATCAGTTAGCTCAGTTGGCTGATAGTTACCATATGATGCGGACTGCTGCCAACTACCTGGGTTCAATCTTCACTGGCTGTGGTCATTAATGGAGGCCCTATCTTCTTGCTGTGCCTATGTTTATAGAGTGAACTGCCAGTTTCTGATTAGTTAGTAACTCTCTTCTAGAGTGCATGATGTCCCTCAAATTATGAGTAGCTGAGTTTTTTTTTGTCTAATGGAGAGAAATACCTACGGTCCTTTGTGGCTATGGTTAGATAATGGTGATAGATAAACTCATTGCAGAGTGGCAATGCTGATGATATTGTTAACACTTTCAGTTTCCTAAATGGAACAGAGCGACACCATTCATTGATATATGAGAACAGTCTTGTGAAAAGCAGATCATATCTGACTGACCTAATAGCTAACAAACATTGACAGAGATTCAATGATTGTCATAAATGTGGATTTTCATTTAAAACATTGGTAGGTTCTGCATAATAGACTGAGTTAACCTGACTGAGTATTATAGTATACGATAGAACTGGACAAGTGACAGAAACTTTGTCATTTCAAATGCTCATTAGTTAAATTGTATCATGATAGGCATGATTGTACAATGATATTTAATTTTGAAAAACCCGATCATTTGTGGGACTAACATCAGATCATAGAATCCCTAGAGTGTGGAAACAGACCCTTCGGCCCAACAAGTCCACACCGACCCTCAGAACATCCCACTCAGACCCATTCCCCTAATCTACACATCCCTGAACACTATTGGCAATTTAGCATGGCCAATCCACTTAACTTGCGCATTTTTGGATTGAGGGAAGAAACCCACACAGACACAGGAATAATGTGCAAACTCCACACAGACAGTTCCCCAAGATTGGAATCGAGCCCTGGTTCTTGGTGCTGTGAGGCTGCAGTGCTAACCACTGAGCTACCGTGCCACCCTCAGAACAGTAACTATGAAAATTTTCAGATTGCTATGTGACCACATTTAGTTCATTAATATCCTGACTTGGAAATCTGTTTTCAAAACATCCAAGAAAAGACACCAAGTGAAATAAGTGCACAGAGGCTGGTATCTTATCACCAAGTCACTCTTTATTTACATGTGCACAGCCAGCTCAGAGTCAGTCACTGAAGTGAGGAGATTCTGAAACTTGTATGTATATCTGTCAGCCAGGGCTACCTGATTGGCCCAGGTTAACGACCCCAATCAATGATTATATAGTCAATGAGATCCACCTGCTTCCAATCACTGTGCCAAGGATTGCCTTATAAGGTTTTTTTATATTTACTCATGTAATGTAGGAGTCACTGGCTGGGGTCCAGCATTTATTGCACATCTGTTGTTCCCTTTGAGAAGGTGGTGGTGAGCTGCCTTCTTGAACAGTCTATGTGCTGTGGGTAGAACTACAATGCTCTTAGTGAGGGAGTTCCAGGATTTTGACCCATTGACAGTGAAGGAGTAGCAATATATTTCCAAGTCAGGATGGTGAGTGGCTTAGAGGGGAATTGCAGATGGTCATGAGCCCATGTATCTACTGCTGTTGTCTTTCTGGATAAAAGTAGTTGAAGGTTTGGAAAGGGCTGAGCCTTGGCGAATTTCTGTTGTGCATTTTGTAGATGGTACACACTGCTGCTACTGAGTCTTGATGAAAGAGGGAATGAATGTGGATGTGGTGTTAATCAAGCAGGTAACTTTGTTGTGGATTGTGTCAAAATCCTTTAGTGTTTTTGGAATTCATCAAGGCAAGTGGGGAGTATTCTATCACATTCCCGACCTGTGCCGTGTACGTGGTGAACAGGCTTTGGCGAATCGGAAGGTGAGTTACTCACTGCAGGATTCCAAACCTCAAAGCTGCTCATGCAGACACAGTATTGACATAGCCACTCCAGTTCAGTTTCTGGTCAATGGTAGAGCCCCAGGATGTTGATTGCAATGCCATTCAATGTTAATGAGTGATGGTTGAGTAAATTCTTGTTGGAGATGGTCATTGGGTGACGTGAATATTAGTTGCCTCTTGACATGCCCGATATTGTCCAGGTCTTACTGCATTTGGTCATGTGTCATTAACAGAGGAGTTCCAAAGTCAAAAACAAATTGATTGCATAGATATAAAGCTGTCTAGAAGGTAACAAGCTGACAGCCGGGTTAGAAGAGACATTCTTGGAAAGCAGGTTAGTTATTCATCTTTTGCCAAGGCCACCATTTTCAACGCATATTTGTAGTTGATGGGAGTTTATTCTTGGCATGTGACAGGAAATTGTGTTTTATATAATATTGCTGTTGGACATGCTTTTGCATCAGAGCCATGACAGGAAGTGAGTATTTATTGCATTAAAAAGGAGCTACAGCTGCATAATCCCAGCCACCTGCAGTCTGACTTTGTTTCCCAGGCAGCAGACAGGACAGACCTCACTGTCACATCTGTTATATTAAAGATACAGAGACAGGATAGACTAAAGTGGGACAATGTTATTTTAAGGCAGCACCGCTTAATCCTTTGGTCAATTACATAATTGAGAAGCCATGCTCTTCTTTAAAATAGTCTCTAGAAAAATGAAAGTAAATAAATGTATTTTTTAAAACATGCTTTGAACAAAAGAAAACACACTTTCATCAAGACAAATTGTCTTCTTCGCAATGGCTCTGTTTCTGCAGTCAGCAGATGAAACAGCAATCATCACTGACCACGAAGGAAGCTGCCTACAACAATCCAGTGATTGTTGCAATTGGTTTTTGCTTTCCCCAACAGCAGGTAGAATTAACACCAGATCAATATCTGGTCCTGCAGCAGCAATTATATTAACAAGCAGATAAGCAGCTAATCACATTAAAATATTTGTACACAGCAAACTAAGAAGTTATAGACCTTCACTTTAAATTTAAATTTCATTTGCAATACACATGTATTTCTAAACAAAAATTGAATTTTTATTATCATTGTAGACGAAATAACTCCACAAGGCCAGCATCCTGTCACCAAGTCACCCTTTATTTACAGAGAGATAGCAAGAACTGCCGATGCTGGAGTCAGAGATAACACAGTGTGGAGCTGGATGAACACAGCAGGTCAGGCAGCATCAGAGGAGCAGGAAAGCTGACATTTCGTGTCGGGACCCTTCTTCAGAAATGGGGAGGGGGAAGGGAGCTGGGAAATAAATAGAGAGAGGAGGGGCGGGGCTGGGGAAGGTAGGTGGGATGTGATAGGTGAGTGCAGGTGGAAAGACAGGTGGGGATTGGTCATTGGGAAGGGTAGGGTGGATAGGTAGGAGAGAAGATGGACAGGTTGTGTCAGGTCAAGGAGGCGGGTATGAGAGGGAGTGTTGGACATGGGACGAAGCCGGGGGTGGGGAGATTTTAAAACTGGTGAATTCCATGTTTAGGCCATTGGACTGTAGGCTCCCAAGGTGGAATATAAGGTGTTACTCCTTCCGTTTGTGGGTGGTGTCATTGTGACACTGGAGGAGGCCCAGGATGGACATGCCACCCAGGGAGTGGGAGGGGGAGTTGAAATGGTTTGCGAATGGAAGGAGTTGTTGTTTGTCATGTACAAAGTGCAGATGCTCTACAAAACAGTCTCCAAGTCTACTCTTGGTCTCACCGATGTACAGGAGGCCACATCGGGAGCAGCGGATACAGTAGACCCTTAATTTACACATGCTCAGTACATGGACTCTGACTAGCTGGCTCAGAACCAGTCCCTACAGTGAAGAGAATCCCTGAGACTCTTGTTTATATCTGTCAGCCAGGGGTCTCTGATTGGCCCAGATTAACAGCCCCAATAAGGGAACTCATAGTCAATGAGATATGCCTGGCCAACCATGTTCCAATCACTGCAATAGAGAAACTTGATGTTCAGAAAACAAAGAAGTTAGGTCACAGGGCCAATGAGGGTGTTTCACATTAATTATGAAGTTAGAATTCCATTAAAACACAGTTACGCCTCATTCATCAATTTTTGCAAGGGTTTTTGCACTGAATGGAACAGTGTATGAATGGAAGTATCTGGCAATTCATATCATGTATTGCTTTCGCTTTGGTAGGGGCTGGGGGGACCTTAACAGGCCATCCTCTGGCCAGATAAATCATAGAAACCCTACAGTGTGAAAACAGGCCCTTTGGCCCAACAAGTCCACACCGACCCTCAGAGACCACCCAGACCCATCCCTGTATAACCCACCTGATCTACACATCCCTGAACACTATGGGCAATTTAGCATGGCCAATCCACCTACTCTACACATCTTTGGACTGTGGGAGGAAACCAGAGCACCCGGAGGAAACCCACGCAGACATGGGGAGAATGTGCAAACTCCACACAGACAGTTGCCTGAGGGTGGAATTGAACCTAGGTCCCTGGCGCTGTGAGGCAACAGTGTTAACCACCGAACCACCTGCCACCCCCAGTGTAGAATCACTGACAGCAAAGTATGGGTTTCCACAACATTCTGCATCTGGTGGACCTTAGAATATTTACATGGTAACCGTTTGGCCTGTTGCTTTTGTTCATCGATTGATATTTTGAGTGAATGGGCCACACCCATCATAACAATGACGAAGAAAGATGGGTCAGCATCTGCAATGGTTTCGAAGTCACTATTAATCTGATACTGTGTGCTGAGCACTATCCTTTGCTGGATTAGCTGGAGGTCGGCTTTTCAGTAAAATTGACCTTAGTCAAGCTATCTCCAGAGGAATATAAATCCTGAGTCACAGAAATGCTTGAAAATTGTAACACATAAAGAACTTCTCAAATATAAGAGATTTCCATTTGGAATCATATCTGCACCCATGTTATCCCAACAAGTAACACAGAATAGGAAGGATTTAAAGGCATGAATGAGTTGAACCGAAGGATCTGTTTCTGTGCTGTACGATTCAATGACTCCATTTTCTTTTACCTGAATCACATGCACATACAACTTAAGCTCATTCACAATGTCATTACCAATGTATTCTGCAATATATAAATTTTGTTGAACTGTAATTCAATTATATATTCACAATATTAATTAGATGGAACTATATAGAAAATAAACATTCAAGGATTGGGATAAAGTTGTTAGTTTTCCAAAATTCCTTGGACTCTGGAATGGTTCTACCAGAATGGAAAAGAGCAAATGTGACTCCGTTCTTCAGAAAAGTGGGTAGTTGGGAGTCAGAAAGCAGAAAGCTACAGGCTACCTAGCTTAATACCTGTCAAAGGGAAAATACTGGAATCTTCTATTGAGGAGGATTGAGCAGCATATTTAGAAAAGCTCAGTGACATTAGGCAGAGTCAACATGGTTTTGTGAAAGGAAAATCATGTTTGACAAATTTATTGAAGTTTTTAGAGGAAGAAACAAGCAAGGTGGATAAAATGTAGTCAGTGGATGTACTGCACTTAGGCTTCCAGAAGGAATTTGACAAGGTGCCACATCAAAGGTTACTAAGTAAAATGAGAGCTCTTGATGCTGGGAAAAACATATGAGCATGGACAGAGGATTGGTTAACTGATGGGAGAGACAGAAAGTAGGAATAAGGGACTTATTTTCAGGTTGGTAGGTTGCAACAATGGAGACTTGCAGCTAGGAGTAACTCACCTCCTGACTTCCCAAATCCTGACCACCATCCACAACGCACAAGTCAGACATGTGGTAGAATACTCTCCACTTGCCTGGGTGGCTGCAGCTACAACAACACTGGAGATGCTTGACACCAATCAGGACAAGGAATCGGTGCTGAGGCTTCCACTATTCGCAATTAGTATTAATGAGTCAGATCAAGGCACCAAAGGTACGATTGCTAAATTGCTGATGGCTCAAAAATAGGAAGGAATGTAAGTTCTGAAGAGGCTATAGAATTAAAATTCGGTTTTATTGTCATGTGCCCTCAAATACAGGGATACAGAAGTACAAGGGGTACAATGTTGCCATTCACAGCGCCATCTTAGGTACAAGGTACCTAGGTACAAACTCTTAGGTAAAAACTAGCAAAACAAAGAAATAAGTTAGAAGTTCAACATTACAGTTCTCAGTATAAAGAAATAAATAAGAAATAAAGTTAAAAGTTCCAAATTATGGTCGTTCTTTAGTCATTGGCCTGCGGTCACTCCACGCTGGACTTTCCCCATGAGGGCTTGATCTCTCAATCCCTGCGCTTACCCATAGCAGCTGCTTTGCCACAGGCTGCCACCCTCCTTGCTCTGGTGCCACTCCGGGCTACCAGCTGCTCCCATGATGCTGCTGACCACCAGAGTTCTGCCTGGGCACACCAACTGCCTCGTGGTTGATCACCAAAGTCCCACTCTGGGCCTGTAGCCACTGCCATCACCGCTGCTGCCTCCATGGCCACTGCCTCCCTTCGAGCTCCCTCCAGAAGGTAAGTAGAGAAAAAAAGTTTTAAAACCCAAAATAAAAGAAAGAAAAAAGCAAGAAAAGCCGATGAGTTCTGGCTCAGGGGCCCTACTGTGCTGCCATCTTCTTTTAATAATGGGTATGCAATGGTATATGGTTAGTCAAGGAGTGGGGAAATAAAATTGGCAGATGAACTATCATGGAGGAAAATGTGAACTTGTCTACTTTGGCAGGAAGAATAGAAAGGCATCATATTATTTAAACTGAGAAAGATTGGAAACCTTCCAAATATAGTGGGATCTGGGTGTCCTTGTGCATGAATCATAAAGTTAGTTTGTAGGTACAACAACTGACTAGAAAGGCTATCAAAAAGTTGTCATTTATTTCAAGAGGAATGCAATGTAAAAGTATGTAAGTTTCACCAAATTTACACAGGGCATTGGTCAGACTACATACTGTGTACAGTTATGGTGTCCTTCCAAAAAAAGGGTATAAATGTGTTAGAAGCAGTCCAGAGTATGTTCACTTGACTGAAAACTGGGGTGAGGGGGTTATCACATGAGGAATGGTTGTGTAGGTTGAGAAGTGGTCATTGGATGTTTGAAAAATAAGAGGTAATCTTATCGAAATATCTAAGATCCTGAGGGCACTAGATAGGTGGATGCTGAAAGGATGTTTCCCCTTGTACAAGAGACTAGACCTAAAGGACAGTGTTTAAAAATAAGGAGGTTTCTATTTCTGGTGGAACGTGAGTTAAGAAAACAAAGATGCCCATTGTCAATTGTGCTTCATCAGAGACGACCAGAAAGCCCCTGGACTAAGATAAAAGGAAGGATTGGTAGCAGCACTCTACCACGACCTCAAATTTTTGGGACACAGTCCTTCTCATCACTGTTACATACTTTTTATCGCCTTCCCTCCCTAAAGAGCCTTGAAACTTTTTAAAGTTTAATACATTCGAGGGTAGTGAAGTGTGAAAGGTCAGGAGCAAGCGTTTTGCCTTTGTATGGGTTTTTAAGATGTAAGATTGAAATTTTCATTAATATAATTTACTGTGTTTTGAGAAAAATTGGTTCTAATTTGCTTCATTTATTTCCTCAATACCAAGGAGATTTAGGTTTAGAATTAGATATGGGTTTTATTGTCATGTGTACTCAAGTACGGGTACAGGAGTACAGTGAAAACTGTACAATGTCGCCACACAGAGTGCCATCTTAGGTTCAATGTACCTAAGTACAAAATCTTATTACAGAAGTAGAAAAATAAAGAAATAAGTTTAAAAGTTCAGCACTACAGTCTACTTAGTATAAAGATAGAAAAATAAAGAATTAAAGTTAAAAAGTCAAACGTTACAGTCTTAAGACAGGGGCCTGCAGATGCTCCAAGCTGGGCTTTCTCCAGAGGGCTCACTCTCCCCTGCGCTCAGCATACTTTCACCCACACTGGACTAATTGTTTTCAAGTTGTTTATTTGCTACTTTAACTATGAGCTACGAGGGAGGAAATTAGTAGGTTGATGAAGATGTGTAATTAGCTGTTTTCTGGCTCATTGTTTTTATCCTGTGATGGTTGAGCTATTTGAGTACATTAAGAGCTAAGTTGTGTCTGCAAAGCACAAGCTGCCAACAAAGAAGTGAGCTTATGCTGCCTTTGCTCTGGGTGTTCAGTCTTGAGATACTGTTCCACAGGATATTTCCCCACAAACATTAATACTTGTGCGAGGTAAGTAAGAAGAGTTTGATTCTTACAGCGTTTAGTATGAATTGAGTTTGGACGAACATACAGGTTAGACACAGAGTAAACCTTGGTGCTGTTTGTGTGATATGTGAATCATCATCGAGAGTATCTATGGTAGGACGTTTACATTGTTTTGAAAAACTTACTCCCTTGAACAGTTTATAACTCTCTAAACAGGAAAATAGCCACATTCTGCAGCATCAGAGAAAATGAGTGGTTTCTGGATTGATTCTCCAAAGAGATTTGTCATCAGAGAGGCAGTGCAAATACTATTCTGGGCATGTGGATAATGTTTAAAGAAAAAAAGGCAACCAAGGGGGGCAAGAGTTAAGATCCTTGAATTGTCTGTTAGAAAGTTAGCTTGGATAAGTATCTTTTTCATCCTTCAAGGCACAGAGTAACCATATTCCTCAGAGTTTTGTAGGGTTCCTGAGGTTATATAGTTAACTGCTAAAGCCAATCTGCACCCAGAATGTTTTGTTGCAAAGCAGACAGGATACCACTGATGATTGAATTTTGGGTAGCTTGTTAGCTTGGGTTTCCTCTCCTTGCATTTTCACTGTACCTCTGTACTGCATTTGCTTTCAAAGGAAACAGCACCAATGTTTATTTGTGTCAGGTGCAGCAATCCTGGGCAACTTTCGTCCACGTGAAGCCTTCAAAGTTCCTTGCCTTCCCTTGAGAATGCACCCCAGAATTTGCATGCTTCATAGATTCACATCGGTGAGTGAGTGTCAGGCATTCTGGCTACAACCAAGCCATTTCAGCGGTGACATAGAACATAGAACAGTACAGCACAGTACAGGCCTTTCAGCCCACGATGTTGTGCTGACCTATTATCCTACCCTGCATGCCCTACATTTTACTATCCTCCATGTGCCTATCCAAGAGTCGCTTAAAAGTCTGTAAAGTATCTGACTCCGCTACCACTGCCGGCAGCGCATTCCACACGCCCACCACTCTCTGTGTGAAGAACCTACCTCTGACATCTCCCCTACACCTTCCTCCAATCACCTTAAAGTTATGCCCCCTCGTAATAGTCATTTCCGCCCTGGGCAAAAGTCTTTGACTATCCACTCTATCTATGCCTGTCATCATCTTCTACGCCTCTATCAAGTCAACTCTCATTCTTCTTCACTCAAATGAAAAATGCTCTAGCTGCCTCAAACTTTCCTCATAAGACCTGCCCTCCAGTCCAGGCAGCATCCTGGTAAATCTCCTCTGCATCCTCTCTAAAGCTTTCACATCTTTCCTATAATGAGGTGACCAGAACTGAACACAATATTCCAAGTGTGGTCTAACCAGAGTTTTGTAGAGCTGCAGCATAACCTCTTAAACTCAATCCCCCTGCCAATGAAAGCCAACACACCATACGCCTTCTTTACAACCCTATCAACTTGGGTAGCAACTTTGAGGGATCTATGGACGTGGACCCCAAGATCGCTCTGTTCCTCCACACTGCCGAGAATCCTGCCATTAACCCTGTATTCTGCATTCAAATTCGACCTTCCAAAATGAATCACATGTCTCTATATGGGTGTGGACAATTGGATTACCAGCTCCAGAGAGTACCCTTGTGTTTGACATCTTGTCTTGTCAGCTGATCTTCAGAAGCTTCTGAAGGCAACTCAGGTGAAGATTGTTGAGCTTGGTGTAATGCACACGTGGAGCAGTGGGAAGGACTACTTTTCCGTAATCTTTTGGTTTAGTAGGCTGATTTGCTTCTCCTCATTCCTAACGTTTGAAGTCTGCCAAATGTTACAGTTGTTTTGGCAATTCTTGCACATGTCTCATCATCAATTGAGACAGTTTGAGAGAATGTGTTGCTGGAATATACATTTGGAGGCCTTAGTGTTTGCCTGGAGTCATTTGAAATGGAGCAAGTTTCTGTTCATGATATGTCTGATTTTAATGCCATGATCACCATAATGAAAGGTATTGGAAAGCATGATGGAGCAGCGGCATGCGTAACAGCATTATCATGAGCAAACAGCCTTGTTTAACTCTGTTAATGACTGAGAATGGTCTGAAGCTTCAACGTTATCCAACATGTGTGAGCGGATCATCATGGAATTGTTGAAACATTGTAATGAATTTTTCAGGGTAGCTAAATTTCTCCATTAGTTTCCAGAGGCCCCAGCAGCTGACTGATGGTTTCAAAGGGCTTGGTCAAGTCAGCTTGGAGGTAAGTATCATCTTCTATCTAACTGCAAACACTTTATCAGTGTTCCTCAATCTTTGCTGAAACTGCACTGACCCTTTGACATCAAATGTGTTCATTACACAGCACTAAGTGTTTTAGAAAGATTGCGGCAAAAATTTTGCCAACGGTTGAGAAAACTAAGATTCCTGTATGATTATCATAAGATTGGCAAACCCTTGTCCACTTTGACAATCGAAGAACTTTGTATTCTTGCAAAATAGTTCCTTGCTGCCACATGCACTGAAAGAGTTCAGTGAGCCACGTGTCTAGGCATTATATCCCAGCCTTGTAGACATCAGCTGGGATTGTGTCAGATCCTGAAAGCTTGCCGCTAGACTGAACTTGGATTTCATTTATCGCTTCTGACAATGTAGGAAGGTAATGAAGAGAACAGTCGATGGCAATCTGTTGACTGATTCTCCTTGATTGAATGAAAACTGGGTGAAAATGTGGTTAAGGTACGCTGCCCATTTGTGAGCAATCTTGACTGATTGGCATTGAGAATTGGTGATGAACTAATAGACTTGAGGTGTATAAACAGATTTCAGAGCATCATAGGATCTCTTCCTGTATTTAATATGCTGGTCAGTGCTAGGGCTACTGCTTTATTTAATTTATAACATATACATAGGATTATGTAGGACGTATAGCACAGAAACAGACCATTTACCCAACCAGCCTATCCAAGTATACCTCTTATCATTGAATCTAGCATCATAACGTTCTACTCTTTTCTCCTTCGATGTTACAACTACTCCTTGTGGTTGTGAGATCCATATTCTGAACACTCTTTAACTACAAAGGTTTCTTCTGAATTCCCGATTGGATTTCTTGGTGACCATTTTATAGAGATGGTATATTCTTGTGAATTTTTGTGCAAATTCTCTAGTCCCTCTATATCTTTTCAATAATAATGGGACCAGATTTTTGCTTGAATATAAATGTGATTTATAATTATACTCCAATATTACAATTATTATATATTAAATATAGAGTAAAAATTGAAACTTGTCAACAATACCAAGCTTGGAGTTATGGTAGATAGTGAGGATGATAAGTTGACTGCAATTAGACAATTAGGCTAGCAGAATGGAAAGTCTCAAATGGATTTGATACAGAGAGTGTGTTGTGATTAATTTTGATCAGTAGGGACTGTATAGGGATAGTCTTAATAGAATGATTTGAAAGTTTATGCAGGGACAGCAGGATTCAGGGGACCACGTGCAAAGATTATTGAAGGTGGCAGGACATACTGGGAGAGTATTTAGCAAAGCAATTGGGACCCTGGGCTTGGTAAATAGAGGCACTGAGTACACTAACAAGGAAACTATGATGGATCTTTATAAAGCTGAGCCCAGATTACAACTAGTGTGTGGCATCCAGTTCTAGATGTTACACTTTAGGAAATCTGAGGGAGGTGTACAAAATGATGTCAGATTTGTTAAGGTGAACAAGGAGAAACTATTCCCATTAGTTACTTGTACAATGACAGAGGACACAGAAATAAGGCTTTGGGAAATAAATGCAAGGGTTGTAAAGAGGACTTTTACATGGAAATTTGTAATGATCTGAATTTTTGTGCTAAGGATGGGAGAAGTGGAGACAACCAATGATTTAATTTGAGGAAATGAAAGATTGAAAGTGCATTTGTGGGAACTAGACCTGCAGAATGACTGACTGGAATAGAGCAGGAGAATGGAATTGATTGAATTGCTCTACAGAAAGCTAGTATAGACACAGTGAGTGGATTCTTCTGCTTAGCCAACTTGGAGGCAGGGAGGGTATTTAATTAGGTAGGATGGTGGCACACTAGGTAGCAGCCAGAACTAAGTTATAGATAGGAAACCCCATGGTCAAAGTTACTGCCCTAATGCCAATTAATGATTACTTAAGGGTCACTTGCCCCTCTGGTATCAATGCAGTTACATGCAGGCCTATTGCTAAGCACTGTATACAACAACTAAGGTAACTAGTTCGTCACCTCCTGGGGGTGGGTCCTTTGATCAAATGCACTCAGTGCCTGATGAATTCACTTGCCATAGGGAAAGGTGACCCACTGAAAGCCATGCCCTTGTTCTTATTGCCAACCCCTCTTCTCCCTGAACTCCTTTTTCCCATAACCCCCAGCTACACAAAACATCTCGCCACCTCCCCTCACCATGCTAGTTTACTGCTTGTGGTCTGAGTCGCTCTTTGTGTTCCTCTGTGGCGCTGCTGAGCTCCTGGTAAGTGAGATATCCACCCATCCAAGTGCACTCACATTGCTGTCCTCACCACTGCCTGATTGGTTCAGTGAGACATAAACTTTTTTTAAAAAGCAGAGTGGGTCCTTGCCATCAGTCCAGCTGGCAGTCAAGACGCCTAATACCACCACAAGATTCTATACCATGAGCTAAATGCCATGACGACTCAGTGACTCTATGCAAGGCAGGCACAGGAAGGAAGTGTTCACGTTCTTGAGGCTTTGAAATTATTTCTGGTGCTATAGCATCTGCCTTCCCCTGAAACAGTATCCTTGTGATGGCAGTACTTAGAGTAGTGCAGGGTATGGAGAAAGTCTGTTACTAAAGGAGGGAGAGAGAGTGAGACTAGGATTAAGAAAACTATTGAAAACGATGCAGAAGGCCTGCATTAAATAAATGGAGAGAGATACATTAGGAGGAAGGGAAAGAGACAGAAAATTTTAAGAAGAGGCAAGGAGTGCGAAGAAAACCAGAATAATGAAAAAGAGTTAACATTCCAAAAACAGCCTCAATATTAAGTAATATTGATGTGAATACTGAAACTAGGCAAAATTTCAGAATCTACAATTCAAGATAAAATTTATTGCTCATTTAGACATGCATAATTTTAACAAGGATAAACAGTGTAGATTTTGTTTTCAAAGGGCAAGCCATACTTGACAACGAGTGTTTTGAAGAAGCGAATAGGTATTAGAAATAGCAGACAATTTTCATAAGGTGCTTTGGAAGAAGCTGATTAGAAAAATTCCCCAATTTAAAGTTTTTGTGGTGGGCACCATTCCACAAACTGGGGCATGTAGTTTTAAAATACATCCTCCTATTTTTCTAACACACGAACATCTCCCTCCCTCCGCGTTCCCTAGGCCTTTGGTAGTTGTGGGATTTGAACTCCGTTTGTGGCAAGCATCCAAAGAGCCTGAGACATGACAGACAATTTTGTGTTTAGTCAGGTCTAAGTGTAGCAGCTCATGGAGTTACGCCCCATGTTAACATCCTGTTCAAATAGGAAGCTCCCAGCTGCTGACAAAACTGTATCTTTTAATAGGTATTGCAGTGAGAATGTCACAAAGTTCTAAGGTTGAGCTGCCAATGTGCAGAGCTTCAAATATTTCCAGCTGAAAGAAGTGTTAGGTGTTTCAATTGAATTATACAAAACCAGCAATTGGATTATTTTGGGACTTCATCATCAAGATTGGTGCATTTCGTTTCTAACATGCTTCATGAATCTCATGGATGTTAGTTGGAATATGCATTGTTATTAACTCTGTTCCCTCAACTCCCACTCTCTCTCATTGAACATTACTTACCTATGGCCAGTGTCACTCCACGATCCTGGGACTTCAATGTACATCCTACTGGGAGCAGTGATGTCTTTCCCTGTGACACCGCTGAACATGCAAGCTTCCGTTACAGCTGTTTTAATTGTGCTAAGATAGTAGGAACTGCCGATGCTGGAGAATCTGAGGTAACAAGGTGTAGAGCTGGATGAACACAGCATCAGAGGAGCAGGACAGCTGACGTTTCGTGTCTAGACCCTTCTTCAGAAATGGGGGAGGGGAAGGGGATCCTGAAATAAATAGGGAGAGAGGGGGAGGCAGATAGAAGGTGGATAAAGGAGAAGATTGGTGGAGAGGAGACAGATAGGTCAAAGAAGCGGGGTTGGAGCCAGTAAAGGTGAGTGTAGGTGGGGAGTTCGGGAGGGGATAGGTCAGTCCAGGGAGGACAGACAGGTCAAGAAGGCGGGATGAGGCTGGTAGGTAGGAGATGGGGGTGGGGCTTGAGGTGGGAGGAGTGGATAGGTGGGAGGACAGGTTAGGGAGGCGGGGATGAGCTGGGCTGGTTTTGGGATGCGGTCGGGAGAGGGGAGATTTTGAAGCTTGTGAAGTCCACATTGATACCATTGGGCTGCAGGGTTCCCAAGCGAAATATGAGATGCTGTTCCTGCAACCTTCGGGTGGCATCATTGTGGCACTGCGAGGCCCAGGATGGACATGTCGTCCAAGGAGTGGGAGGGGGAGTTGAAATGGTTTGGGACTGGGAGGTGCAGTCATTTGTCACGAACCGAGCATAAGTGTTCCACAAAGCGGTCTCCAGGCCTCCGCTTGGTTTCCCCGATGTAGAGGAGGCCACATCGGGAACAGCGAAAACAGTATACCACATTAGCAGATGTGCAGGTGAACATCTGTTTGATGTGGAAGGTACTCTTCGGGCCTGGGATAGGGGTGAGGGAGGAGGTGTAGGGGCAGGTATAGCATTTCCTGCAGTTGCAGGGAAAAGTGCCGGGTGTGGTGGGGCT
>NC_063335.1:20241547-20258720 GCF_021869965.1 Rhincodon typus
TGAGTTCTGAAGAAGGGTCACCGGACCCGAAACGTTAACTCTGTTTTTACCTTCACAGATGCTGCCAGACCTGCTGAGCTTTTCCAGCAACTTTGTTTTTGTTTCTGATTTACAACATCCGCAGTTCTTTTGGTTTTTATCAGAAACTCTAACGTCGGACCCAGCAAAAGAGACAATTTACTTCAGGGAACGAAGTTTGGTGTAGGAACCATGGGAATGGCCCTGCATGGGTAAGGGGCATGATTGATGTGAGGTCAGGACCAGTGACATATAAAGTTCAGGTGGTTGTGAAGGTCCTGAACAAGCATTTGGACCATATGAAAGCCACAAATTCTCAAACAGTGCAGGAGCAAAACAGGCCTTGCCCTTCGGATTAGTTGGAAATGCTGCCGGAACCTGTGGGTTTACCATCTTCATCAAGTGTTGACAAGTCCTCTGGATCAGAGATGGACATGATGGAAATAGCCACCTTGACGCCTTTGCTGCTGGAAGAAGAGATTTAAATTCTACCTTATATTACATGCTGCCTGCATTGGACATCGAGTTGGAGGAACCTGACCCGGTGCTAAAACACCCCAGGAGCCTCTCCAAAAAAAAAGAACCTGCCTATGTCCATGCACTCAGAGGGGAAGGGATGTAGAGATTGTAACAAGGTCAGACAGCTAGACCTTATAGAATATGAGTTCCCTTATTGGGGCTATTAATCTGGTCCAACCAGAGAGCCCTGACTGACAAATAAAAAGTATCAGGGATACTGACACCCTGGTGTCTGACTCTTTATGAGGCTGTACTACAGTCAAGGACTATTTGTATGTAATTAAAGGGTGACTTGGTGATGGCATACTGGCCTCTGTAGTTATTTCACTTCAAATATCTTTCAATGTCTTCTTTGGCTATTTGACACTGTTATATTATTGTTATGTGATTTGTAAAGAGCTAGGAACAAATTGTTACATCAATATACATCCCAGAAAGCCAGATTCACTGTTGTATACGAGACGATTGACAATGTATCAGTCTATGTCCACCAGTCACATGGGGAACTGCAAGAAATAGACTTGATAACTCGCTAGCATTTTTGAGTCTGAAGTGATTATTTTCGTCTAATGGGAAACAGAAACTATAACAGACCCTATTCATGGACTCACGCATTGTCCATTTTTTTCCATCATCTGTAGTACTTTACACATGTCAACATTAAATTTCACCCGCCATTTTTCATCCAGTTACACATTTTGTTGCATTCATTTTTATATTTCCTAAACTGTATCCCCAGACTCAACTGGCTCCTATTTTTTTCTATTAATCTGTTACTTTGAATAATTTCTATTGAGCTCTGAATTTAAATTCTTAATGTTATTTTGTACAATATGGATCCGACATTTGTAAAACATGAAAATCAGGAAACATAGCAGCTATTCTATTCTGTGAGCTTGACTGTATAGAAATATATTTTTAAAGTTCTCTTGGAGACTTCAAATCCCATTGGAGAACAGATTAAAATCTGCAGGAAACAGTTGCTACTATTTCAATAATAAATCCTAAAATCTAGGTTTGCAATGAATTAGGATTACTTTTACAAATCTGTTTCTTGCTTTCTTGAATGCAAATCTTCACACAGTAACCTTGCGATTATAGTAATGGACTAGCAACCTACATGAGTTCAGTTTCCACCAAGGCAAGTTGTGAAATTTTACTAAAATTAACCTAGAAATTTGTGGGCTGGCACCCCTGGAAACTGACAGATTATCATAAAAACGCTTGTTCAGTAATGTCCTACAGGGAATACAACCCACCACATCTGTAGAGTTTACTCGACACACTGTGACTTCAAAGTTTGTAATGTTCCCTTCCTAGCTCTTTCAAATTCTGCAAACAATTTTGTAAAATTGTGGACTGACTTGGGCAGGAATGTGTGGTGCTGCTTTAGTTTAGAAGGATGAGGGAAACAGCTTTTAACCACTTTGTTTTAGCAGACTGACTTCTCCCTATTTTATTTTTGAATGACTTTAACAGGGTTGCTAATCTAATTCTGTGAGGACACCCGTATCCTGGCCAGATAAGAGCCTGAGTTCATTACAAGAAGTGATGTGAATGATAACGAAAAAAAGTAGCAAGGAGTTGCAAGGCCAAGCGTGGGAAAGCCGGAGATCTCCTCCTGTCTCAAGCCAAACACAAACAAAAATACACACACAGGAAAACAACAAAGCAATGAGCCAGCTCAGGCCTGCCACCCTGAGAAAGACTAAAGCTCCATTTGTGATGGTGATCAGAAACAGTTGACCATCGAGTTCAGCCATTTTCACTCCATTAAATAAGAAAAGGCTTTCTGTTTGTTGAGTCTCCGCTGTGTTTTGACAGAAAATATGTTTGGGGAGTGCAGGTCGAGCAGGTCATGCGACTCTTGCAAAACGAGACAATAACAACGGCCCCTGCGACATCTCGCAACCAGATGCCCCATGCTGTCCAGGCAAGCAGCTTTTCTTATATTTACGATCTCCTGTCTCCATGACAAACCAAAGTGACTCGACCTCAGCCCATTGTTCAGCATGAAGTGGACACTTTATCCAGCAGGGATCACGGGATTCTGGGCAGTAATGGATACTCACTGGAGAGGATTAAACACATTCATTGCAGATGTATAAGCTGTCAAAGCCTGCAGTCTTCAAAGCGGAAAAAGCATCCACCGTAGTCCAAAAGGATTGAAAATGATCTTGGGCAAAAAAATGAGCCCCCATTTAAATGATTATCTGTTGATGTTTAATTGGTAATGTCTTGCAGGCATGTCAGTCAGGTAGATTTTGGTAAGTTTTTGATCTTTTAAGAACTGCTATAGTATTCCTCAGTGCATGAGATAAAGGTCTCCTTTCCAGGCAAAATACCATTATTGGCAACGGAACATAAAACACACACAAAAAGTAGGAACGTGTGCTCCTGCACAATGCACACAGTGCCATAGTCAAAGTCAGTCAAGAAGAACATATAACACACAGGCCTACTTTTCTTGGTATTGTGTAAAATCAATTTGGCATTTAACACTTTACATTTCATAAAATGTTATTATTATAGGCTGATAAAACATTATTATCTGTCTGCTTTAAAAGACTAGTGGATTTTGCATTTGGAATTCCTCATGTCTCTTTATTCAGTTTTAGCCATTGGGTGATCCATGTTGAATATTGCTTGGACTATGTTCTGGCCTGTTCAGCAGAGAACCAGCATTTTCTGAGCAGAAGCAGTTGGAGCAGGCGAGAATAGGAACCAGAGTTTAGGGATAGGGTGGGGGTGGGGACTTGGGGGCCCAAAATCTCTCCTTATATGATTATATCAAATTTCATTCTAATTGGACTTTTTTATACCTAATCCTAAAATTGTTTCTTCTGTCCCTCCCCCATCCCAATACTCTTCTTCAAATGACATAGATTATGTGCTTCCATGTGCCACCATGTGCTTCCATCAATCTGGTTGGCCCTCCAGTGCTTTTCCTTTTATGATTCCAGCCTGTGTGAGAGTTTTCCAGATTTGACAATAAAATATTGAAGCTGGACTTTACCTAATACAGTTGTACATCTTGTTAGGAAACGTTTTAAACACTGTTAAACGATTCCTCATGATTCAGACTTGAGCGTGTTGTCCAATGCAAATTTATTATTCAGACATCAATAGGACAAAAAATAGCACAGTTATACAATAGATTTGTCAAACCTGATTTCTTGCAGACCTAAGGCACCAAACTTAATCTTGGACTTCTGACTGTTCTGTGTGTTCTGACCTAGAGTGCTGTTCCCTAATATTTTGTGTACCCAGGATGAATACTGAAGTGATTCCCTTTTCATTGACCCTCTAAATTTGCTCCAATGCCCATCTTGTTGGTTTAACTGTTAAGCAGTTTAAATTACAAAAAGGAACAGGGTAACCTGGACAATCTCAAACAATTAAGTGAAATTGCTTGGGTATTTCCATTGTTCGGACTGATTACCCAATACTCATACCTGACCTGGGACATAGCCAACATGTCTTGTTTAGTTTTTCGTTCTATTATATGGGCCAATGATTGACATTAGCACAAATTCAATCTCTGATAATCATACTGAGTTGTGATTAATTATAAGACTCAGACAAATTCTAACAGACTTCTAACAGACTGTACTGGCACTGGAGGGGGTGCAAAGGAGGTTCACTAGGTTGATTCCGGAGTTGAGGGGGTTGGCTTATGAGGAGAGACTGAGTAGATTGGGATTATATTCATTGGAATTCAGAAGATTGAGGGGGGATCTTATAGAAACATATAAAATTATGAAGGGAATAGATAAGATAGAAGTAGAGAGGATGTTTCCACTGGCAGGTGAAGCTAGGACAAGAGGGCATAGCCTCAAGATTAGAGGGAGCAGATTTAGGACTGAACTGAGAAGGAATTTCTTCACCCAGAGGGTTGTTAATCTATGGAATTCCTTGCCCAGTGAAGTAGTTGATGCTACTTCAGTAAATGTTTTTAAAAAAAAGGTAGATTTTTTTTGAACAATAAAGGAATTAAGGGATATGGTGAGAACGCGGGTAAGTGGATCTGAGTCCACAAAAGGATCAGCCATGATCTTATTGAATGGCGGAGCAGGCTTGAAGGGCCAGATGGCCTACTCCTGCTCCTAGTTCTTATGTTCTTATAGACAGCTAATAGCATGGAAATGCTGAATATTAACAGCATCAGCAGCTCTGGCGTCAGGGTTCTGCACTTCAATACACTATGAGAGTGACCATGTGCCAAAACTATGTTATTGGGTGTAAACTGCTTTGCACATCCTAAGATCAACCTGGAGAGTCTCATAGCACTTGTATCAATCAAAGCAGGTTCCATGTTCACCAGGAGCATTTCTATTAACAGATCTAGAGTGTCTTTAAATAGTGTCACAGGGATATCGTTTTCTGCGCCCTCTTAATGTGAGCTGATAATGAATGTCACGGGTAGTGCTGGCCTCTTCCTCTTCTTCTTTGCAGCCTGTTCAATGTTAATGCAGCACAAGGACCAATTCCTCCACTTAGTGACACCAAAGCTTTCTGACGGAGGTAGAATGCAGATTTAGGGCCCAGAAACAGACACAGACCCCTTAATGCCACCCTAATGTTCCTTTCTTCTTTTGAATGAAGTTAGTGGTTATGGTACATAGTTAGTAACTGAAAGATCATGATTTTCAAACCCACCATGGCAAGTTATTTCATATAATCTTAAGTTTTAAAAAATTCCAATTCGGACTGTGAAAGTTTCATAAACATTTTCTTTTGTTCCATGCCAGCTGCCCACATTTGGTGGAATGGAAGCTCTTACAGTTAGCAAACATTCCTGGTTGATCTGGGAGGTGCTTAGACTGCCACATGGGTGCAGTCGATGGGACACAGCACTTGTGGAAAAGTTTTCAAAGATGGCCTTGGCAAACAACACATTGGCCATCTAATATATTTGTGAGCTGCTGACCAGGATATCCTAAATATGCCTGCAGCAGAACCTTGAAAGGATCTGGAAACCATTGGGCATTGATTGTAAATTTCAAGCACACTGCGGCCTGGAGCAGATTTTTCTCTAAGAGGCTATAGATATCTATCGCTACCTTCTGACGTGCCTTGGGCCTTTTGAGTCATTACTATTCAGACTTATGAAGGAAATTCAGTTTTTGCCTGACGTTACAATGATGAGATTTACAAGAATATTATTACTGTAACATTAAATTTAGGGTAAGCACAATGGATCATGTGATCTGTTCTGCAATCTGCCCAAGAAAAAGGTTTGATTTTTTAAAAATTCATTTGTAGGCTGAGGGTGTCGCTGGCTGGCCAGCATTTATTGCCCATCCCTAACTACCCAGAGGGCAGTTAAGAGTCAACTACATTGCTGTGGGTCTGGAGTCACATGTCAGCCAGACCAGGCAAGGATCGCAGTTTCCTTCCCTAAAGGGTATCAGTGAACTATTTTGGTTTTTCCCTGACAATTGATCATGTTTTTAAAAAATTGATACAAACCTGGGTCTCTGGAACAGTCTTGGGTCTCCTGGATTAACAGTCCAGCAATAATACCAAATAAAAACCGAAAGAACTGCGGATACTGTAAATCAGGAACAAAAACAAAGTTGTTGGGAAAGCCCAGCAGGTCTGGAAGCATCTGTGAAGGAAAAAACAGAGTTAACGTTTCGAGTCCGGTGACCGTTCCTGAGAACGGTTCTGAGGAAGGGTCAACGGACCCGAAACGTTAACTCTGTTTTCTTCTTCACAGATGCTGCCAGACCTGCTGAGCTTTTCCAGCAACTTCGTTTTTGTTGCAATAATAATACCACTTGGCCATTGCTTCCCCTTGATTGTTAGAGGTCAAAGAAGTGCTTGGATTGTATTATCAATAGGAAGATGCAAGGTATGTATGTTTCTCGAGAATGGCAACAATTTCTGAGTTTACTGTGAGTGATCAATCTCCATTCCCAAGAGTATTTTTTTTTAACCATGAATTACCAATGACTGAATTTCCCCCCCAGAGTCCTGTTGGTATCAAGCTGTAAATAGTTATGCAGTGATCTATCCTTTAACTTCTAAACTAATTAACATTTCTGCCCAGAAACAAGGTTGATGTGTTTGACATTCTCATTGGAAAGATAGCAGAAAAAAAACATTTTTTGAGATCAGGATACAGGCTTCCCTTCTCTAGATCTGGGAGATTTATTCAGGCATATCCAGAGGAAGCATGAATCAGGCTGTACTGCTGGTGGTGGATTGAAGGTATTCTCAGAAAACTGAGAAAATTGCTTAGATATGGTCACTCAAACATACTATTCAGTGAAGTGGGAATACAGAAACCCCAACAGAAGTTGTGATCAACTGTGGACTGTTTCCTAAAAAGACAATTCTGTGGAGGATGTGATGGATAAGTACACAAGGGTAACATCACTTGCTGCAATTTAAAGTATAATTTGTGTACAAAAAAAGTTCAGTCAATTTTTTTAGTCATTTGTTACAGTAAAAAATTTAAATGTTATCTTGTCGTGTCATTCTTTCAGCAAGTAATTGCAAGTTCATATCTTGTTTTAAAAGTTATCAATCTCTGCAGAGATGTTTCTTTTAAAAAATACTCAATTCTATGAGTAATACCTCCTGAGAGATAAATCTCTCTATACCTTCCTTCTCTCCTGTTCAGCTATGGATGTGTGGTGTTACTGCCAGTCATACTAGTTCTCAACTGAGGTCCAACCAAAAGGAACCATATTATCACCAACCTAACGTGAATGAGAAAATCTCCAAAGTAAGGAAGTAACCTGTCAGTAAAAGTACTGTGGACAACCCCTTTCCCGTAAGAAAGGAAATGGCTGAGTGCTCTGCATTTATGACTGTATTTTCTTTGAGATTGATTCATTTCCCTCTCATAAGCTCCTGTCATTTTCACCAGTGAGTTTCTAGAAGCCTGCAAAATCTTTGGACATGCTGTTATATTTAGAAATGAGTTGAATTATGGCTCCAGTTGAGCTACTAATTTACGTTAATCAGAAAGCTGCCTCCCTTGAAGGGATGCACCTGGAAGTAACCAGCTTCCTGACGTGTTGTCATTTTTGCTGCTTTTAATCTCCACCCACATCCAAACACACTGCTCCAGATAAAATACCCCATGTTAACCCTGTTTCTCACTCTACTATAGTTGGTTACTACTGCATCAGAGGTGGGATTTCCACCCCTCAGAGCATTTCACTGGGGTCAGACCAGCAAGCTGTGGTGAGTCACATAAGTGGGTTGGAGCAAGAAGTGAGAGGCTGGGTGTGGAGGATGTTGTATGTGTACCTTGCCTTTAAGGGAGTTCTCCTTTAAGGACTGTTTGTGCTGTTAGTGTACAATGTTGTAAGTCTGTCTGCTTGTGTCTGCAAGCTATACACACAGAAATCAGTTGATTTGCTTAAAAGTCTGTTTCGTAGCTTGTAACATGTTTTACTGTTTTAAATAAAGTAACCCACAGAATTAATTAGTACTCGATGAGCAATTGATGACTGGACCATCATTATTAACTTGTCAGAAGGGAAAGGGGAAGTGTAGTTTTGTGCATGGTGTCTCTGATGGCTTACTGCCCTTTGCCGAACATCTTAAACTAAAGCTGCCAGGTATTCACTTGGCATAGGCTTCCTCCTGCCATGATAAAATAGTTGTGGGGGTGGAATAACTTCTTTATGAGGATTAATTAGCAATTTAAAGATAATTGATGAGGGAAGAGCTGTGTATGTAGTTTATATGGACTTTAGTAAGGCATTTGATAAAGTCCCACACGGCAGATTGGTACAGAAACTAAAATCACATGTGATTCGAGGTGGACTGGCTAGATGGATACAAAACTGGCTTTGTCATAGATGACAGAGGGTAGCGGTAGAAAGGTGTTTTTCAGAATGGAGACTGGTAACTGGTGGTGTTCCACATGGATCAGTCTTAGGTCCTCTGTTATTTGTAATATATATAAATGATTTGGAGGAAAATGTGGGTGGTTTGATTAGTAAGTTTGCAGATGACATGAAGACTGGTGGAGTTGATGATAGTGCCGACGATTGTGAAAGGATACGACAGGATATAAGTAGATTGGTGATTTGGACACAGAAATGGCAGGTGAAATTTACTCCAGATAAATGTGAGATGATGCGTTTTGGAGGATCAAATTTAGGTGTGAATTATACTGTAAATGGCAGAACCCTTAGGAACATTAACCTACAGATGGATCTGGGCACGCAGGTCCACAGTTCCTTAAAAGTAGCAACACAGGTGGCCAAGGTGATTAAGAAGGCATATGGCATGCTTGCCTTCATCAGCTGGGAATGGAGTACAAGAGTTGGCAAACCATGTTGCAGCTATATAAAAACCTTGTTAGGCTGCATTTGGAGTATTGTGTGCAGTTTTGGTCGCCACATTACCAGAAGGCCGTGGAAGCTTTGGAGAGAGTGCAGAGAAGGTTCACTAGGATGTTGCCCAGTCTCGAGGGCATTAGCTAAGAGGAGGGTTAAAAAGACTATGATTGTTTTCACTGGAAAGATGGTGGCTGAGAAGAGACCTAATAGAGATCTACAAAATTATGAGAGGCATAGATAGGTGAATAGTCAGAGGATTTTTTTTACCAGGGTTGGTTTCAATTACAATGGGGCACAGGTTCAAGGTGAGAGGGGGAAAGTTTAAGGGAGATGTGCGAGGGAAGTTTGTCACACAGGTAGGAGCCTGGAATGAGCTGCCAGAGAAGGTGGTGGAAGCAGGCATGTTGACAACATTTAAGAGGCATCTGGAAGATTACTTGAATAGGGAGAGAATAGACGAATACGGTCTGAATAAGGGATGATGATTTGTTGTTTTGTTTAGTTAGGGCAGGATGATCGGCACGGGTTTGGAAGGCCAGAGGGCCTGTTCCTGTGCTGTATTTCTCATTTGTTCTTTTGTTCTTTTAAGATCCTCAATAGACCCAACGCTGGGTAGGCTGCCTGGCAGGTCCATAGTCACCTGTGCACCCCAATGTATTTCCACCCTGACCCTAGCTTCCAAACCCAGATTGTGTGAATGCATAAAACCAATCCAACATTTTAGTTCTGTGGCCTTTCATCAGAATTGCGAAAAGTTCGAGATGCAATAGGCTCTGAACAAAAGCTGGGTGATGCAAGGATAAAAAGCAGCTCTGTGATAGGGTGGAAGACAGGAGGGAATTGAATAACAGAAGATTTAGTCTGACAGTGCCAAAGGGAATGGTGATGTGGCAAGAAAAGAAGCAAAGATACAAAGGCCTGACATCAGCGGTAGGCAAGTTATTGGAGAGGAGACTGAGGGACAGGATCAACCAACATTTGGATAGTCAAGGTCTGATTAGGCATAGTCAGCATGTACTTATGTGCGGGAAGTCATGCCTGACAAATCTTTTAGACCTTTTTGAAAAGCTAACCAACAGAGTAGATGAGGGTAGGGCAGTGGATGTTGTCTATATGGACTTTAGCAAGGCCTTTGACAAGGTCCCACATGGCAGGCTAGTTATGAAGGTTAGGTCGCATGGGATCCAGGGAGAGCTAGCTAAGTGGATTCAAAATTGGTTCAAAGGTAGGAAGCAGAGGGTGATGGTTGAAGGTTGTTTCTCGGACTGGAGGCCTGTGACTCATGGTGTGCCACTGGGGTCAGTGCTGGGACCTTTGTTATTTGTTATTTACAAATATGATCTGGATGTGAATGTACAAGGCATGATTAGTAAGTTTGCAGACGATACAAAATTAGGCGGTATCAATGATAGCGAGGAAGGTTATCAAAAATTACCGAGGGATCTTGACCAGATGGGGAAGTGGGCTGAGGATTGGCAAATACAATTCAACACAGATAAGTCTGAGGTGTTGCACTTCGGAAAGTCAAAGCAAGGTAGGACTTACACAGTAAATGGTAAGATCCTGAGGAGTTTTGTGGAACAGAGGGACCTAGGAATACAAGTACATATTTCATTGAAAGCGGCATCACAGGTGGACCGGGTGGTGAAGAAGGCATTTGGCATGCTGGCCTTCATCGGTCGAGGCATTGAGTTGGGATGTTATGTTACAGTTGTATAAGTATTGGTGAGGCTGCACTTGGAGTATTGTGCACAATTTTGGTCACCATGTTTTAGGAAAGACATAATTAAACTGGAATGTGTGCAAAGAAGATTTACGAGGATGTTGCCAGGACTAGTAGGCCTGAATTATATGGAGAGGTTAGCCAGGATAGGATTTTATTCCTTGGAACATAGGAGACTGAGAGGTGACCTTATTGAGATATATAAAATCATGAGGGGCATCGATAGGATGAATGCATATAGTTTTTTTTCCCCAGGGATGGGGAATTGAAAACTAGAGGGCATAGGTTTAAGGTGAGAGGGGAAAGGTTTAAGAAGGACCTGAGGGGCAACTTCTTCACGCAGAGAGTGGTGTTGGCAGAGAGTGGAGTGGAATGGGCTGCCAGACAAAGTAGTTGAGGCAGGTACAATAGCAACATTTAAAAAACATTTGGACAGGTAAATGGATCAGAAGGGTTTAGAGGGATATGGACCAAATGTGAGCAATTGGAACTAGCTGAGTGGGCACCATGATCAGCATGGACCAGTCTGGGCTGAAGAGTCTATTTCAATGCTGTATTACTCTAGGACTCTAAAAGATCAATGTCCAAGCTTGCAGACTACACAAAGCTGGCTGAGATGGTGAACTGTGAAGAGACTATAAGAACTAGGAGCAGGAGGAGGCAATTCAGCTCCTCGAACCTGCTCCGCTATTTAATACAATCACGATTGATCTCATCTCGCCTTCAACTCCATTTTCCTGCCGGCTCCACATAACCTCCTAACCCATTATTAATTTAAAAAATCAATCTATCTCACCACCCCCCAATAAATTAATTCTAGTGTCCCAGCATCCACTGCTCTCTGGGGAAATGAATTCCACAGATTCATGACCCTTTGAAAGAAGTAATTCTTCCCAATCTGTTTAAAATCTAACTTTAGCCTAAAACTGCGACTTCTCATTCTGGATTGTCCCATTGGGGGAAACATCCACTCTATGTCTAATTTGTCAATCCCTTTTTGCACCTTATATACCTCAATTACATCTCTCATCCTTCTAAACTCTTAACAAGCATATATCTCTTCTAAATATCTCTAAATATCTCTTTTCATGAGACAAGCCTTTCATCTCTGAATTAACCTAGTGAACCTTCTCTGAACTGTATGTAAAGCTGATGAGTTTTTTGACAGTGCTTGATGAGTGTGGCTGTTGGATGTTGTAGTCTGAGGTCTGCTCAATGCTCAGTTGAATACACTGCATGATATATTGGGAAACCCTTGTGTCAGTGAAAACCATTAGACTTTCAGTGGTAGGGTTGTTCAGGGTGTCAAAAATATAATCATAAAGATATAGGCTCAGAATGTGAAGTAGAGCAGAATCAACAGGATGGATATTCAGCTTCCTAGATAGCAGGCAGGTTTACCACATTAGACAAACAGGAGGATGGAAAAACACAGCAAGCTAGGCAGCATCTGGAGAAGTCATCGTTTCGGGTATTACCCTTCTTCAGGACTGGCTTCACCGAAATCAGTTCTATCGGCTTCCCAAGATCCGCAAACCCAACTACCCCGGCCGACCGATCGCCTCCTCATGCTCCTGCTCGACCAATCTCATCTCACTTCATCTCTTCTCTGCCAGTTTTACCCACATTGATGGTTTTTGCTGAAAGAGACTCAAGTATTGTCATTATTGCCAGTAACGGTTGAGTTTGATTGCATTGATTCTCTATGTTTTTTTTTGCTGATTGAGGTACTTCCCAAACTGAGCTTACACACATTTTTTTAAATCTGTATTTCAGTTGCTATGTGCGCCTTTACCCTAGGGAATGGTCATGTGAACTGTCTAAATAGATCATGTAACTATTCTCTTTGTCAATTCATTCTGATTGCAGATTCTGGAGGAATGGTATCAGAGAATGGGTGTGAGCTGGTTGTGTGCATGTGTTTCTTAAACTATTCTGGGAAGATTCCTCCTAACACAGCCACTCCCCATTCGAGTCAGGACAATTGTTACTGGAAACAAACCCAAAAACATATATAGAGACAATTATACCACAAGAAAGGCCTGTCTGATCTTACAGCCAGAACCAGTAATTATTCCCATGACAGGAACAGTCCTCTATTGAATACTATTGTGATGCAATTGCCCTGCAATTGTGCATTCCTGAATCCTTCCATCAGGTAAATATGTGATATTTCCAAATTTTCCATTGCTGACTCATCACACAGGGCATAGATGACTTTTTAGCCCAGTCAAATAATTATTTTTTCATGAAAGTGGGAATAATAGCCTTTTTTTTAATCTCTCTGGATTCTGTAAGCTGCAGGATGTTATTGATTGAAAGTATGTGGTGATGCAGGCACTAAACAAACAACACCATCCTCCAACAGAAATTCTGTTTTGTGTTCATAGATACCAAATCATGTGTATCGCTGCTTAATGTTATAGCCCGTGGTGAAATTTCAGAAGATAATATAGATGTCGAAGATTCTTGGAAGAAGTTAAGGGATATCATAGACGGTGTCTGGGATATTTGGATTTGTCATATGGAAGCATCAAGATTGCTTTGATAAGAATGAGCAAGATAAAGCCAATCTATTAGATGATGTGCTTGATGCTCACAGATCCCACATTTCTGATAATAACAACTACAAGGAAAGTCATGTACCATAAAAAAAACATGTGCTGCAGACCAGTCTAAGAGACAATGAAAAGCCAATGCTTGGCAAACAAAGTTGCGGAACTTCAGAAAGATGCAGTTAAGCATGTCCAGAAGGCTCTCTTTGAAGTTCTCCAATCTATGGCCCCAAAATAAATTGTGCAACACTTGACCTCTTAGCAGATAGCAACCAGCTCCTAATGAACAGACATGAGACTCTCTCTCATTGGGCAGAACCCTATAGCATTCTCCTCCCACTCTGCATAATCACTTCCACAGCTTCACATTCTGAATGAACTTGCCCTCAATCCATCTCAACCTGAAGTCACCTAAGTTAAAGAGCGACCATCTATGGTTCTGTCTCTGGGAGTCAGTGACATTCCCCATAAACTATTCAGCATGAAATCGATCACATGGCTTGGAAACTCACCACTTTCTACTTAATCTGGAATCAGGGTGTCATGTTCCAAGAATACATCACCGATACAAACGGAAGGGAAGTAATGTTCTTTGTGACAATTCACATAATGTTTAATCTCTCCATATTGGAAAATTCTTGCAAGTGCTATTCTCAGCAGGACTGATACTCACCTGATAGACTACACAGTTAGAAATCCAGTGTGGTTTTCATGTTGGACAAGAAATGAACAGTGTGGTCTTTATATCAAATTCACAAAAAGTGTGTAAACAGAACAAAATTCTCTACATCTATCCTTTAGTCTGTCTACCTGACCTAGGCCACCAGTAAACCATAAGGAACAATGGAGGGTGCTATACAAATATGGCTGCCTTAAAATCCCTCATTTTATGATGGAGTGGCAGCTAGATTGATGCAGAGTTGTGCTTACTAGAAGTCTTTCTCATCATCCAAATCATCAAGCAAGGTTTCCTAATCACTTCATCTCTACTTGTCATCATATTTCCAAATGTATGTACTCAAAGATCATGATGTAGCAAAACACATTTGCCCAGGGCATTTGCCAGTCTCTTTCATCTGCAAATCTGCAAAGGCTGAAGCATCACACAAAGATCACAGAACAGCTCCTAAGTAAACCTGCATTTGCAGACAGCTGTACTCTCATAACACACACTTTGGAGGACATCGGCTGCTTTGTAACCACTTTGTTCAAATCTCAGAATGCTTTGTGCTTAAGTCTGACAAACCTGTTCCTGGCCACGAACTCCCCTCATCTCAGTTCAGAAGTTCTATTATCTTATGAGTTCCCTTTTCAACAAAGACCACATTGGGTAATGAAATCATCCATCATCAAGAGAAAGCAAGCTCAGCATTCTGCAGCCTTACCCACAAGCTTTGGAGAGAATTCACGGAGTTTGTCTCAAAATAAGTATTAACATCTCAGCCAGTGGTTCTCACACCACTCCTCCATGGCTGAAAGAGATGGACAGTCGACTGGTGTCACCTGAAGCCAATCGATGCATTCCACCTTCACTGATTAAGACCTATCTGCAACATAGACTGGCAGTACAAAATCCTGAACATGAAATTCTCACAAGATCCTGCATACCTCATAATAAGAGCATGTCAGCCTTGGTGGTTTATACAGAAGTTTTGCATACCATAGGCATTATTATAGAGGCAGCCTGGAACTTAAACATTGAATGTCCCAAATATAGAAATGAAAATATTCTGAAAGCCAAGCTCAGAGCCAGTAAATTGGACTAACAATACATGGGAAAAAGAAACTCAGACAGATCTCAATGCACAAGTTTCAGAATCCCAAAATTTGAGGACACGTTTAGGTGCATTCATTCAACTCTCCAACAGTTACTTCATGCATAATATTTGCAAATCAAGATTCAGTTTAACATCACATATGAGATTACATCAACCTAGACGGTGAACAATTAGATTCCTTGCAGAACAATCATCCATTGAAATGATAGGAGAATCCGTCACAGCTTAATGCCCTTGCCACCATACGTTTCTACATTTCATCACCATTATCTCCATCGGGATCTACAAGGATGATAGTAGCATGGTGGTAATCTCGTTGGATAAGTTATTCAGAGGCCCAGCTTAGTGCTCTGGGACCACAGCTTCTGATCCCACTGTGACAGCTACTGCAGTGTAAAATCAAACAAGTAATTAATCAATCTGGAATTGAAGTTATGAAACTATCACAAATTATTTTCTTAAAGAACATTGATTCACTAATTTTTTTTAGGGAAGGAAATGTGTCACCTATATCCAGTTTACATGTGATTACAGACCTACAGCAATGTAGTTGACTCTTAAACACCCTTTGAAATAGCCGTGCAAGCCACTTAGCCAGGAACAGTTAGGGATGGATCTCAAGTATTGTTCTTGATATCACTGAATATATCACTGTCAGTGATGCCCATTTCCCACAAAGAAATAAAAAAGATACAGTAGCATTTTGAATCGCAGATGGTTTCAGCACAGAAGGAGGCCATGCTAAAGCAACACAGCTAATTCCACTCCTCGCCCTTTCCCAATAACCCTCATTTTTTTTTCTCTTCAGATAATTATCTAATGTCTTTTGAAAGCCACAGTTGAATCGGTCTCCACAATACACTCAAGCAGTGTTTTCCACATCCTAACTGCGCATATTATAAAAATGTTTCTCCTCTGTGATCTTTCACTCTTTTAGCATTCACCTCACATCAGAATCCTCTGGTTGTTTCTCTTCACCTATTCTATCCAGGCCGCTCATGATTTTGAACAAACCTCTCACCCCTTTCTTTTCTGTAAAGACAGAACACCTGACTTCTCCAAACTATCCATTTAAATAAAGTTCCTCATCCCTGGAGCTATTCTTGTAAATCATTTCTGTACAATCTCCATCTTTTCACCTCCTTCTGGACACAATATTCCATTGAGGTTGAACTAGTGATTTATAAAGGTTCAGCATAATTTTCTTGCACTTGTAATCTATGCCTCCACTTTAAAAAGTCCCGGATTCCATTTTTAAAATGTGGGATGTGAGCACACTATCAGCAAGGCCATTGTTTGTAACCCATTCTTAACCGAGAGGAGTTAAGAGCTAATCACATTCCTGTTGGTTTAGAGTAGTATGGGCAGATAAGGCAAGCACCTCTCAAGGACATTATAGAACCAGATTGATTTACACAACAATCAGAGTGTTTTATGGTTAACGCTACTAAGTTTAGCTTTTCTTCTCATTCTTTCATGTGATGTGATAATTGCTGATAAGGTCAGCACTTGTTGCCCAACCCAAACTTCTCTTCAACTGAATGGCTTGCTAGGCCATTTTGGAGGGCAGTCAGAAATCAATTACATTACTGTGCTTCTGGAATCACATGTAGGCAAGACCAGGTAAGTACACCAGATGTCCTTCCCCTATTGGGCATTCATAAACCAGGTGAGTTTTTATGACAATCAATGATGATTGCCATTGTCACCATTACTGAGAGTAGTCTTATATGTCAGAACTTAATTTCTACCAGCTGCCAGAATGTAACTTGAATCCATATTGTCAGAGCATTGGCCTAGGTTTATGCAATTATATTCAAGTGGCATTGCCATTAAGTCACTCGTTACCCAAGAGATTCCAAATTTATTAATTACATTAATTTTAAATGACATCAATTGGTCAGGATTCTTTATGCTATATTAGTCACTTTTTCAACCTGCCCTGCCAGTTTCAACAATTTGTACACATATTCCTTCAAGACCTTTTGCCCCATTCCTAACACCTTTTTAACATTGTTACCTGTAATTTATATTTAGCTCTGAAAAAGGGTCACTGACCCAAAATGTTAACTCTGATTTCTCGCTACAGATGCTGCCAGAACTGCTGAGTTTTTCCAGCAATTTCTGTTTTTGTTTCTGATTTCCAGCATCAGCTGTTCTTTTGACATAACAAGGTGTAGAGCTGGATGAACACAGCAGGCCAAGCAGCATCAGAGGAGCAGGAAGGCTGACGTTTCGGGCCTAGACCCTTCTTCAGAAAAGTCTAGGCCC
>NC_063335.1:20259120-20363536 GCF_021869965.1 Rhincodon typus
TTCCTGCTCCTCTGATGCTGCTTGGCCTGCTGTGTTCATCCAGCTCTACACCTTGTTATCTCAGATTCTCCAGCATCTGCAGTTCCTACTATCAGCTGTTCTTTTGCTCTTTTAAACAAATATGGGAGATTCCAGCCTGTTTGCTGGTAGTATATTTGACTGTGAATGTATCACAATTGAATTGGGGTTAGAGCTGCTCATGATGACTCTCCAGAAACTTTCCATTGGAAATGTTGATGATGCTGGAAGTCTAAAACTAAAACAAATTGCTGGAGAAACTCAGATGGTCTGGCAGCATCCATAGTGGGATACAGAGTTCGAGTCCAATGACCCTTCTTCATATTGATGTATAGATGGCTCCAGGAGAGTTTCCAATTGAGATAACAGATTGTAGAGCTGGATGAACACAGCAGACCCAGCAGCATCATAGGAGCAGAAGGGTCTAGGCCCGAAACGTCAGCCTCTCTGCTCCTATGATGCTGCTTGGCCTGCTGTGTTCATCCAGCCCTGCACCTCTACACAATGGGAATTCACCTTTGGTGCTCTGATAGTTCGTATCTGTATTTTAATAGCCAACAGTATATTTGATATGTCAGTCCAGGGGAAACAACGGTATTTTCAGATTTTGACCCCTGAAAATATTACAACTCCTAATTACATTTGGCGTGCGTGGATGTAACTTAAATAAACAAGGGTGGTCGTGAAAATAACCCCGCCCTGATGTTGAGCAGCATTATCCTTCGGGCTTTAGCACAAAAACAGAAATTGCTGGAAAAGCTCAGCAGATCTGGCAGCATCTGTGAAGAAAACAAAAATCAGAGTTAACGTTTCGGGTCCGGTGACCCTTCCTTAGAACTGGACCCGAAAAGTTAACTCCGATTTTTTTTTTCTTCACACATGCTGCAAGACCTGCTGAGCTTTTCTAGCAACTTTGTTTTTGCTCCTCATTTACAGCATCCGCCGTTCTTTCGGGCTTTAGCACTTTCGGTGGTTTGGAGTGGGTCAGTTCCGATATATATGTCAGACTCGAAATCAGCTCTTCGCACACGCAACAAAGTGCTGCGTTGTAGCGTTCCCACTGAGTATCCTTTACATAAATAGAACTGGCAGCGGGGAGGGTTTTAGTTCCTTTCTGCCTCCGCGGCGCGGCTGGTCTTTGCAGACAAACAAGAAAATGAGGTGTTGTCATGTGTAGTGTATGTGAGTGTGAGTGACCTCAGTGTGTGCAGACAGGATACAATGCAGTGAGGGTGGAATGGGGATGGGAGAAGGGACGGTGCTCTCTGGGAGCGGTAATAAAAATGCAGCAGGAACTGGCCCTGCAGCGGCTCATGTTGCTGTTCACACGGTCCCGCCGCAGACCCGCAGTCGCCCGGAGCGAGTTGCTACTTTGCAGTCCGCGCCGCCGCCGCCGCCGCCGCCACTTTCCCACGCTCCCCACCAGCTGCGCGCGCGCGCGCGCACACACGGGCTTGCGTTCTCTCCCACACCGCGGCCGGCGGCGGCGCGCGCGCGTCCCCCCACCCACCCACCCTTGACGGGGGCGCGCGAGCTGTCAATCAGCGCCCCTGGTGGAGGGGGGCGGGATGGACAGGTCACTGAGGGCCGAGCTGGTAAGCGCGGTACCGTGGGAAAGCCAGTCAGTACAGCCCAGGCAAGCGAGCGGGCAGGATCTGCTGGCAGCCCCATTCATTCATATGTTACACCGCGACAACTGAGAGCAGCATGAAGAGGACTCACGACTACAGCTCGTCGGACAGCGAACTGGACGAAACGATCGAGGTGGAGAAGGAAAGCGCCGATGAAAATGGGTAAACCGTGGCCAGTAGAATTTCAGTGTGCAAATGTAATCTGCAGATTACAACTCTCATTGCAACTCTCGGAGCTGATAGCTAACAATGACAAAAGTCCTACTGCCGCTGCACATTCACTTCTAGGACTTGCATTTTGTTAAACAAACTTGGGTTTATGCACAGACAAAAAGTGAGGTTGCTGGAAAAGCTCAGCAGGGTCTGGCAGCATCTGAACTGTTCTGAGGAAGGGTTACACGACCCAAAACCCAAAACGTTAATTCTGATTTCTCTCCACAGATGCTGCCAGACCCTGCTGAGCTTTTCCAGCCCTTTCTATTTTTGCTTCTGATTTACAGCATTCACATTTCTTTCAGTTTTTACACATTTCCGATTGAAGTAAACTTTCTGTAGAACTTTCCGTTTTGTACCTGACTGCTGATCCCAATTTGTGGATTTCAGGAACTTCAACGCAGTCACAGGCTCCATGTCCCCCAGTCCATCCTCTCAGGTCCTGGCTAGGAAAAGGAGGAGAGGGGTAAGTTTGACGCAGCCCTGCTGAGAACTGTTTTGTTTTGTTGCGTGTAGCCTAAACGAAAATTGTTTCCCCTCACTTTGCCTGGCTCATTGCTCAGAGGAAATCTATTTCGTTTTAAACAGATCATCGAGAAGCGCCGCCGGGATCGTATTAACAACAGTTTGTCAGAACTACGCAGACTGGTTCCGAGTGCTTATGAGAAACAAGTATGAAAACAAGTCCTTAATTAAAACATAATTTGAACGTTGAGAAATAAACAGCTTGCTTAATTAAAAAAAAGTTCAAGTATTTATTAGAGTTAAGTAAATTTAAATCGCAATGAAGCCAACTCTATTCTATCAGAATGCAAATCACATTTTGTGTCGTGCTGGGACACAATTGACTGGGAAAGGTCGGTCTCACACGGGTCTTTAATTGTGATTCGTTGTTGCTGTTGGCAGGGCTCCGCCAAACTGGAAAAGGCAGAAATTTTGCAAATGACTGTTGATCACTTGAAGATGCTGCATGCGGCCAGTGGCAAAGGTAACATTTTGTTGGCATTTCTAGAATAGATCGCTTGGAAATGTCATTGGTTCGGATATACTTTATAAAAGTTAGGAGGTACATAAAAAGTGTAGGACCACTCCCCCACCAAATTATTAAAAGGCTTTAATTCTGAAATTGAAGTGCTGAGTGATCTGAAGAATCTAAAAATTTTAACCCTGTTTCTCTCTCTACAGATACTGCAAGGCCTACTGAGTTTCTGCAGCAATATCTGTGTTTGTTTTAGTTGATTTCTAAATTTGTTCCATCATGGCTTTTCAGTTGTGAAAATCTCAGGGAACAACATCATCCTAAGCCATGTCTCAGATCAATCATCTGTCAAAGATTCTTCAATATGGTATCTCACCATTGTGCAGTTTAGCTGTTGTGTAAACATTAATTGGTTTTACATTCCATAAAACATAGCAATGAACTTCCACTGTGTGTGATGACAAAGACTATTTTTAGATTGAGAAGATGGAAATGTTTAAAGTTTAATTTTATGTAATTAACCAAAGATAAATAAACCTCAGATCTAGAGGTTTATCTTTATGAGCTATCTCCATCACTGTAAGATGCCTTTAAAATCTTTCTGTTTGATCAAGCCCTCCTGGTAGCTATGTTTTTTGGTTCTGTGCCAGTTTTTATGTGTTTACTCTTGTGAAGACTTGCTACATTAAAGGCACTACATACATGCAGTTTGTTGCTCTAAGATGTTGCACAGAAGACCCCTTTTATAAGCTTGACATTTTTATAAAGTAGAACTTTGAAGGTTGCCTTAAACTGACTTCACAGTTGCTACAGTATTTGTAACTTTCAAATTAAATTTATTTTAATTTTATTTAATTTAATAGGTTATTTTGATGCTCAGGCTCTAGCTATGGACTACCGTAGCCTGGGATTTCGAGAATGCTTGGCTGAAGTGGCTCGGTATTTGAGTATTATCGAAGGCCTGGAGAACACTGACCCTCTCTGTGTGCGTCTGGTCTCTCACCTCAATAACTATGCATCTCAGAGGGAAGCTGCAAGTGCTGCAACCCCTAACATTGGACACCTTTCCTGGGGAACTGCCTTCAGCCAGCACCCACATCATCATTTGCACCCGATCCTCCTGCCACAGGCTGCCCACAGTAACAATAGTACTACTGCCTCGACGGAGCTGCACCATCAGAACAGGATTGGCACATCCTCGCATGCAGATACCTCTCCACTTAGAATGGCTCCTAATTGCAGTGTCGGTCCAGTCATCCCAGTGGTCACCTCCTCCACCAAACTGTCCCCACCTTTGTTCTCAATGTCATCCTTGTCTGCATTCCCTCTGTCTTTTAGCACTTTCCCCTTGATTTCTCCCAGCAGCTTCAGTTCATCAGCTCAGACTCCAACAAACAGCATTGGCAAGCCCTACAGACCTTGGGGGACAGAGATTGGGGCTTTCTAAAGACTCTTCTACAGGATTGTCATGCCTTATGAAATGCTGAATTCTCAGCTGAGCTGAGGTATTACCAACATAATTGCCATGGAATATTCAGGATGTGCTTCCAATCACTGCAGACAAATAATGTACAATGGCAAATCAATCTGAAATCCTGTGAATGTGGCTACATAATTGGCCTCTTTGGCTCAAAATTATACAACAATGTTCTTATATGAGCGGTCTGACTCTTTCATTCTTGAAATTGTCAGTATTCAGACAAAAAAAATTTCTAGAAGTTGATTTTATTAGTGAGACTAGTCAAAACAAGCAGTATGCCAGCTTGCTTCAAGGCTCCAGAGACCATTTCAGACAGTTTTATCAGTTTTCTAGGAGCTTTGAGTATAAAAGTTATTCATTTGTTTAAGAGATGTCTAATATAAAATTGGATTAAATTTATTTGTCTTAAATTCTTATTCTTTATTCCATAAAGGAATAAGCAGTGGTATGTTTAAAAAGCTGCATTTTTAAATTAATGCAGGTTGTGCTTAGATATGGTATAAAGTCTTCCTGTTACAAAGGCCTGTGTAAGTAATTGTGGCATTGTACACAGCCTGTGGTTAGGCAGTTAAATTTTCCATGTCTTTGTTATTTGGTTAGCTAAATATTGCCTGAAACTGTTAAGTTACTACCTTTCAACTGTTTCAAATGGAACAGATTTATTGTTAATCACAAGTGGCACCATCCATCTATTTATTTTGTGCTAACATCTGTGCCGTGCATGACTATCTACAAAGTCAACATTACATGCCTTATACTCGACAAAAAATATAAAAATAACAAGATCAACATGTAAAGACCAATACACTGGTGTCCCGAATTACTAAAAATGCCTAAATAGTGTAAATATCTTTTTCAGTGATATTTTATATTATTAATGTTGCTGAATGGAGCGATGACAAATCAGATTTCCAGCTTTTTTTTCAGCGAGTGTTAGATGCTAAAGATTTTTCAATGCTGAAACTGTTAATTTTTGCAAGGTAATAGCAGGTGCAGTGTTCAATTACTGTGTATTGGTTTGTGCTGACTTTACTAAACAGGAGAAGTAATAAACTATAAGTGCAATTGAGTATAATTCAATTACATGTGTTTTCTCTGAGAATTGTTGCTGTTTGTGATTTGCAATTATGTACAGTATTAAAGTTTATAGACTGGTTATTTAATGGTGATCTTCAGCAGTTTTCATCGTAATGCTGCAACTGTAATTTAAAAACATGTAGACAAAGGAACAGCTTATAATTCTTTTTATCTTTAATGAACAATGACCCTGTGGCCCTATAGAAATAAATTGCATTCATTTAGCTGCTATATTTTCCCTAGCACTGAGGAGTAAGTTCATACCAATGACAGAGTTGATACAGATTAGTTTGTATGCATAACAACATTTGGCAGTCAACAGCACACTGCTCTTTGGATTCAAATGTTTCCTGAACAGGGTTAAAATTCAGTATTGCATCTGCTGATGAACAGAATACTTAAGATGTGTAACCCACAAATGGGAATTTTGTGTGTGTGAGTGAATATCTGTCTAGATATTACCTCGTTTTTTGGAAATGGATGAGTATCTTTATCTATGTGCAACCTCTGCTCATGCTGGAGGTGGGCCTCTTGGGTATATTTCCATTTGAGCACTGGAGGAAGGTGCCCCAGCTTCTGCTGCCATCTAATGCTAGACAGTTGGTGGAGACTTTCTGCTTGAACCAGGGGAAAGGTGACCACTGAGTAGCCTGCAAAAACATCTTTATTGGATATTGATAAGGCCTGAGTAGGCTATGTTACAGGAGACCATGGCAGACCATGACCATTTTGATATTGTAATCCTGGACCCCAACATCCAGTGGTCATTCATGACCATCAGGAGTAATTATTGCCAGAGACTACATTTTCCTTAATCCAATTGACCGATGTCTGTCCCATACGGGTAGACATATTTGGAGTCCCTGGATTTAAGTCCTGAAGGATTAGACCATGCAAACATGCTTCTGGCCATGCCTGCCTGTTAGATACTTTCAAGTACTGTATGACATTTGGAATCTGTCTAACGTATGAGAGGTAAAGGTTTATTATACAGCATTTGAAAGTGTCTGTAGCAATTTTTAACTAAGAAGAGAAACCTTTCGCAATCTGAGGTCATCCCAAAGCAGTTTTCAAGCAAAGAATTTCACTTCTCATAGTCACTATTAGGAAACACAGCATCTAATTTGTAAACGTAAATGGCTCACAAATAGTTAAGTGATAAAATCAGCATCGTTTATTTACATAGTGCCCCTAATGCATTCAATTTTACACCAATCACTAAAAATTATACCATAGGTTTGCAAGACCAAATCAAAGCAATCAAACCTTGATTATGCCGTACTTAATGTACCATGTGCTGTTCTGGTCACCATATTGCAAAAGAGGATAGAGACATTGGAGAGATTGTAGAGAAGATTTATAATAATGACACTAGATATACATGAGCATATATATCCGGAAATAATTGACAGGCTGGGAATTATTTCTGCTGGAGGAGGTGACCTAATAGACATGTTTTAAAATTATAAAAGTTTTTGTTAGATTGAATACAGAGAAGTGTTCTTATTGCAAGTGGATTTAGGGATGAACAAATGCTGACCTATTAGCAATGATCCATCTCATGAAAAGGCAGGAAAGATTAATTTGATATAGACACCAAAAAATCAATAGGGAATTTGGAAGAAACCTCTATCCAAGAGTGGTGAGAGATTGAACCTTATTACCACTAGGAGTGGTTGAAAGGAATCATACCGATGCATTAAAGTGGAATCTAGACAAGCATCTGCAGGAGAAGGGAATGGAACATTACAATAGTGGATTTAGGTGGAAAAATATAGCGGGAGGCTTGACTGGTGTGTAAACAGAGGCATGGTCAGGTTGGGCTAACATCTGTTTCTGTGCTGCATATCATCTGTAATCAGGAAAGATATTGGAGAATGTGCATTAGAAACACATCTGGTAGATGGGTGAGTCAGGGAATCACAGAGAGTATGGTTCCATTGGAAACCCATTTCATGCAATACCGTTTGATCTGATTGTAACCTCAAATTCACTTTTCCTGCCTACCCCTGAAAACCTGTCACTCCATTGCCTGACAAGAATCTATCTACCTCTAACTTAAAAATCTTCAAAGACTTTGCTCCCATCATCTTTTCAGGAAGAGAATTCCAAAGACTGAATACCCTTCAAGAGTTAAAACTAGCCAAACCTGTTTTAAATGGGTAACTATGATTAATGATCCCTAGGTCTAAACTCTCCCATGAGAGGAAACATCCTTTCACATCTACCAAGACCTCTCAGGATTTTTAATGTTTCAATCAAGTCACCTCTTACTAATCTAAACTCCAGAGAATATAGACCTAGATTTCCAGGCAGCTTGCCTGACATTGGTACTGGAGAAGCAGGAACTTCAACTAAAGACTGGGAAAACCAAAGCCATTCAATCC
Source organism: Rhincodon typus (assembly GCF_021869965.1). NCBI lineage: Eukaryota > Metazoa > Chordata > Chondrichthyes > Orectolobiformes > Rhincodontidae > Rhincodon > Rhincodon typus. Next base: position 20,266,906 of record NC_063335.1, read on the forward strand.
ACTAGGTACTGAACCTGCTCCTGTCTGATCTCCAATATTTAAGTTCTGATGCAGGGTCAGTATCTATAAAATAATCCTAGCAGGCCAAGCAGCATCAGAGGAGCAGGGCCCTCTGATGCTGCTTGGCCTGCTGTGTTCATCCAGCTCTACACCTTGTTATCTCACATTCTCCAGCATCTGCAGTTCCTACTACCTCTATAAGAACGTTAGTGCAGTTACTACACAAGGTAGCGTGCGCCCTCTGGTGGCCAAATCCATTTCTTTTCGCGTGAATAAACCTGTACTTTGCAATTGACGTCAGTGGGGATAGAAAACTTGCACCTGGGACTGTGCACAAGAAGAATTTGCATGGAATTACTTAGAATATGCAGCACAGAAACGGGCAATTCATCTTAAATAGTCTGTACTCCACACAAGCCTCCTCCTATTGTATCTACTTCATCTCAATAGTAATATGGTGCCGTTATTTAAGAAAGGCTGTAAGGAAAAGCCAGAGAGCTATAGACTTGTGAGCCTTACGTCAGTGATGGGTAAGTTGTTGGAGGGGATTCCGAGATTCCTCCGTCTGCTTCAATGGCCTTTGTTGTGGTCAGTGGGAAGAGGTCTGACATTCTGTCTGACACCCTGCCCATTGGCACCTTGAAAAATTTCTCTAGGAAATGGGGAGCTAACTTATTTTTTCTTCTGTGACATGAGTTAGAGAGGTGAGCACCCAAGTGTGACAGATCATGGCTTGCAACCAAACTTTAAATATAACACAAAAGCTTCGGAAGCCTGGAAATCCTAGCAGTAATAACTACTTAAGTTTCATTTGCCATCTGAATCACTGAGTAACATGCCCAGCATCTCGCATAAATAATGTGGTGAGGAATGATGCTATGGAATCCTCTCACCACCATCATTTAACTACAAATGAGTAAAATCCTGGTCAGTATGTATTTTGGATCCCGACTGTAGATTTTCCCATAAGTCATCTATCTGGCCAGTCTAAATTTTTCTCCTTACTGAAGGAGCAAAGGCCCCACCTGTTCATTCTTGCCCAGCAGTTATATTCTTTCTGTTGTAGTATCCAGGAGGCCCGGTTTAATTCCAGAGTTTTGCTCCAGAGGTATCCCCAAGCAGGTTGGTTAGAAAGTATCTCCTTATAAATCTTCGTTGTATTTCCACCACAACAGTAATATCCTTTCTATGACCTGGAGACCAGAACTTACACAGCTCTCTGAAGTGTATCTTAACTAGGATCCTACAGTCATAGAGTCATACATCACATAAACAGATCCTTTGGTCCATCTCATCCGTGTTGACCAAGATTTTTTTCTCTTTCTTTCACTTCTGCTCTTTCTTTTTCTTCCTTTCTCAGCAGCAGTGGTCCCCCAGAGTCTCGGCAGCAGCACGAGTGGTCCCCTACCTGGAGTTCAGCAGCAGTGGGAGTGGTCTCCTTTCCGATGTGGTTCCTGGGTGTGTTGGCAGCGGCGGGAATGGTCCCCTTTCCAGGGGGTTGACAGCGGAGAGTTCTTTGCTGAAATGGTCCTAGGAGGCGCGCAGACTCATTGGGGTGACAACGTCGGTGGAGGCAAGATGGTGCCGAAGAATGGTGACGCGGTTCCACTGGCGCGGCTCCAGGATATGGCTGGGCCTGGGTACCAGATATCGGAGGCAGTGGTGTTCCAGTGGTGGCAGTATGCGGGGACTTGGGGCACTTCACTGTTTGCCGACGGAGGGATGGACTTTGTGGCTTTGCTTTGCTGGCAGTGAGAACTCGGTGTGGAGGCAGGGGGAGTGATCTGGACGTTTCCTTTTCTTTTGGCTGTTTCTTTTATTTCTGCTTCTGTTTTTAATCCTGTCTTTTGTATACCAAAGATGGCACAGAGATTGGCTACTTTGTACACTTTTCACTGTACACCTGTATTCCTGTACTTGAGTACTCGTGACAATAAAATCCAAATGTAAATTTAAATCTAAATTAAATCTGAACCTAAATCTAAATTTAAGTTTCCCAAACTAAACTAGTCCCACTTGCCTGTGTTTGGCCCATATATCTCTAATCCTTTCCTATTCATGTACCTGTCCAATGTCTTTTAAGTGTTATAACTGTACCTACACGTATCACTTCCTCTGGCAGTTCATTCCACATACAAGCCACCCTCTGTGTGAAAAAGTTTCCCCTCGGGTCCCATTTAAATCTTTCTCCTCTCACCTTAAAATTATGCTGTCTAGTTTTGAACTTCCCTACCCTTTGCTATTCTCCTTATCTATACCCCTCATGATTTTAGAAACCTCTATAAGGTCACCCTTCAACATCCTGTGCTTCAGTGAAAAAAGAGTCCCAGCCTATCCAGCCTCTCCTTATAACTCAAACTCTCTATTCCCAGTAACATCCTGGTAAATCTTTTCCACACCCTCTCCAGTTTAATCATATATTTCCAATAGCAGGGTGACCAGAACTGTACACAATACTGCAAAAGTGACCTCACCAGTGACTTGTACAACGGAGACATGGCATCCTAACTCTTATATTCAGTGGTCTCAGCAACGAAGGCAAGCATGCTAAACACCTTCTTTACTGCCCTGTCTACCTGTGGCACAACTTTCAAGGAACTGTGTATCTGAACCCTTTGGTTTCTCTGTTCGGCAACACTCACCAGGACCCTACCATTAACTGTATAATCCTGCCCTTGTTCATCTTATTAAAATGCAACACCTCGCTTTGCATAAGTTTAACATACCTTCACTACTTTTTAATTCTGTCATCCGGGAATAAATTCCATTCCTTAGTTATAAGTTGCATTGTGGACCTCTGATGCTGCATTTAAGGATTTGCTCACTGAATACCATTCACTTCCTTCTCTTTTTAAGATACAGGTGATGTTTCAATTATTTCCCACCATAGTGTTCCACCTCATATTTAACAATGCTAATGTTCATCTACCCATCAATAGCCCAGTCTGCACATCTTTAAACATTATTTTGTATTACGTTATATTCTTCTTCCCTTGGCAGCTATGTGTACAAATTTGATCTACCTGCAAATTTTGACTTTCAGTTACTTGTTTCTAAGTGTAAATCATTGATGTACATTATGATTAACTGTGGTCCCCGCACTGATCCCTGTGGAACATTAGTTTCCACTGTCCTCAAATCTGAAGAACTACTCCTCACCACTACTACCACAAGCCAATTTAATAACCATTCCAATATTCCACATGTCCTAAACTTTGTCTTGAACCTACGGTGTGTTAGTAAAGCTCATGTCATAGAGTCATAGAGTTATACAGTGTGGAAACTGGCCCTTCGGTCCAACTAGTTCATGCCAACCAAATGTGACATCTGTGCATTCCCCAAATCTACTTTCTGGTACCTCTTCGAATAATTTTAATAAATTGATTAAAATGACTTAGTGGTTCAGAATCCATGTTTCCTTTTTTGTTCATTTTGTCTCTGGATTCTGTTCTGTGCTTTCTTCTCGTATAGATTCCAATATCTTTCCTACCATGCACAGTAAGTTGACTCATCTATTGTTCCCACATATTGTTCAATCTCTATTTTGGTACTTCGAATGAAAATAAGCTGTGCCTGAGAATTCTGGCATAATACCACCTCTGTGGAACTTGTGTACATGAGTAAATCAGTGACCATTTCCTCTCCGATGGAATTGGTTTTGGGTGAGTTTGCCATCTGGAGCTGGAGTTCAGCCTTTTGTACTTTTGCTCACTTGAAATTATTTTATTCCTTTCTGTCTCAACTCCATTAACATTCTTTTTAAGATCATTGTCTAGTCAATGGTTCTCCCACTCCTGGCAGGGACTGACGGGTGCTTTAGTAAAAATTGAAGTGAAGTTGTTATCCATATTCTGGTAAGTTTATTCATTAACACACTGAAGGCTTTGGGATCTTTAAACAGCTTTTCAGTGTTAATGAGATAAGAGGGTTGGCATGGTGACAGTGTGGTTAGGGTTGTTGGGTTGAAAGGTTGATTTAGGTCAGTTTGGTGGGGAGCTGGAGAGTTGGTATGAATGGGATGGCTTGCAGGACTTGGAGAATGGCTTTAATGCCTTGGGGTTGGGTTGGTTATAGGGTCGGGGAGTTGGTATAGTTGGAGAAGTTTGGAGGCGAAGTGGAGAGTTGGGGTGGGATTGGCATTGGGATGCCAGTTAAATAGTTACCCAGGAATTAGGACTGTTTTCTTATTTATCGAGCATTCACTAGGCAACTTGACAGTTAAGCTCTGAGGTCTCTAACTGTAGCTCAGTGTTGGATAGATTTTCAGAGGGTTCTGGATTTAGGATAAATACCCATCAGAAGTCTAAACTGTACTAAGAGTTGTCTGCAGCTGGTATTTGGATGTAATAGAATCTTTGGATAGTGATGCAGTCACCAACCCTTCTTTTAATATTTGTCAACAGGACCTACTAGTGTTAAATACTTATGGATTAACCACTAATAGGTCTGGCAGAAGAGACACATGAACTTGACAAACAAGAAAGAGTTTATTACACAACGGTCTGGATATTTTGATGGCCAGACAATTGGTGGGGCACCACAGATTATAGTTGTAGTCAGGACCCTGTGGAATCCCAGATGCAGTGAACTGGAACCTTCTGAAAGAATCAATTAAAAGGTAGAGAGTTCAGAAAGATCAGCTTCAGTTAAGGTAATTATTCCCGGGAAAGTTTAGATAATTAAAAACCACTCTCACTCCTGATTAATAGTTAACCTTACCCCACCAACTCACCTGTCCCACCCTGGACACCCACTCCCCAAAGTGATCCCTCACAGCCCCCACTCCTGGGCTAAAACCCCAAACCAATATATTTCCACCCACTCACTGGAACTTGAGACCAGCCCCTGCTGCTGGCTTGGACTCTCAAGACCCAACATTTCCCCTTGGCCAGGCCTTTCAATCCGTCCTTTGCTGGATCTGATGTTGGTCCCCCAATGGATCCAATACGCTCTTTCTACCCTCTGCTAGACCTGATATCTCCCCTCCTCCATTCCTGGACCTGATCGCAACCCCAATCCCGGCTGGAACCGACAGCCTGCTGAACATGAAAGATGCAATCTCCTATTCCAACCTGTCCTAAGCACGCCATCACTTAGCATCCTGGGCACCCTACCCACATGGCACACTAGCACCCTACAAACCTGGGAAATATCCACCTTACAGACTACTTACCTGTTATTCCAACCACTATGCACCCTACTTACCTAGCACCAACATTCCCTCTAAACTGCAGTGTCGATGATTGCACAATGTTCACACCATTTGCAACTCCTTAGTGTTATGGATCAGAGCAGACCAGAACCCCCTCAACATATTTTAAGAAGGTAGCCTAGCCCCTAACTTTTACTTATTTTAAAGGTAGATATGAAGTGGGTGTTTCAGGTATGATGCAACTGGTCAAACCACTCTACTTTAAGCAAAACAAAATTTATTTAAACTCTACAGTTGAAACATGAACTAAAGAAAGCAGAATTTAGAGTAGCTTAACTATTGGAAAATCTAACCGACCCTATCCAGCAACTTAACTAATTAACTGTTCCAATATGGTAACATCCCAAAAACACTCCCCTTGACAAAAAATTCAAACACACATTCTTACAGCAGAAGGGATGAATATCTAAAGAGAGATTTCAGAGAAAGTCAGAGGAATTCTTTACTGAAGCTTGCAACACTTCTGGTACTCAAAACATCTTGTGACTGCTACAGCTTAAAAAAAACTACAAAAAACCCGAACTGGCAGAACTGACCGCTCCCCTTCCTTTGTTAAACTGTTACTCCCTAGACTGTTTGGCATCGCTGCCTTTACACCCTCTCTTCAATAAAACCAAGGACAAAATAACCTTTTTAACATGACAGCATCATCACATCAGATACTGAAACAGTTCATGTCCAAATGCAGCAGACTCTAGAAAATATCCAGGCTTGAGGTGACAAGTGGCAAGTAACATTCAAGTCCGAACAAGAGGGAATCTAACCATTGCCCCTTGACATTCATAACATGAACATCACTGAATCCCCTCACTATCAAAATCCTTGTGTCAGCACTGACCAGAAACTGAACTGGCTAGGTATATAAATACTATGGTTACAAGAGGAGGTCAGAGGCTAGGAATCCCGCAGTGAGTAATACACCTCCTAACACCCCATCGCTTGTCTACTGCTTGCAAGGCACACATGGTGGGTGTGATGGAATACTCCCCACTTACTTGGATGACTGCAGCTGAAACAACACAGGATGCAGTGACAATATCCAGGACAGCCTGCTTGATTGGCACAAAATCCACGAACATTCACTTGGACCCATCACCAACATCCATCAACAGCCTTGTGTACCATATTCAAACTGCATAGCAGTCAGTCAGCAAGACTCCTTAGACAGCGCCTTCCAAATACATGATCACTACCATCTAGAAGGAGCAGCTACATATTAACACCATCATTGCCAAGTTCCTCTCCAAGCCACTCACCATCCAGGCTTGGAAATATATCACCGTGAAAATACGAGCCTTACTTCGATTGTGGGTAAAGTGTTGGAAAGGATTATAAGAGATAGGATTTATAATCATCTAGAAAGGAATAATTTGATTAGGGATAGTCAACACGGTTTTGTGAAGGGTAGGTCGTGCCTCACAAACCTTATTGAGTTCTTTGAGAAGGTGACCAAACAGGTGGATGAGGGTAAAGCGGTTGATGTGGTGTATATGGATTTCAGTAAAGCGTTTGATAAGGTTCCCCATGGTAGGCTATTGCAGAAAATACGGAGGCATGGGATTGAGGGTGATTTAGCGGTTTGGATCAGAAATTGGCTAGCTGTAAGAAGACAGAGGGTGGTGGTTGATGGGAAATGTTCATCCTGGAGTTCAGTTACTAGTGGTGTACCTCAAGGATCTGTTTTGGGGCCACTGCTGTTTGTCATTTTTATAAATGACCTGGATGAGGGCGTAGAAGGATGGGTTAGTAAATTTGCAGATGACACCAAAGTCGGTGGAGTTGTGGATAGTGCGGAAGGATGTTGCAGGTTACACAGGGACATAGATAAGCTGCAGAGCTGGGCTGAGAGGTGGCAAATGGAGCTTAATGCGGAAAAGTGTGAGGTGATTCACTTTGGAAGGAGTAACAGGAATACAGAGTACTGGGCTAATGGTAAGATTCTTGGTAGTGAGGATGAGCAGAGAGATCTCGGTGTCCATGTGCATAGATCACTGAAAATTGCCACCCAGGTTGATAGCGTTGTTAAGAAGGCGTATGGTATGTGAGGTTTTATTGGTAGAGGGATTGAGTTTCGGAGCCATGAGGTCATGTTGCAGCTGTACAAAACTCTGGTGCGGCCACACTTGGAGTATTGCGTACAGTCCTGGTCGCCGCATTATAGGAAGGATGTGAAAGCATTAGAAAGGGTGCAGAGGAGATTTACCAGGATGTTGCCTGGTATGGAGGGAAGGTCTTATGAGGAAAGGCTGAGGGACTTGAGGCTGTTTTCGTTAGAGAGAAGAAGGTTAAGAGGTGACTTAATAGAGACATACAAGATGATCAGAGGATTAGATAGGGTGGACAGTGGGAGCCTTTTTCCTCGGATGGTGATGGCTAGCATGAGGGGACATAGCTTTAAATTGAGGGGTGATAGATATAGGACAGATGTCAGAGGTAGGTTCTTTACTCAGAGAGTAGTAAGGGCGTGGAATGCCCTGCCTGCAAAAGTAGTAGACTCGCCAACGTTAAGGTCATTTAAATGGTCATTGGATAAACATATGGATGATAATGGAATAGTTTAGGTTAGATGGGCTTCAGATTGGTTTCACAGGTCAGCGCAACATCGAGGGCCGAAGGGCCTGTACTGCGCTGTAATGTTGTATGTTCTATGTTCTATGTTCCTTCAGCGTGACTGGGTAGAAATTCTGGAACTCCTCCTTAATGATATTGTGGATCTACATACACCACAGAATTGCGCTTCGGCCCATCAAGTCTGTACTACCAAAAATATACTACTTATTTTCACTTTCTCGCACTAGCCCTATAGCTTTGTTATGGCACTTCAAGGGCTCGTCCAAGTAATTTTTAAGGGTTGTGAGGTTTCCTGCTTCAACTACCCTCCCAGGCAATGCGTCCAGAGCCCCATCATCTTCCGAGTGCAAAAGGTTTTCCTCAAATCCCCTCTAAACCTCCTGTTTTCCATTTTAAAATTATGCTTCCTTGTTATTGACCTTTCAGCTAAGGGGAACAGCGGCTTTCTATTCACTCTGTCCATACCCATTATAATCTCATTCACCTCTATTAGGTCCCCTCCCAGCATTCTCTACCCCAAAGAAAGCAACTTGAGCTTATGCAGCCTCTCCTCATAACTGGAATGCTCCATCGCAGGTAACATCCTGGTGAATCTCCTTTGCACCACCTCCAGCCCAGTCACATCTGCCCGAGAGTGTGGTGACCAATCAAGACCAGTCAATTCTAAGAACGCGAGATAGTAGGAACTGCAGATGCTGGAGAATCCGAGACAACAAGGTGCAGGGCTGGATGAACACAGCAGGCCAAGCAGCATCATAGGAGCAACGATATGAGTATAGACGTTAATGTTACAACCTAAACTGTAGTGATTGTAACCAGGTGAACCGGGTGGATGTCATAGAATGTGAGTTAAAAGCCTAAAGGACTGTGGATGCTGTAAATCAGAGACAAAAATAGAAGTTGCGGGAAAAGCTCAGCAGGTCTGGCAGCATCTATGAAGAGAAATCAGAGTTAACGTTTCGGGTCTGGTGACCCTTCCATCAGAACTGATGGTTTATATGCAGAAGATAGGGTTGAGGTGGGGGTGTTAAGTGGGATGGAGCCCAAAGACAGAGAGGAGTAGTTGAACAGACAAAGGAATGGAAAACGATCTGGCTCGGAGTGTGAATAGCTGTTAATGGGGATTGTTAGTGACTAATAATGGATCATGTGTAATAGCAGACAATGTGATAACAAGGTAATAACAATATGAGCTCCCTGATTGGGGCTGTCAATCTAGTCCAATCAGGAAGCCCTGACTGACAGATAAAAGTATAAGCATCAGACATCCAGGTCACTCTGAGAGCTGGCTCTGAGGGAGCTGGATTGGTGTCAAGGACTTTCCACATATAAATAAAGGGTGTCTTCGTGACAGCATAATAGCTTCAATGGCATTATTTCACCAACATCCAAATCATTGTGTTCCATAAAGGACTTAGTCAGTTATACTGCACAAAGCAAAATGAAACAGGAGAATATAAGGCAATTTATGGACTTGCACATCCTACAGGGGAGAAGAATGTAAGTTTAACATTTTTGAATGGATCATGTGTTAATGAGCTATTAACACAAGGAAGGAAGCAGGAACATTACTTCACAATTGCAATCTGGTGTGTGTGTGTGTGGGGGAGGTAGTGCAGGGAGATTGCATCATTTTTGCTATTTCCCAAATGCTGAAGATGCATTAATTAATTAAGCAAAATACCAATGTGTTCTCAGCAACTGTTAATATGGATGTGATGAAGTAAAGTTAGATAAATTGGTAGTTTTAAATGAGTTTCTGCAAAATATTTTAGGCCCAACTGATTGTGAAGATCGCCAGCATTTCATTTTTTCCACACCGTGTCCACCTTCTAGAAATCTGGATAATCAGTTTTCCTCTGGGAGTGCTGTTTGGTTTTTGTTTTGTTGAGGAAGGGTGGTAGCAATGGGGGAATGACAGACAAACATGGGAGAATACAACATCAGAGAAATACGCTCAGTTGCCACTTCCCACCACCTAAAAGCATTGGCATTAATGTATGTTTCCATGGGAAGTTTGTAGGGTGTGATTTTCAAATGAAATCCCGACATTAACATTGACCTCTTGATGACTACTTTCTAAGGTCAACCTCTTTCTATTAACACATATCCTTCTCCGGGATAACAAGGTATAGAACCGGATGAACACAGCAGGCCAAGCAGCATCAGAGGAGCAGGAAGGCTGACGTTTCGGGCCTAGACCCTTCTTCAGTTGCTTTTTGGGACTGCAGCGTTTAAAAATAAGCAGCAATTTAAAGGGGCTCACATCATGAAATTGTTTTTGCCCGGTAAGGGAAGAATGCCAGGAGAGCAGCGGAGGTTCTATTGCACAAAATGAGGCAGCATGTTAGGTAGGGCACCCTGCTGCTTCTCTGCTGTCTGATGGGAGTCTGTACGATGGAACGACAAACTATGGCACTGCAGTGCACATCACAGGGAGTTTGAAGGAGCAGGACGAGACCTTCCTCAATGAGCTAAGGTTCGGATTAATGGACATTAAGAAAAACGAGGTTCAATCTCCAGGAGCCATGTTGCAGGCAGTTATTGAAGGGAAATGTGGGAAACAGCAGAAATGTCCAGCAGATTGAAAGCAAATAGCACAGTGCTACCTGACTGATATCTTTACTACTTATACCACTTTGCAAACTGGCATTGCCAAGCAGGTCTGAATGCTGCCTTGGGACAAGCATTGGTTCAAGGAGTCAGAGCTCAAGCCACCGCTCAGCAAAGTGGGACAAAGTGCTGCCTCCCTGTTGTTATTTACATTTGTTGTGGCAAGCAAGTGGTGCACAGTGTGGGCACTGCTCCCTGGGCATGGCTGACCATCATTTACTGAGGCCATCTAATACCCAGTCCACCTCACAACATTCTGTCAGAAAAAGAAGGTGGAAGGGGAAGGAAAGTTAGGTGCAATAAAGAGAAAGATTGGATAAACAGTCTGGATCTTTTTGATCTGCAATGAATGAATTTTTAGTGTATAACAGAGATTTGATAGTGGTAGCTGGAATGTCCAAATTTCTGACTTATTCCTCACTAAGGTCGTGGCAGGAGAAAGTTATGATCTTGAAATTGCCTCCTATTTAGTCATCAAACTTTTGGCGTATAACATGCCATGACTTGGCTCGACACTGCTATTGTGGTAGTTGAGACGCCCTGGTCCCAAATGTAGTAGCTAAAGGAGTAAGCGATAGTTGGAGATGGAACCCAGAGGGAGAGAAACATAGTTAGACAAAGGGATGGTAATGGTAAGCCAGGGAGAAAGAAAAGCTGATAATGGGGACCATAAGGAGGTGAAGATGGTTGGCTGGGCTGAAAGCAGGCCAAGTGATAGCAATGCCTAGGGTCTGGGGGTGAGTAACAGACACGGAAGAAAGTGTTCAGGTTCCAAAATTATTGAACTTGACGTTCAGTCTTAGAGGCTGCAAGATTGCCAGGTGGAAAATGAGTTGCTGTTCATTTAACTTGTGCTGAAGCTGGCCAGAGCACTACAGCAGGCCTGAGACAGAGGTGTCGGCCAGGTAACATGGTAGCGTTGAAGTGGCAAGCAACTAGAAGCTCGGGGTCATGTATGTGGACAGAATGTTGGTGTTCTGCAAAGCAGTTGCACAGTCTGCATTTCATCTTCCCAATGTAGTGGAGATCATATTGTGAGCAGTGAATGCAGTAGACTAGATTGAGCAAAGTGCAGACAAAGCGCTGCTTCACCTGGCAGGTGTGTCTGGGGCCTTGGATAGTGAGCAGGGAGGAGGTAAGCGGGCAGTTGTTACTCCTGTGATTGCATGGTAAGATGCTTTGGGAGCATGGAGAGGTATTGGGAATGGAGGAGGAGTGGAGGAGGATGTCCCAGATGAAATTGGCCCTGTGGAAGGTTCAAAAGGGAGGGTAATATATGTCTAGTGGTGGCATCCCACTGGAGGAGGCAGAAATGGTGGTTAATATCCTTTGGATGTGGATGCTGGTGGCGTAGAGAGGGACGATCAGGGGAACCTTATCACCATTGTAAGATGGAAGTAGTGAAGGTAAAAGTGTGGGGCATGTGTTCAGACCTGGCTGAGGACCCTGTCAATAGTGGTGGAGAATCCTCAGTTGAGGAAAAACATGGACATTTCTGGTGTCTCCTCATTGGAAGGTGGCATTGTCAGAACAGACGTGATAGAGACAGAGAAACTGGGAGAATGGATTGGAATCTTTACAGGAAGCTGGGTGTGAAAATGCTTAGTTCAGCTAACTGTGGGAATTGGTGGGTTTATAGTGGATATTGGTGGGTAGCCTATACCCAGAAATGGAAACAGAGATGTCGAGGAAGGGAAGGGAGGAGTCAGCGATGGACTAATTGAAGCTGAGAGTGGGGTGGAAATTGAAAGCGAAATTGATGCATTTTTCCAGTTCCAGATTACAGGGAGAAGCAGCACTGATGATGTCATCAATATTCTGGAGAAACTTTGCTGGGGAGGGACCCGAGTAGGATTGGAACAAGGAATGTTCCTCGTACTCCATAAAGAAACAGGCATAATTGGAGCCCATGTGGATACCCATGGCCACCCCTTTGACCTGAAGAAATTGAGAGCATTTAAAGGAGAAGTTGTTCAAAGTGAGGATGAGCTCGGCCAGGTGGAGAAGGATTGTGGTGTGTGGGGATGGTTTAGGCCTTTTTTTCCAGGCAGAATTGCAGAGCGCTGAGACCATCCTGATGGGGGATGGATGTGTAACGGGATTGCACATCCATGGTAAAGAGGAGGTGGCCGGACCCTGCAAACTGGAAATTTTAAAACTGACGTAAAGCATCAGAAGAATTGCAGATGTAAGTGGTGAGGGGCTGGATAAGGGGAGAAAAAAAATTGAGCCAAGGTAGGAAGAGATATATTCAGTGGGGCAAGCACAGGCAGAAACAATGGGTTTGCCTGGGCAGTCCTTTTGTGGAATTTGGGGAGAAGGTAGAAGCGGGTTGTATGGGGTCTCTGAGCTTGGAGGCTATGTGGAGATGAATTAGTGATCATTGTGGACTCAAGAGTGTGGTGTTCGATGATGGGGTCATAATCCAGGGGGAGATAGGAGAACGTTTTCAAGAGCTGGCACTCAGCCTCTGCAATGTAGAGGTGAGTATGCCAGACAACAGCAGCCCCACCCTTGTCACCCTTGACCTCTGTTACTTCTTTGCATTGAGCTCTTGTAATTGCCAATACCCAGAGGCACTCATGCTTAGGACATATAATCAGCAGGAAATCTGCTGCATGACACTATCATGCTATTTACATTTTTGACAAAGTTTCATTTTTGGTTGACATATATCTAGGGCAGAGAGGTGTTTTGCTACTCTCCTATTCCTACAATAAACTTGCATTACCAGGTGTTGTTGAGAAGGGGAAAATTTGAGATTCCTGTCCTTACACTGAGACTGACCTGATACCTGAGCGGGAATGTTTATTATTCACATTACATTTGAGGCATATAGACCAGTAATGTTCCCAGGTTTGTTTTGTGACATGCTAATAACCTTGGCTAGGACGTTAATGGCAGCACCACTTTTAGCCTTTTGTATTAGACAACAATCAAATTGGTCAAGGTTTCCACACTTGATTGTTGTTGAGGAAAGTGCATGAGATAACATCAGACAAAACAGCATTGCCTTTGCTTGTGCTACACTCTGTCACTGAATAGGCTATCGCAATCACTTTCTAGACATGTACCAAAGGAGATGAAGGCTGCTGCCCCTCAGCAGGCGAGCAGAGGGACGAACATGGGGAGGCATTGTTTACACAATTTGTTATAAATATTTCAGCTTGAATTCTAAAGACAAGGTTGCTGAGCAGGGAATATTGATAGGATAGGAGGTAACATTTGTGAGCCTTTTTGCCACTTCTTTCTTTATGCTATTACTGAAATAATAACTACTCGTGTAAGTTTTGTAAGTGAATAAGAACCACTTCCTTGGAACTAGGTTAATACAATTAAGCAGAACATATGAAATGGAAATACAATTTGAAGGAAGTGACATGGGTGTGGGAATCTGTGAGTGTCTGGTTCACGTAAACAGTCTGAACATGTAACGGGAAGTTTTGGTCACTTTTGAATGTATTGTCTTCGATCTGTATGTATGGTGCAAGTTTGAACATTATTTTATAAACCTTTAGAACTGCTTAGATCTACGCAAATTACACATTTGAACCTAAGTTAAAAATGAAATGAATAAACTTTCCCAATGCCTGATACCTCCTTCACTGGGTATCTGTGTTGCCGGTTTTGTTGAGCTCTATGATTTAGAGATGCATAAAGTTTGATCCCCATTCTGTGTTCGGTTAGCTGATCTTTTCTGATGTGCCCTTTTCCTGGATAGACACACAACATAGGGAGGTGGTGTGGGGGAACCTTCAGGAGTTCAGATATTTATTCACTGCCCATATCACCTCATGATGGAAAGCTTTGTGTCCATATAGGAAAAGGGCAGGATAACAGTCAGATTGGCTGCAATGATTGTAAACAGCCTGTTCTTGTTTACTATGAGTGGCTGTATCCATAAGATACTTGATAGAGGTCACCGTTGCCACGTGATAGAATGTGAGTGACCAACTTCAGGGAGTGGAAGAGGTAACTAAAGAAATGAGGAAACATTAATTTGTATACTCAGAAAATGCTCATAGGCTGTGACAGAGATTTCTATTCCAATGCCTTTGCTGCTTTTCCCATTCTTTTTCCAACCAAAGAATCTTCCTGTGAGATTCCCCTTTGCCCTAGCCACCTCTTTCTTTAGTTTCTCTCTCATCTCTCCTCTCTGAAAGCTCATCCACTTCACGTGACTTACCTCCTGCTCTTTTAACTTAATTCCACTAAATTATTTCACAGGACAAATGTCTGCACCACTTCTAACCTTGTTTTCCTGTCCTGAGCCATGTTCAAAAATTCTTGCTCATCTTGACATGTTTGACTTTATCTAGTTAGGTTTCTGTTCATGCCCAAGCATCAAAAAAGTTCCAATGAAGATTGAAAGTCATATTCTCTGTGATGTTTCCCCTGGTGCACTGTTCCTTTTTGCTGTCATAGAGTCATATAGCACAGAAACATGGCCTTTGCTCCAACCAATCTGTGCCGACTATAGCTATCTGTAACTTCTGACTGAGTTGACTACACCATTCTTTTCCAATGCCTTTCCTTTGTTGCACAGTTCAGTGGGACTGCCTGAGCTTTCTTCAATTTTTAACTAATCAATCGTTGCTAGAGAACACCCAGCAATCTCACTTTCTGTCTCAGCAGCATTCAGTCTAGAATTACCCAAAGATCTAGTTCAGAACCCACTTCTTCCTCATCCATTTGATGCCCCTTGGCAACATCGTCCACTGACATGGCATCAGCTTCCACATGTTCACTCTTGGCACCGAACTCTATCTCTCCACCAGCTTGCTCAATCCTGTTGCTGCATAGGTTGTGTTGCTCGACTGGATATCCAATATTGCGTTTTGGTTGAGTCACTATTTATTCGATTGGGAAAACCAGACTTATTAACTTCTGCTCCCACTGCAAATACCAAACTCAACCCAGTGATACAGCCCTCCTTTCCTGTTATTGCTTTGGGTTGAACCAGATTATTTGCAATTTTTGTATTAAATTTTACTTTGAGCTGGACTCCTGACCTCATATTTTCTTTATCTTGAAGACTATTTCCATCTCTATAAAGTCACCCAGCATGTTCTACCTCAGAGCTTCTTCTACTGAATTCCTCATTGTGTTATCGTCACTGCCAGGTTTGCCTGTTCCAATGCCCAGGTGGAGCCAAACATCCCTCACTGTCTGTAAACTTCCAAATCCGACTCCCTTTATGTAACTCTATACCCGGTCCCGCTCACGCATCAAACCCGACTTGCTGATCTATGTTGATTCCTGACCTTCTAACATTTCAAATTTTAAATGTTCAACCTTCTGAGCAAATATTTTCTTTGTCTCACGTTCATCCTGCCAGGAAACCAAACTCCCTTGACCCTCAAAAATTTTCCATTGCTTTGAATCCTGTCTCTTGAGTAGTAACTCTGCCTTTACCTGGTCAATGCAGCCACTTAAAATTCAAAATCATTCCCTAGTCCCACTTTCTTATACACCTCTGAAGCCCCTCCCCCATTAAAAATCCATCTACTTACCAAGGTTTTTGTCGTCTTCCTTAATATCTCTACCTTTCTATTATTTTCAGATAATGTTCTTGTGAAACACCTTGGAATTTTTTTTCTATGACAAATGTGCTACTAAATGTAAATTATTGTTGTTGAAAAGAACCAAAAAGAGTTTAGATAGTTCCTTTATTGTTTGGAGATATCTCTCTGTTGTACTAATCATATCTTGCTACATGTTTCTGTTTCTCCGTAAATCGTTGAATGCTGCAGTGCAGAAGATGTAGCACATCATTTGGCCCATCAAGCATTTCTCTTTTCAAGTCACATTCTAATTTCCTTTCAAAATAATTTATGGATTCTGGTGTTTATTATTTTTCAAACTCGAATAGACAACATGATGGGCTTGATTTCTGGTGATTGTACTCTGGTTAAGGGGCAGTTGTCAGTCTTATTGTATGCTATCCCACACCATGAGGAAAGAGAATTGTATTGATAAAAGGAAGACACAATAATTGAATCTGCCTTCTTGTTGTTAGCGCAATCCAGAACATGGGAAGCCCAATTGATTGGCAGCACATTCTCAAATATCCATTCCCTTTATCCAATAGCACACACAACCCAGAGTTACATGGGCTTCCAATCCCTGTTCTTGTATATTCTTGAAAGGGGAACATTTAAAACAAGTATCTCACCCAGTTTGCTGTCTTTTCTCCCATCCTGTTCACAATCTGAGCTAACGTCCAGGAGCTTACAGTTCTTGTATTGCATTCCTCCCTTTTAAGTCCATCCCTTATTTAAATGTCCAAGATACTCAGTATTCCCAAAGGATAGACAAGTAGGAGCAGGAGGTGGAGTTCCTTCATTGGTTAAGGATGACGTTAAGGCTGTATTAAGAAATGATATTGGCACCACAGACCAAAATACTGAATCATTCCGAGTGAAAATAAAAGGCAGGGCAAGAAATACCTCAGTAGGAGTAATTTACAGGTACACAGTACTTCCAAAGCAGGGCATAGTATAAACCAGGAAATAACGAGGTCATTTGAGAAGGGCACATTGGTAATTATGGATAATTTAAACATGCATATTGACTGGATTAGTCAACTTGGCAAAGGCAGCCTCAAAGAAAGGTTCATAGAGTGTATGAGGAATTGTTTTTTTCAAGTAACATGTCATGGAGCCAACTAGAAAACTGGCTATTTTAGATTTGGTGTTATGTAATAAGAAAGGATTGATAAATGGTCTTGTAGTTAAGGATCCTCTTGGAAGGAGTGACCACAACACGCTAGAGTTTCAAATTCAGATTGAATGAATGAAAACAGAGTTGCATACAAGAGTTTTAGGTTTGGGCAAAGGCCTGACGAAGGAATTGGTCCTGGTGGACTGGGCAAAAATACTAAAGGGCAGGACAGTTGAAGAGCTGTGGCAAATGCTAAGGGAGATACTAAACACCTCTCAATTAAAGTATATTCCTGAGAGGAAGAAGAATTGTAAAAAGGTGAAAAATCATCCATGGCTTAACAAGGAAGTCAAGGATAACATAAAGGCAAAAGCTAGGGCATATCATAGTGCAAACGTTCGTGGCAGTCTGGAGGATTGGGAGAACTTTAAACGTCAACAAAGCGTTACTAAAAATGAAAGAGTGAAGATGAACTATGAAAGGAAACTAGCAGAAAACACTTGCACTGATACCAAAAGCTTCTATAAGTATATAAAAAGGAAGAGAATAGTGAAAGTCAGAGATAGTAGGAACTGCCAATGCTGGAGTCTGAGATAACGAGGTGTAGAACTGGATGAACACAGCAGGCCAGGCAGCATCAGAGGAGCAGGAAAGCTGATGGTTTGGGTCTGGATCCTTCTTCAAAAATGGGAGAGGGGAAGGGGACTCTGAAAGAAATAGAGAGAAATAGAGCTCCCCTTCCCCATTTCTGAAGAAGGGTCCAGACCCGAAACGTCAGCTTTCCTGCTCCTCTGATTCTGCCTGGCCTGCTGTGTTCATCCAGCTCTACAGAATAGTGAAAGTAATGTGTTGGCCCTTTCGACGACTAAATTGCAAGTTAATAATGGGAAACTCAGAAATGGCAGAGGCACTAAACCAATATATGTCTGAATTTTCACAGTGGAATATAATAATTTCTTCCCAAAAACTGCAGTTACTGCAGAGAAGCTTGGTGAAATTACTGTAACTAGGGAGAGGGTATTAACTAAACCGATGGAATTAAAAGTTGATAAGTCCCTGGGGTCTGATGGCCTGCACCCTAGGGTATTAAAAGAGGTGGCAGCGGTGACAGTGGATGCATTAATTATAGTATTCAAAAATTCCCTGCATTCTGGAAAGGTAGCATTGGATTGGAAACATGCTGATGTGACACCCTTATACAAAAAAGGAGATGGGCAAAAAGTGGGAAACTGTAGACCAGATAGTTTAACATCTGCAGTGGGGAAGATGCTGGAGTCAATCATAAAGGAGGAGATAACTGAACACTTGGAAAAACAAATTGCAATTCACCAGTTTCATGATTTCATGCAGAGCAAGTTGTACTGGCCAAACTTGCTTGGAGTTCTTTGAGGATGTATCCAACAAAGTGGATAATGGGGATCTAGTGGATGTGGTATATCTAGACTTCCAGAAGGCATTTGTTAAGGCGCCACATAAAAAATTGAAGCAGAAGGTTAGATCCTAGGGGATTAAGGGTAGACTATTGGTTTGATTAGAGGATTGGCTGACTGACAGAAAGCAGAGTGTCGGGTTATATGGGTCGTTCTCTGAATGATGAACTGTAACTAGTGGGATGCTGCAGGGTTCAGTTCTTGGACCTCAAATATTTACAATTCACGTGGATGATCTGCAAGCAGGGACAGAGTGTGACATAGCAAAGTTTGCGGATGGTTAATAAGTGGAAAAGCAGACTGTGATGAGGGGATAAAGAGTTTAGAGATGGATATTGATAGACTTTGAGAATGGGTCAGAATCTGGCAGATGGATTTTAATGTGGACAAGTGCAAGATTGTCCATTTTGGCTGGCAAAATAAAGAGCAAGTTATTATTTAAATGAGAGTCAGATTCAAAGTGTGTCAGTGCAGAAGGATCTGGGTGCCTTTATACAGGAATCATAGAGAGTGGGTATGTTGGTGCAACACATAATAAGAAAAGCATATGAAATCCTGGAATTTATTGCAAAAGAACTGGATTGTAAAAGTAGAGAAGTGTTGTTACAATTATGTGAGGCATTGGTGAGACCACACCTGGAGGATTGTGTCCAGTTTTGGTCTCCATACTTGAAGAAGAACGTGGTGGATGTAGTTCAGAGGAGGTTCACCAGATTGATTCCAGGGATGAAAGACTGTTGTAGAAGCAGCTGTTGAATAGTTTGGACTTGTAATCACTAGAGTTCCGAAGAAATAGGGTGGATCTGATTGAGGTATATGAAATGATAAAGGAGATTGAAAAGGTGGATGTTGGCAGATGTTCCTACTTGTGGGACAGTCTAGAACAAGAGATCATAGAATTAGAATGGGAGGAGGTAGGTTCAAAACTGAGATAAGGAGAAACTAATTCTCCCAGAGGGTTGTGAATCTGTGGAACTCACTGGCCCAGAGTGCAGTGGAGGCAGAATCAATCATCAGATTCAAGAAAGAAATAGATATGTTTCTGATGAAAAGTGGGATAAAGGCTTATGGGGAGCAGGCAGGAAAGTTGAGACCAGGATAAGATCAGCCACGATCATGTTAAATGCCAGAGCAAGCTTGAAGGGCTGAGTTGCATATTCTCACTCTTAATTTCTGTGCTCCTATGTTATCCCTTTGAGGCTTCCTTGTCAACCATGACACTTCAGAACTGAAATAATATGCGCAGTCATTTTGTTTGGCCATAACAGTCCTCTTTTAAAAAAAAAACTATGTAAGAATTAAAAGTTCAATGTGTCCGTAGGTAATTGTGTGTAAAATCTAATCCACAGTCATGACACTTCACGTTAACTTTTCTTTACAATCTAAAATTGTTCGCCCAAATAATGCAGAATATTTTGTTACAAATGTGCATTTGCAGAATCAAATAGAAACTATTTACATAGCTCGCTTCTGCGGAAAGGCGGCCAACATCACTGAAGATCCATTGCACCCCAGTAATAATCTCCTACAACCTCTTCCGTCAGGCAGAAGATACAGAGGCCTGAACACACGCACAAACAGATTCAGGAGTAGGTTCTTTCCGGTCATTATCAGACTGTCGAATGGACTCTAGCTTCAAATAATGTAACCTGCAATGTAACCTGTATGCCTTTAAGTCTTTTTGATCTATACATCCTTTGTTTGCTGTGATCTGCCTGTATCGCTTTACACTGTTTTTCGGTAAAGTGACAATAAAATCAATCAATCAATCAATGAAACTTGACAGCAAAAGTTTTCTGTTGTAGAACTCACTCTTTTTTATTTCAATGGCCACCAGCAAAAATGTTACTTGTTCAGTTTTCTTGTGTGGTTCATTCTGGAGAATTTTATTACCTGCCTGTCAGAAAGTTGGCCTCTTAGACGTCGCCTGAAATCATGTTCACTCATACTTTCAAGTCATTTAACAGTCACTTATCCATGCAGTTAAAAGCGTTAATCCTACTCTCAACTGCAGGAAACTACAGGAAATTAAGCAGAACAGAAACATTGCATTGACAGTCACTTCCTGACCTTGAAAGGCTGAGTTACAAGATCTGGAGACATTTTCTGTTAAGTGTGTAATTAACCACTATGTTTGAAAGCAGTCTAGCTTAAGCTACAATTAAGTTCTTAAAGATTGAGTGCATCTTCTGCTTGTGTGGCTTGTATTAAAAATAATCTCCTGGAATTTCCGTCGAGGGTTCTCCAGATCTCTGGCTGTAACTTTAGTGGAGGATCAAGAGCATTTGATGGGAATTGTATCCCTTTATTTAAACGAATATAATTTCCTAGTCTATTTCACAAGTGTTGTATTTTCAATAACTAAACAAACAAGTTTTGAACCTCTTTATTTTCAAGATATTTGAGCAGGACATAGAAAATTTGGAGTTTGTTTAAAGTGCCTGTGTGTGAAGAGCTGTCAAGTTGAATAAATTACGAGTCATTGTGGTCTAGTAAGGTCTTTGAAAACAGTCCTTGTTGGAAGGGATGGCTTGAGTGGAATCCTGTGTCCTTTGGAAATAATGGGGGATGGGTATAGAGGCCAACCCTTTGTCCCAATTCTGAATGTGTCAGAGGTGTGCCGAAAGATGTTAAACTTGAAAGGGTTCAGAAAAGATATACAAGGATGTTGCTGAGATTGGAGGGTTTCAGCTATAGTGAGAGGCTGAATAGGCTGGGCCCTTTTTCCCTGGATGGTTGAAGGCTGTGGGGTGACCTTGTAGAGGGGCATGGATAGGGTGAACAGCCAAGGTCTTTTCCTCAGGGCAGGGGAGTCCAAAACTAGAAGGCATAGGTTTAAGGTGAGAGTGGAAAGATTTAAAAGGGACCTGAGGTGTAACTTTTTCATGCTGAGGTTGGTGCATCTATGGAATGAGCTGCCAGAGGAGGTGGCGCTGGTTGGTACAATTATAACATTTAGAAGGCATCTGGATGGGTACATGAATAGGAAGCGTTTAGAGGAATATGGGCCGAATGCTGAATCAGTTTAGAATATCTGGTCAGCATGGACAAGTTGGCCCAAAGGGTCTGTTTCTGTTCTGTATAACTCTATGACTCTATTTGAGAGACAGTTACCTAACAAGCCTACCTGTACTTGCTGTCCAATTACCGCAAAGGCACCTGAAATTGGATGCACTGTCTCAAGCAGCACGAGAGTTTTAAGTGCTCACAATTGTCAGGAAAGCAATTGCACTTCACAGGATTGCTTGAAGCTAAAGTGGTGAATTTCTTATCCCAGAGGATCCTTGATTGAGTGATGAAGAAGGGTCTCCCATCCTCCTGTAGCTGCCAGATGAAGCCTCCTATAGGAGGCCCATCCAAATTTGGGAAAATGCAGATGGGTTCTGGAAATTTAGTTGTCTTGGTTCGCAGTATCTGATGTGCAGGTTGCCAATTCCTTCAGCAGCCCATCTCTAGCAACAGTGAATGGAAGACTTTAACAGGAATATCTGATTTTTCAGGAAGCAGAAACAGAAGAACCTAGCGAACAGATATCTGGCAAATGACATTTAATGCAGAAAGGTAAAAAGCGATGCATTTTGATGGAGGAAGAAGATATATATTATCAAATGATATAACCTAAAAAAAATGCAGGTAAAGAAAGTCTTGGGCATAAAACTCCAACAGGCAGTGCAACACAGCCAATTCTCCATTGTAGAAGCAGTGGCGTGCAGGCACAGTTGGATGGTCCTACAAAGGACATGCCAATTATGATGGGGCATGAAGATTAATGTCCTGCAGGTGCCCAAACAGGTTGAAAGGGTATGATCTGGATGGGCAGATGCAACACTTGAATGTTAAAAATGGCAAACGAATGTACACTCCTAAGCCAAAAGTGTTATGAAATAAAATTGGCTCTATTCTGGGACTAAGAATTTACCTGATAATTGGCATCTGAGGTGATTGTGACTTATCTGCAGTCAGGGAAAGTCAATGGAAACACTGGGATGAACAGCTGGAGAAACTTGAAACTTTCTACTGACCACAGAAATGCTGAAAGATTGATTTAACCTTTAATCAGTATGGGTTACCATGCCACCTATTCCAAGAGCCGAGAAATCAAAGGAAGAGACAGACAGAATATCTGCACACAGAGAGAGGCATGAGGAGAAGGATGACTGTTTAAAGGCTTTACCCAATAGAGAGTCCCACATTACCAGAGCAGGGGCTGTGTCTTGGGAGACTTCACTTTAAGGAGAAGTAAATAAGGAGAAACTGCTTCTACCAGCAATGAAGAGCTAATTTCAAGGCACAGATTTAACTTTCTGCTAATATAAATAATCAGCAATAGTAGCACTCATCACTACAGACAACATGGGCATTCAACAGATCTGTACAGCTCAGCAGTGGTACCTTAGAATTCTTGAACCATTTGACCCTTCCCGTAGAAGGGAATGAGGATTACAAGCAAAAAAAAGGGCTTGTTATTCACTTGAGGTTTTAAAGCACTGTATTGACAAGGTTTAATTCCAAATTTTAGCTACATTTTACCGCTTTCCTTTATGCTATTTCTTGTGGCTGGATAGTTGCTTTAGGGTAGTCTCAGATGTATTCGGCAGTCAATGACTTAGTGACATGTGCAACACTGCAAATCTCTTCTGGCACGGGTAGTGTTGCCAGTTCAAGTTTTAGACTTGCTTCACTAAGATGAGCAGATTTTATAGAACATGAAACTGCAGATTTTTGTTTTTCCCGTTGCTTTAGGCTCACCTGCTTTGTTTATCCTCTTAGGATGAGCATCAATCCCTTGTATAGTCTGCGCTTTATGGCCAAGGGCTACATTTATGGGTCATAATCTTGAGCTACTTCCCTCAACAGTTCGAAGCTCATGATGTTGCTTGAAGCATGGTTACCAGCTAACATTTCACTTTCACTTGATGCTCTCCTTCTGCAGTCATCAAACTCACATTCACAAACTATCTCTCACCTCTATCACTACATCCACCTACTGTTTAGTGTGAAGTGACTTGTCATAATTATTTCCAAACATCTCTCAGCTTTATAGACTTGCTTTGTTTCTTTCCAGCTAAACGCTTGAGTTCAAAATGATGCAGCTTCTTGGAGTTAACGTGTTGCTTTCCACATGCTGGATGTTTTTCTTAAGTGGTGATCTGTGCAATATTTATAACCTATACACTGGCCTTGATATTTCTGCTGGTCCTTATGCAAATATTTCTTTCTTTTCCATTATATTGCTCTTGTTAGGCCTGGAATGTTTCTCAGTATAAAGCAAAGCCTCATCTTTTCTCCCACTGATACTCTGTATCTGATGGGTGACCACTTTAGAGCTTCCACACATTGATAGCTCTCTTTGCGAGTAAGTTTCTCCTCTCAAAGTAAGTGTGCTCTTATAAAATGAACTCTAATGCTTAAGACAATCCTGTTTCATTCATTTGCAGGATGTGGGTGTCACTGATCAGGCCAGTATTATTGCCCAAAGGGCAGTTAAGTGTCAACCACATTGCTGTGTGTCTGGAGTCACATGTTGACCAGACCAGGTAAGGATGGCAGTTTCCTTCCCTTAAAGGGTATTAGTGAAGCAGATGGATTTTTCCTGACAATCAACAATGGTTTCATGGTCATCATTAGACATTTATTGAATTCAAATTCCACCACCTGCCATGGCAGGATTCGAACCAGGACATTGCCAGGGTCTCTGGATTAATAATCTGGCAATAATACCAATAGGCCATCACTGTCTTTGACGAGATAATGTCCAATCTCTCAGGTTTCAGCTAGGTGTCTGTGCTCTCACATAATGCTTAATATTCTCCTTCTCCCAATGATGTCTGATGTTGAACAGATACCACTCATAAGTAATGTTAATAGAGGGTTCAAAATGCATCTTCAAGATTTCTCCAATCTGGCTATTCTGTTCCTCGGAGAGATCTAGAATGCCAACAGCTTGTAACACTCCTCAGTATTGATAACAGAGTTGCATCTTCTACTTGTGCAGAAATTTTATTCAATTCCCTAGCTACTTTATAGGTATGCCACTGAGACTGGTAGAAATTCCAAATCAATCGTCTATCATTTATATATCATCACATGTATATTTTCATTTCCACAGCACCAAAGACTGGAAATTTCACAAAAATTCTGATTCACCCAGTAGTTCAAAGCCACAGACTGTTGTTCTAATGCTTCCTTGTCGCTTCTTACAGTAGCTGTCTCTCTTACAGCTACAATTTCAGCTGGACATGTTTCATGTAACTGTTATTGTTTTGAAAGTGAAAGCATATTACAGTTGAGTTTATGTGACTATGGTACATCACAGATTTCCTTGAAAGCATGTGCTCACTTGTAAGAGCTTGGACTGCACTTCTATATGCAAAGGGCAGTCAAGGTCTGGAACTCTCTTCAACTAGTTGATGCTAGATCAGTTGTTAATTTTAAATCTAAGATAGACACATTTTTGTTAAGCAAAGGTATTAAGGGATATGGGTCATAGGCTGGTATACTGAGTTAAACACCAATCAGCCATGATCTTATCAAATGGAAAAACAGGGGTGGCACAGTAGCTCAGTGGTTAGCACTGCTGCCTCACAGCACCAGGGACCCAGGTTTGATTCCAGCCTTGGGCAACTGTCTGTGTGGAGTTTGTACATTCTCCCTGGGTGCTCTGCTTTCCCCCCCACAGTCCAAAAATGTGCAGGTTTGGTGGATTGGCCATGCTAAATTGCCCATAGTATCAAGGGATTTGCAGGTTACGTGGTTTAGCCATAGGAAAAGTAGAGGTACAGGGTAGGACTGTGAATCAGTGTGGTCTTGTTGGGCCGAATGGCCTGTGTCCACACTGTATAGATGTTATAAACAGGCTTGAGGGGCTGAATGGCCTACTCCTGTTCCTATATTCTATGCAATAATAGTGGTGCTGTCCCTGGAATTTGAATAGGTTGTCCAATCTAGGAGGTCTATGTAAATGGGGAGCCTGCTTATTTTTTGAGAATAGAATGAATTGAATTTCAGCAGCTGATTTACTAATTAAGTAATCATTTCTTTCATCCTGTATCAAAAACTCTGGAAGAATTGACTCTTCCCAGTGTACCCTTTCACAAATGTTGGTTGTTCTTTGGCACCCGGGGTGTAAATGTTTGAATTTTGGCAGCTTTTCAATCACAGTGACCATCATTGTGTGGCCTATCCAAACATTTCCTCACCAACAACAGTCTTGTGTAAAAGTAAAGTGTGCAAACTATGATGAACTTTCTCTCTGGTTCTCTGCAAAACCTGAGGCTTATTGCATTTTCATCCTTCTCAGCTTACAGTTTTTCATCTCTTAGCCTCTGTACTTAGTGATTTCTCAACGTTTGTGAATTCAACTTCTCTTTCAACTTGTGTTTTCTCTTCACTGCCCTCTTATCCTTCAGGGAAACACTCCAGGTAAACACTCCAACCCATATTCATCACCATCCCCTTTGATCTTTCCATCTGTCACATCCTCACTTCTTCCATTGTGTCAGTCACAGGTGATGTTACCTCTGATCATATTCTGGGCCACTCTTCAAAAATGTAAGAACATAACAGCTAGGAGCAGCAATAGGTAATTTAGCCCCTTCAGCCTACTCCGTCATTTGATATGATAGTGACTGATGTGATTTCGGCCTCAATTCCACTTTACTGCCCACTAACCCTTAACACATTGCTAATTAAAAATCTGTCTCTCTCCTCCTTACATTTACTCAATGTTCCAGCATCCATTGCACTCTAGGGTAGTGAATTCCACAGATTTGTGACTTTTTAGAGAAATAATGTCTCCTCAGCTCTGTTTTAATTCTGCTACCCCTTATCCTAAAACTATGCTTCTCGTTCCAGATTGCCCCACATAAGGAAACATCTTTTCTACATCTACTTTGTCAATCCCCTTTAGTATCTTATATGTCTCAGTTAGATCTCCTCTCATCCTTCTAAACTCCACACAGTATAGGCCTAAAACTGCTCAATCTCTCCTCCTAAGACAAACCCCTCATCTCTGGAGTCAGAGTGTAGCTGCTTCCGTGTTCCAGGCTTATTTCTGTGCCAGTACACCACAGGATCAGAGTTTTGTGTCCCATTGCTGCTGAATTTGGAGGCAGAGGTACGGCTGGAGTATCTGTAAAATTCCCCAGCTGGTCTTTCACCAGTCTCATATCTGTCCCCTTCTCTCTGTAATTTTATGTTGGGACAGTGGACGCTTCGGCCAGTCATCCTGCCATTTCCCCACTTAATGCCCTTACATAACTGATTAATGACTTACAGGCTATACACCATTCATCCTCAATTTTCAGGCAAGCAGGAGGGGTTCAGGGCTAGCAGGTAAGCTTGTGAAGTGACCCTACTCAGACCTTAGTCTGGAAAGTGGTAGGTTGGAGCCTTCACAAATGGTCTGCTTTCAACATTGAGTGCACCTGTAATGATCTGATCCCGTTGGATGCTCCTGCATCTCATGGTCTCTGCAGCATCTGCCAACCACTGAGCCTCACCCTGCTCCTCTGCCCTGAGACCCTACTTACCTGGTCATGCACTCTGAGAATGCTTGAAGTCCCGCTCCTGGCCACTGCAGCTTCTGCTGCTGCTGGGAGTTGAGATCTGCTGGTCAATCAGATTGGCTGATACCCTTCTGAGGGTAAGGGATGGGACACCCAACTCCAGCCCAATTAACATAACTTGGAGCATTAAATG
This sequence comes from Rhincodon typus, assembly GCF_021869965.1. NCBI lineage: Eukaryota > Metazoa > Chordata > Chondrichthyes > Orectolobiformes > Rhincodontidae > Rhincodon > Rhincodon typus. The sequence continues at coordinate 20,294,095 of NC_063335.1, forward strand.
ATTGCAGGAAAGTGCCTGCCACTGACTCTTAAGTTCGAGGAAGGCAAATGCTACCATTCTAAAACTCCTAGCCCTAGACAACATTCAGCCTTGGGCTGGTAAATGGCAAGTAACATTTGTGCACTGCACAATTGCCAGACAATGACCATCTGCAACATGAGATAATCTAACCATCTCCTCTTGATATACAACATCATTACAAACACCAAATCTCCAATTGACAATATCCTGGAGTTACCATTGACCAGAAAATGAACTAGACCAGACATATAAATACAATGGCTATACAAACGGGTCAAAGACAAGGAATTCTGCAGTCAATAACTCACCTCCTGGCTATCTGTAGTCTGCCTGCCATCTACAAGACACAAGCCAGGAGTGGATGGAATACTTCCCATTTGCCTGAATGAATGCAGCTCTAACAACACTCAAGAAACTTGACACCAAGCTAGATATCACCTTCCAAACCCTCGACTAGCTTGATGGGAAAGGGTGGCAGACCATAGGCTACATTCTAAGTAAGCAAGTATATTCTAAGTCACAAGTTTTCTTTTTCTGCACTGTCACTATATCAAATTATGGGAACTCCTTTTCTAAAAGCATTACCCCACTTAGAGTCAAAGATTCATACATAGACTGCAATGGTCGAAGGCCACTCACCAGCACCTTGTCAATGGTGATTAGGGATGGTAGCAAAGTCACTCACATCTCACAAAATAAATGAAAAACGTCAGTAACCTCTGTACCTCTGAATATGGTAGCTCATTGACTCTTTCTGTACACAGCTATTATTGATCTTCAAGAGATGTGGAATAAAGGCAGACAAATTAAGGTTAAGTAAAGATCAGCCATGCTCTGGGTGAATGGTGGAGCAGCCATAGGGTTGTATGTCCTTGGACTACATTCAGCTGAACCATCAGGGAGTGCTTTGCTGATGCATTTGGAGAAGAAAACTGATTCCGTCTCCAGATGAAATACCTGTCATTGAAAACAGCCATGTCCAGAGCAGAATAAGGCAATGAACAGACTGTACATTTTACAGTTCACAGAACTCCATTCTTTATTATCACAGCTTGCTCACAATGACATACATGAAAATACCACTAATGAAGATTAGAATAAACAGGCAGCAACCTTCTTCGGTAATAACTTTAACAGCTGGAACTAATTGTCAGGTCGTGGGTGCTCTCAGTGACCTTACTTGGCACAACCCCACCCCCCTCCCCCACCCCCAAAAGACCAGTACAACGCCCTGCTCACAGATCAATGGGATTTGAACAGAGTAAAAAAATACCATGTTGCTTGAGAGTGAAGGGTCAAGGCCAGCATGTGTTGTGGAATACAGAACATGGAAGTTCTGGGTTGACGTGTATGCAGGAATCACTAGCACCATTGACTATCTGACCTTGATATTCCTTAGGTTCTCCCTTTATACTGATGAGTACAGAGCTTCTAAAGAACAGATTCAGCAACGTTAAATCAGTGAAAGAAGACAACATAAAAGAACCTGTTGCAGGACGTAGTAAGATATGAAACAGCTTGTATAATGAATGATTGTTAACAAAAAGTTGGTACTTATAAAACAAGACCCAAGTTGTGTTTCCACATCAAGCAAATCATTTTGCAAATTGATTGGTTCACTTTCCTTTGTGTATTTTTTGAACTAAAAGTTTGATTATATTAACTGACTTATTGATTTTATTTTAAACCATGTCTTATGACACTCATACTAATGTATCACTATCCAGAATATACGGGCGGAAGGCTTTGTTCAGGATGGCGAAATGCATTAAACATTATCTCTCAGCCGGAGATTCCCTCCCGAAGTTCCTTGTTCCTACGGACTTCTGTGGCATGTCTCTCCTGCGAAGATAAAACAAAGATAATAAGATATTTACAAAATCTGGTGCTGCAATGGTCTCATGGAAGTTCGCTGTGTGACTAATAATATGTGATTATGGTGTGATCTAATCATTCCTTGTTGAAAAGTCCAGGGCAGCAGACAATTCATCATTCTCTGCTGACCTCATCGTAAGAGGCAAACTGTGTTCCACGTCTAAGTAGACTCCGAGAAAAACAAAGCAAAGTAGATGTCAAACAAAACTAACCTGAAGCAAAGAATGATGAATACAGTCACCTCAATGGAAAATTCAAAACATTCAGTAATATTTAAGTTTGACCACTGTATTATCAGTAGCACTGCTAATATTGCTAATTTATATATCTATTAAATATTCAAAAGAATAGGTGGGTCACAATGTTCTATTTCGAAATGCATTGAGAACTCTGATTTAGACCTGCTTCCCTAGAAATTTCACAGTAAAAATGGTTCCAGATAGCCGCAATACCCAAAACACCTTTAGATGGCACAGTCAGAGAGGTTTTGAGAGGTTTGGTTAGTATTGTATGACGCTTCATCACAGAATGAAGGTAGTAGTGATTTTCGCAAATAGTGTAAAATGTACCACCCATGATATCTACATTTTCATTTCTGCTGTTGTGTACTGAGGCAGGAGCTCGTCTGATATAGCTCATTTTAGACTATTCCTCAAAATACATATCACCTCTAAGGAAAAGCATTAGTTCTTTATTATATCATCTTTTTTGGAAATAGAGGTGGTGATGTGGTCAATTTGCAACTGATAGATGACCATTTTCATCTCAAAATGGAGGGAGGGTCATATCTTGGCCAGCCCATTAATGCTGAGTCCTGCCTGATGCAATTTCTTGCAGCCTGTCCAGCTCAAATAGAAAGGAGGCTGCACAAATGAGGCATCTGTATTGGTTCAAACACAGGGAATGCCAGAGAAACTTCAGCAGGTCTGGCAGTATCTGTGGATGGAGAAACACAGTTAACATTTTGACTCTGGTATGAATTTTTTAGAACTGATGTAGGCTACTTATAGTTATGAAAGTGTGAAACATCCATAGTGTCTACTCTACACATCCACATCTAGCATAAGGCTGTAGCGTAACCTCAACAGCTGTCCTTTGAGGTTTGCTCTGAAAACAGCCTAAAGCTTTGTAGGGTGACTGGTCCACCACTTTCTTTACCCACTCTCCATAACGTGGTAGACACTGAAATCACCACCCTGTCTGCCATTTTAAAAAAAAACATCAATGGGAAATTGAATGTGTTAACAAGCCAATTGGCTCGAATATTATGCTGCCTGTGTCATAATGCCATTGGCATGCGCATTGGAGCAAAAGTGAGAAGAATGTTTTTTAAACAACTTTATTGAAAAGGTGTGAAGGAAATTTGTGGTGACCTGTGTGCATTGGGACACATATCCTGCCAAAAGTATTACCCACCCTTTGTATCTCTCTGCGTGGCCTCCAAACACCTTCCCTTTCCAAGTTCCCCTGCACCAATTAACTCTTCTTATTTGATGGCCTTTTTTTAAAACATTCATTGCTGTGCCATCTTGTAATGGCAGGGGCAAGGAATACACCCTTTTCTCCTCCCACCTGTTCACCTACTAAAATTCAGCCCTCACTTATTTATACCTCTATGTTCCTCCAGACACCCTTTCTTCTGCTCTGGCACTGATAGACAAATTTTCTGCTCCATGGCCCTGAAGAGTTGTTTCCAAAATGAGACATCACCTTCTTATCCCATCTTCAGTGTTTTGACAAAACCTCCCACTTCATCCACAGCTTTGACCACTCTCTTTACCACTTCCTGCTCTTTCCCAGAACTTTTCTATAAAGTGACTGTTATGTGGAAGGTACTATATCGTGGAAGTTGCTGAGTAAATTTGAAGGTGGACCATCTCTTGAGACCACACTAAGGAATGAAGAACCTCCTGAAATTTATAAGCACATGCTAATGGTGATAACAACATTGGAAGGATTATACTGCTGTTCAAAGATTTTAACGGTTTTTAAAATTATTGTGAAGTGTTTATGTTTAAATATGAGCAACGTTTTGACCAGACGGATAATTTTCAATTGCACCTGCTGGGTGATAATATGGGAGTGGATTGACTACCCATTATACAGCTCATCATAATGGGATGAAAATCACATTGGTTTGATAACAAGACAGTTGACATACTCTGCTATACTTATGCAGTGAAGATGAACATAACCCCTGAATGTTTGAAAGTCTAGATATTGCTGGCAATAAGGAAATCTCTGCTCAATATTTACCCTCTCGCGGAGACGTTCCATAAGAGCAGCTAAATGAGCCTCACGGTTTTCCTTGTTCAGTTCCATCTTTATGATCAGTTTCTCCTCTGCAGTTTTGCTGAAATTATTATTCTCTTCCACGGCCTTTTGCAAGACCTCTCGCTCGTGCTCTCTCTTCTCTGCAAGCTGCTTAAGTACCTGGGCCTCCTGAGACTGCAAACAACAGAATATATACAAAACTATAGCAGCTTTGTTTGACTGTGCGTTTACGAGTACATGTCATTAAAGCGATCCTGCGAAGAGCTATAAGATAAACAAGATTTAATTCTACTTTTCTATTAAAATGATCACTTCAAAATCAATGGGTGATTTACTGGATTTATTCAGTTTTCTGATCATATAGCTTGATTTTGAAGAAACATCAACATATCGATTAGAAGGCATTCATTTCATTACACTGCAGCTATTAACAGTTAATGTAAGACATTGTTATAGAGGTGAAGGCACATTCATTAACAGACATGCAAAAAAACAAAAGGAGTCTGATTAGGAGAACTGTCCTCTTAAATATACGAGCAATCAGAAATGTATAATCAGTAAATCCGTCTCCAAATAAACTGATTCAAATTCATCCATAATTACATGCATCTTACAATAAGGTGCTGGTGAAAATCCTTTTCGTTGGTTTATGACGAATTAAAAATAAACAAGCTTGTTAATCCCTTGTTTGGCAGTGACCACAACTACGCTCTTTATGAGAATAGAGAAAAGAAAAGCAAGAGACTAGATTTGCCAAAGCCAATTATATGGAATTTTTTTTTTAAAGAAAGCACCTTTCCTCGAGCCTGGATTAAATGGTTGGAGAACTGGTAAACAGAGCAATAATGTGAGGTATTTAAAACAGCAGTTGGCAATGTGAAAATCAAGAATATTTGAATAGGGAGTGACGAGGAATACTGTGAAGGGCCTAATAAGTAAGAAGAGTATCACAAAATAAATGGAAGGATGAATCAATATAAAGTATATAGGAAACTGTAAAACAGGAAAACTATAAAAGGAGAGAAAACAGAGAACAATAAAGCTCTTCTCCAGCAGAACATTACTAATATAAAGAGATAGTTGAGTAAAGGTAGAACTGATAAAAACAAAGGAAGCTGAGGGCTAACCTTATGGAATTTTATAAAGTCATGAGGGGCAGGGATAGGGTGATTAGCAAAGGTCTTTTTCTTAGGGTGGGGGAGTCCAAAATGAGAAGGCATAGTTTTAAGGTGAGAGGGGAAAGATTTAAAAAGGACTTGAGGGGTAACATTTTCACGCAGAGGGCGATGTGCGTATGGAATGAGCTGCCAGAGGAAGTGAAGAGGTGGGTAGAATAATAACATTTAAAAGGCATCTGGATGGATATATAAATAAGAAGGGTTTAGAGGGATATGGGCCAAATGGTGGCAAATGGGACTGGGTCAGATTGTGATGTCTGGTCGGCACAGATGAGTTGGACTGAAGGGTTTGTTGCCCAGGCTGTATGACTATGATTCTATAAGTGGGCAGTTTGTAATGGAGCATGAGAGAGTAGTGAAAATACTAAATAAAACTGGAGGCGAATTTCCTCAGAGATTCTCCAGTTGAGTCATGGAAACACCAGGAAAACAACATTTACACCAGTAAATATGACATTCCCTTTAAAAGGAAGTGAAGGATAAAGTGGGAAGCTATAGGCTAGTTTTTACTTCATTGCTCTCCAGTACAGTTGTAGGAAAATCATTGTCTTTGACTAAACAGAATTGAGTAACAGGAACTTAATTTCCTATCGATTCTTCCAATCCATGTAGAATGATACTTAGGGTCCCTGATGCAATTAGTAATGTTGTTAAATTGGTCAGAACACCTAAATGTTCTGCTTCTCTGCTTATGTAACAGATTAGTTGATCTTTATGGGGAGCTGAAAATTTTGTAAGAACAGTAGTATTATAAAAAGTTGAATTTCCAGCACTACGGGAGGGGTCCTTATTGTCATAAACCATGTGTTACAAATGAGTGGGTATTGAATCTGTATAAACAATGTATCATATTGAGGGGATACTGCATTCTTATTAACAATGTATCACATTGGGGAGCTATTGTAACATATGTTACAGTGAGTGGTATTGCAATTAGTATATGTTACAGCACAGGGTAGTTTATTCCTATGCTATCCTTCAACGATTCAAACTGTTCTTTAAAGTCAGACTGACAAATTATTGCAGTGTGTGAAGTTGCATGGGGTCCAGGGTGTACTAGCTAGATGGATAGAGAACTGGCTGGGCAACAGGAGACAGAGAGTTGTAGTGGAAGGGAGTTTCTCAAAATGGAGAACTGTGACCAGTGGTGTTCCACAGGGACCCGTGTTGGGACCACTGTTGTCTGTGATATACATAAATGATCTGGAGGAAGGTATAGATGGTCTGATTAGCAAGTTTGCAGATGACACTAAGATTGGTGGAGTAGCAGATAGTGAAGGGGACTGTTGGAGAATGCAGCAGAATATAGATAGATTGGAGAGTTGGGTGGAGAAATGGCAGATGGAGTTCAATCCAGGCAAATGTGAGGTGGTGCATTTTGGAAGATCCAGTTCAAGAGCGAACTATACAGTAAATGGAAAAGCCCTGGGGAAAATTGATGCACAGAGAGATCTGGGTGTTCAGGTCCATTGTACCCTGAAGGTGGCAACGCAGGTCGATAGAGTGGTCAAGAAGGCATACGGCATGCTTTCATTCATTGGACGGGGCATTGAATACAAGAGTTGGCAGGTCATGTTACAATTGTATAGGACTTTGGTTCGGCCACATTTGGAATGCTGCGTACAGTTCTGGTCGCCACATGACCAAAAGGATGTGGATGCTTTGGAGAGGGTGCAGAGGAGGTTGGTATGGAGGGCGCTAGCAATGAAGAGAGGTTGAGTAGATTAGGATTATTTACATTAGAAAGACAGAGGTTGGGGGGGACCTGATTGAGGTCTACAAAATCATGAGAGGTATAGACAAGCTGGATAGCAAGAAGCTTTTTCCCAGAGTGGGGGACTCAATTACTAGGGGGTCACGATTTCAGGGTGAGAGGGGAAAAGTTTAAGGGAGATATGCATGGAAAGTTCTTTACGCAGAGTGTGGTGGGTGCCTGGAATGCGTTGCCAGCGGAGGTGGTAGAGGCGGGCACGATAGCATCATTTAAGATGTATCTAGACAGATACATGAATGGGAAGGGAGCAAAGGGATACAGATCCTTGGAAAATAGGTGACAGGTTTAGATAGAGGATCTGGATCGGTGCAGGCTTGGAGGGCCGAAGGGCCTGTTCCTGTAATTTTCTTTGTTCTTTATCAATTTCTAATAAATGTGGAATCACATTACCAACAAGAGTTGAGTCGATTTTCAAGTATTCATGAAGGCTAATTACGAAATAAGCAGTCATTAAATTTCTACTTATCTAATGTGCCAAATTAGAAAGAAAACATTGTGAACCTAATCTAGTGAGATGATGAAGCCCTAACGTTTGACTGCTGCATTGTTCATGCTACTTGACTTCTGGTGCATTGTTATTTCTTTACTGTGCAGATTGAGCAAATGGAAACACTGACCACATGAGTTTCCTGAGAATAAAAGTGCTGGAGGAACTCTGTCAGCCTGGAAGCAGGAGTAATGTTTGGAGTCCAATATGGCTTTTTGAAGAGGAGTTACGCTTCTAGACCTGTTGAGTCAATCCAGCACTTCCTGCAAGGCAGTCGGTGCCTGATCAAGTGACTGGACCTCAGGCAGGTGCTCAGAACCCTGCTGCACTCTTCCTGTAAACTCCAACATCACTTGCCTTTGTGCTGGCTCCCCCAGTGATGCTGGTATTCTGGATCTACTCTTCTGGCACTCGTCATGCCTCCTCTGTAGTGCTGTTGTGCCCATCTAATTAGCTGGCATCTCCTGACAGGCAGAACTTCTGCCCTGGGTTCTCAAGTCCAAGGGAAGATTCATTTGCAATTTTGCTATTATCTGATTGGTCTGTTTCTCAGCAGACACTCCCCCTGCAAATGGTCTCTCACTGGCTTTCTAACTGGCAGGCGAGACCCCCCAATGCTTCAACAAGACTCTGCCTTTCAGGTTTTGTATTAGAGGGAGATGTCTGAAAAGCATGTAGGTTTACAAAGGTGTCAGGATATCAGTTTGGCCCATCTTCCTTAGGCTAGGGAGGTGGTAATTTCGCTAAGTTTTATAATTCTGATCACACAAGATATACAAAGCCCAAGTCTAAAGTTGCTACCAATATTTCACGATTGGATAGAGTTCCAAAACTTATTACCCAGGTGCACAGGTGAATAAAATTAATTTGGCTAGAACACCATGATACCAAGGAACACAAAATGTACTGCATGAATCAGATCCAATTTGGCAATAATTTAGCTCAATTTGAGCAGATATATTCTCGTATCTAAAGGTGAGTGCTAACCTAATCAGCCTGGTGGGAGGAGGGAGATTTCAGGTCTGAAGCTTGTCTTTTTACCTAGCCTGCATTTACGTTGCATGGAGTCAAGGGGGAGTTTGCAATAATGAGTTACATCCTGCTACAGTAAGCAAATGGAATATTAGCTTCGGCAGCATTGTACTGTCATTGATGGATCACAAAGTTATTGCTACAGACTTTTAAAATAAATCTTGGTTTGTGATTTCATTAACAGTGATCTGGCATAAAATATCACTGATATTGAAAGTTTGGTCACATCTCTTCAGGAATATTAAAACAAACTTTAATCTGTACAATCCTGAACATGTCGTGCAGACTCAATCTTGCCTATTATTTTATAAATGACAGTCATGTTGACAAAGTTCTTCATATTGCACTCATCAGGTCAAAGGCACGAATGCAAATTTCAAATGATCACAACATTTTCTAACATAGATGACAGGTGCTGGCAAGTCAAGTAAGACCTACTAGCCAATCAGCAGCCTTTTCTTTTGTCGTGTAAATTGTTGTGATTATTTGCAATTTAGCATTCTTGAGCTTAACCTGGTGAGTACAAGATGACGAGCTTCAGGAAAATTCTTTCCTTTCATCAATATTCAGTTATTCTTATTGGGCCTTCAGCAACAAACTTTGATGTACCAGTTTAGATTCAATTCATTCAATTATGTGTGATGCATTGTCCAATAACACATAGCTCTCAGTCAAAACAGTGAAAGTATGATATACAATATCTTCGCTAAAATTCATGTATATTGATACAAAATTCAAATTTGTGTTTTTGCTCTTAAATACACTATGAGCATAGACATTGCAATAATGAATGTGCCTGAATTATTCATAAGTAATAAGCAATCTTAGAATGGCAGAAAATTCTATTTTCTGAGACTTGGGTCTTTTCTCTTGGTTGTGTTGAAGATGCATTTAACTTAGCAGCCTCCAGTACCAAATAGAATTGAATATAAAAATTTTAGTGAAGATTTAAATAGCAATCAAAAACACTATAATCAGGAGGCAGCAAACAACTGAAAGAAAAAACCGAGAGAACTGCAAAAACAGAAATTGCTGGAAAATCTCGGCAGGTTTGGCAGATCTGTGAAGAGGAACCAGAGTTAATGTTTCGGGTCTGGTGGCCTTCAGAAACTTCTGTTTTTTAATCAACTGAAAGGCATGAGATTGGTACAAGCTTTTGCCTGAATACAGTGCATAATTTATCATTCAATACCTGAACTATGTACTTTAAATTATTTCTGCAGATTTTACAGAAAATATGGGGCTGATAGTTCGTAGTATTGCTGATATTGCTAAGTGATAGTATTAAATAATTCCATTAAAATGTGAGCTAATGGTGAACATATGTTTAAAAAATTCTCCTAAAGGCATTTTGTCAACTAAGAGGCAGTTTCAAGTTTCTGATGGTTGCTCAGAACCTCCCACAAATATCCATGTTAGAATCTGAGTAGTGAGTATTGGTGAACTGACAAACATAGGGACAATGATAGTTCAGGCCTCACCTGACATCCATATGCACATGGAAGTCAAATCTAATATTCCTATTGCTAACTGTGGCTGAGATTATCAAATTTTTCGCAGACCAGGGATTAAAGTCAAATGTCCTACGAGAGAATTAAAAAAGCCAAGTACCAATCATCAACGAAGCCCCTTCATTTCATTTTGCAAGTTGAATTGTATTTGGTATGATCCAAAGAATTATTTTTACCTTCCTCCTGTCTTCAGCGGCCTCGAGCTTCTTTTGGATCTCATCCAAAGAAAGGTCCTTCTTCTTTGGAGGTGACAGAGGACGATCCAGTGCTGGCACCGCTTCTGGTGAAGGTGGCTTCAAGATCACCTCAAAGGACTGACCCGAGGCTCGCTTGTTGATTTGTTTAACTTGCATGTCTGAAGAATATTTGATGTAATGCAAACATGTGCATTTTACAAACCATTGCATCAATTGGAAACAGTCAGAAAAATAGGCGCTTGCGGCTCTGCACGGTCAGAATGAATTGTGAACAACTAAAAACACTGTTTGATCTGAGAAAAAGTTTATGCCTTATTTTTTCCTGATGAGCACAAGTTGCTCTTAAACAGTTTTTGTTGAATTTAATGGTCATTCTCATCCCACATAGTAACATTTTCCAGGCTTTACTACATTACTATACTGAAAAGAGAAAGTGTTTTTCTTTTAGGACTATTACCTATACTAAATGACTACTTTTTGAGACCAAATTAATTATCAGGCTAATACTAATTTTAAGAAAAAAAAGATCCATCTGAACTACCATCAGCTACATAAAACACATCTATTATTGTAATTAGCTCTGTCACCTCTTTATAATTGTTATGAGCAATTGCTTCCTGTTAGACTGTGAGTTTAGATCGTCAAGAATGACTCACCATCGTAGTTATAGAACGTGGCAGCATGTGGTTCAGAATAGAAGCAGGAACATATCAGAGAGAGCATGGAGAGCTCCTTCATTTTTTCTTTGTATGCTGCAATAAATCAAAAGCAAACAGGATTAATTTTCACTCTCTTTACATAATGTTACACAGAAGGCTGACAAAAATACAGGTTGAACACAATGGAACTCAAAGCAAAGGGCAGACTAAGACAAAATTGTTTATCTGGGGTAGCACCTATAACAGCAATACAGCCTTGGACCTGAATTGGTAAGAACTTGTTTATAATTTGAAAGTTGGATTTTATTGCATTTAGGGAAATATCTCATACCTAAGCCTATTTTTAAAAAAAGGCAGAATATTTTAGTTGAAATAGTCAATTTATAATCAATAATATGAGAGAGAAATGCAAAACATGCAATCAAGATGGAGAATAGTCTCCAAAAGCAATGTTGCTTAACAGGGGACAACTTATTAAGTTGTCCCATTAAGTTGTAGGAAAGCAGCTGACTGACCGTCTATTATCACCTGTCAACGGCAATAGCACATCACAGGATGTGCACTGATACTGCAGTATGTTCCAACCATTCATAGAGTCATAGAGTTGTACAGCACAGAAACAGCCCCTTCAGTCCAACGTGTCCATGCCGACCAGATATCTGATCTAAATCTAGTCCCATTTGCCAGCATTTGGTCCTTTTCCCTCTAAACCCTTCCCATTCATATATCCATCCAGATGCCTTTTAAATGTTGTTTTAACTCAGTTTAAATAATCGATGGAGATCACTTTTGAAGTTGAAGGTCATGGCAACTATTCTCCAGTCCTTAAAAATCTACATGTACTAGCTCCAACTGCTATGCAACATGAAAGTAAATGATCAGCCTATAATGCTTGATCTCTGAGATTGGGGACTGACAGGGTTAACAAATGGGAGCTTCAATAAAATAAACAAATATTACAATGACCATTGTTACAACATCTCTTGGAAATAGATACCATTCTTAATGGATATGCAAACCTGTCCTTGTGCTCTCACACATCCTATATACGTGGGCAAATATTTCACTGAAATTCATTGAGGAACCATTCAAACTAAACCACACTTAAGAAATCAATGCAATGTGAACATTGAACCTTTATATAAATACATTTTGAAGAGAAATACTTGTGTTATCATTTCATTATTTAAATATTGGTTAGCCAGGACTTACGTTGTGAAGTTCTCTTGGGTTTTGGTGACAATTTATTGGAAAGCTGATAACACAGATGTTGATAATTTACATGAATATTGTCTCTCTGCTTCTAAGCTAATGTTTATATGAAGCTGTGCTCCACTATATTTCACAGTACAGTAAGAAAGGTTTAGTTTTACATTTGGCAATTTAGCTTCATCATCCACTACTGCACTGATAAATATTTGTCACTGCTAAAGAATTTAGTTTCCAGTAGTTAATTTTCATGATATTTGAAATAACTGCACAAAGGCTGGTATCCCATCACCAAGTCACCCTTTATTTATTTGTGCACAGTACACTGACTGTAGCCAGCCAGCTCAGAGTCAATCCCCTGAACTGCGGAGATTTTAATCTTCTGATTATATTGGTCAGCCAGGGCTTTTCTGATTGGGGTTGTTAACCTGGGCCAATCAAGAACCTTGTAGTTAATTAGGTCCACCTGGTTCCAATCACTACATCTATTTCCACCCCCTCCTCCGCCAACCACTTAGTCTGGGGATGGAGGCCTGGTCTTTTGCTTGTACCTTTTTTTGCAATGTTTTCATCCCAGGTCCGGTTCCTCTGACTCAGACTCAGACATGAGTGGTGTGTACCAGACTGTGGCCCATCTCTTGCACTTGAAACGTCTTGGGAGAGTTTCCTCCACTTCTTCTGGTGGTAATGGTATCAAGATTGCATCCATCTCAGACTCTGAGATTTGCTTGACACTAGATGGAGGAGGAGCACCTATGGTTTCTGCCGGTCATTCAGGGTGTTCTGAGGGACGAGGTATGTTTTGCTCTTGCTCTGTTTGTGAGGTAACAGCTTTTAGGTGATCCACATGTTTGTTCTGGACTGGTATCACCTACCTAAACTCTGTAAGTCACAGGACCTGACTTCACATCAACATTGTCACATACCATTTCCGTGGTTCTGGCACTGAACTTCATCCCGGGAATTAAACTGTCTCTCTCTCACTTAGAGGAGACCTGTGGCCAGCATTGGTGTTCCTGCTGCCATTTCTCCCCTCTTCCCAGGTCTGGGAATATCAGGTTTAACCTGGTGTGGAGTATTCTCCCCATCAGCAACTCTGCTGGAGCTAGCCCTGTTGTTGCGTGTGGGTGGTCCTATTATTGAACAGGAACTGAGACAGTCTGGTCTCAATTGATGCTGTAGGCTGCTTCTTTAAGGCTGCCTTCAACATTTGAAATGCTCTTTCTGCTAGACCATTGGATGACGGATGGTAAAGAGATGTCCTTACGTGCCGAATGCCGTTGGACTATCGGAAATATTGAATTTCCTGCTGGTAAATGATGTCCCATTGTCCATGACCAATAATTCCTGGAGCCTGTGTTTCGCAAATGATGCTTGCAGCTTCTCAATCGTCATCCCTGAGTTTGCTGAACAAACTTTATGCACGTCCAACCACTTTGAATGGGTGTCCACTATAACCAGGAACATTAGCCCTTGAAAGGACTGGCATAGTCAACATGCAACAGAGTCCAGGATTTTCCTGGCCATTCCAATGAATGGGGGGCAGGGCGGTGCTGCTGTTGGCAATTTTTGTCCTTGTTGGCACTCTGGGTACTGCCCCACCAATGCAGTTATTTTGGCATCCAACCCTGGCCACCAGACATAGCTTCTTGCCAGCATCTTCATCTTGGAAACACCTGGATGACGCTGGTGGAGTTTGGCCAGTATCTGGCAGTGACCTTTACTCGGGGCAATCACCCTTGCTCCCCACAGTAATATGTCATCCTCCAGCGATCTGGTCTCACTGGGTCCAAAAAGGTTTAAATCGTGGGTGCGATGGCCCTTCTGTTTCTCCCACTACCACCAGCTGTTTCAGTTTCACTAGGATCGGATCCTTTTGCGTCCACAGTCGGATATTGTTTGTGGTGATTGGAAGGGTGTCCAGAAAGTTTAAAACCAAAATGGACTGTTCCAGGGGAGGAACCACCGGTGAAGTATCTGCCAGTGGGAGGTGGCTCAAGGCATGCACATTAGCTACTTGGCTTCCTGGCTGGTGTTCTAGCTTGTACTTGCATGCGCTGAGAATAAGAGCCCAGCGCTGAATTCTATTGGAAGCTATGGGTGGCACTGCCTTATCTTCCATCAGTAGCCCTAGCAGGGGTTTGTGCTCTGTCATTATGACAAATTCCCATCTGTAAAGGTACTGGTGGAACTTCCTCACGTCAAAGATGACCACCGAAGCTTCCTTCTCTATCTGGGCATATTTGCATTCGGTATCAGCCAAAGTCCAGGAAGCATACGCTATCGGGTGTCCCTTTCCATTGGACCACCAGTGAGCCAACACTTCCCCGATACCATATGGGGAAGCATCGCATGTCAGCATGACTTCTTGCTTCAGATTAAAGTGGGCCAACACCTTAGATGATGATAGCTGCTTTTTCACTCCCTTAAAGGCTGGTTCTTGGCTACACAACCATTTCCAAGCCTGACATTTTTTCAATAGCAGGTGTGAAGGTGCTGAGATGAAGGCCGGGTTATGAATGAATATTTGTTAATAATTCACTAATCCAACAAAAGACCTAAGCTCCGGTACAGACATGGGGGCCAGGGCACCTTTGATCACGCTCACTTTCTCTTCCAACGTGTGTGACCTGGTTTCGTCGACTCTGTAACCCATGTAGGTCATTTGGGGTGCCTAGAACACATGTTTTCCCCTCTAAAAAGTGTTTGCCCACCTGGGAGAAAGATTTAAGCACAATTCCAAGTTTTCCAGGTGCCCTTTATTGGTCTTCCCTCTTATTGGTACATCATCCAGATAAATGGCAACCTGGGGTAGCCCTTGTAAAATGTTCTCCATGTTCCGCTGGAAAAGAATGCAGGCTGATGATACCCCAATAGCAGACTTGTATATTGGTATAAACCCTGATGGTATTAATTGTAGTGTACTTCTGGGACTCCTCATCCAGTTGCAATTGCAGGTAGGCGTGGCTCATGTCCAGCTTCATAATGGACAGACCCTGCCAACACTGTGTACAAGTCCTCTATGCGAGGGATCAGGTATTTATCCAGCTGTGAGAAGCGGTTTACCGTTTGCTTAAAATCCCTATAAAGGCGAACAGAGCCGTCGGACTTTACAATCGGTACAACTGGAGCTGCCCATTCTGCAAATCGCACTGGTTTGATGATTTCTTCACTTTCCAGCTCCTGATTTCCCTCTCTACTTTTGCTGACAAGGCAAATAGTACTAGGCAGGCCTTACAAATCTTGGAATTGTGTCCTTGACAACATGTAAAATGGATTTGGTCCCCTTTGATAGTCCCAAGCCCTTCTTAAACTCCTGGGTATTTTACTGGGACTTCACTGAGGCAGCCATTTTCCAATGTGAAGCCAATCGAGGTGAACCTTTCTCAACCAATTCCACCCCAATCAGATTGGGCCTGAGCCTTTTACTACCATCAGTAGTAACTGCACCAACTGTTTCTCATGGGAGACTGGAACCAAAGTCGTACCCTTAATCTGCAACGGTTCCGCAGTGTATGTTCTCAGTCTGGCTGAGGTCTTGTGCAAACTTAAAGGTTGGAGTCCTGAGTGAATCTTGTTAAAGATGATTCTGCAACCACAGATACAGGTGCACTGGTATCAACCCCATGGGAACTAGGTGACCATTAAACAAAACAATGATTTTAACTGATTCTAATTTGGGTGTCACTAAGCAATTTACTGGCCGATGAGTTTTCTCCCTCAAGTCAGGCCTTGTAGGACAAATAGAGGCATGATGTCAGAAATGCTTACCCCCAACTCCAAGATGACAGTTGTAAGTGAATGTTCTTCAGGCATGGCCTGTTTTCTCCTGTCGTCAGTGAAATAACTGCACAGAGGCCGGTATGCCATCACCAAGTCACCCTTTATTTATTGGGGCACAGTACACTGGCTGTGGCCAGCCAGCTCGGAGTCAGTCCTCAACTGAGGAGATTCTAATCTCCTGGTTAGATTGGTCAGCCAAGGCTTTTCCTGATTGATTGGGGTTGTTAACCTGGGCCAAGGGCTTCGTAGTCTAAGAGGATCACCTGGTTCCAATCACTACAGTATTATAACTGGTTTAACGTTATTTTAATGTGCAGTAGTGGATTGAAAAATACTTCATTCTTGCAATTTGTTTGTCCCTTTTCTGCTTCCTGGTTAATTTTCACTTGTCCATCATCAGCTACTTTAGGTTCTTTTCTTAATGTGCAGGATTTAGATTTTCTCATTCAGAAGGCTCATTTGTACAACCCTTGAACCCACAAGTTTCTGAAATTCTAATCTGATCTATGTTTAAACGCAACCTACATTGCCCAATGTTCCTAATGACTCAGAAAGGCTGCTTTACTTTCCTGACCATCTGTTTGGAGGTTTTTAAGATGGTCTGTGAAATGGTGGCTCAGTGGTTTGCACTGCTGCCTCACAGTGCCAGGGACCTGGGTTCGATTCCAGCCTTGGGTGACTGGTCTGTGTGAAATTTGCATGCTTTCTCCTTGTGTCTGTACGGGTTTCTTCTGGGTGTCCTGGTTTCCTCCCACAGTCACAAAGATGTGCAGGTTAAGTGGATTGGCAATGCTAACTTCTCTGGAGTTTCAGGGATGCCTAGGCTAGGTGGATTAGCCAGGGTAAATCAAGGTTATGGAGACGGGTTGGGTGTGGATGGGATGCTCTTCAGAGAGTTGTTGTGGACTTGCTGGGCTGACTGGCTTGATTCTGCACTATAGGGATTCTGTGATACAAGATCAGTCTCAATATCGAGCCCGGAATGGCATACTGTGTGAATTTCAGTGCAAATCTCATCAGTGTACAAAAGTAACAAAGTTTACCCTTATTTAAAAGTGTAGTGAATGTGGGAAATATTACATAAACTCTACAACTCAGAGCAAAAACTGACACATTTCTTTAAGTGCCCTGTCAGATGAGACAGGTATTAAGGATAATCTGTTGCAGAGCTATTCTGTGACTGAGACAGTCGCAATTGGTTATCTATTTATGAGAACTGCGCAGATAAAAATAGAATGGGAGCCTAATCCTTACACACTTCCAAACTTTAATTTACAATAAGATAGAGGTAAAGTGGTTACTGAACCATACGGTTACTCTTGTATTAGGGAGAGATGACTGGTGGTGTTTTAACCTGAGGGTCACCATGCCTCAGGCAAAACAAGACAACGAGTAGGGAAGTCCAGTGTGGTAATCTCAACCTGTGCAGGAATTGAACCCATATTGTAGGTGTCATGCACCAGCTGTCCAGCCAACTGAGCTAAACAACCAGCATCAGAGGAGCAGGAAAGTTGATGTTTCGGGCCGGGACCGTTCTTCAGAAATGGGGGGAAGGTGAAAGGAGCTCAGAAATAAATAGAAAGAGGAGGGGTGGGGCTGGGGAAGGTAGGTGGGATGGTGATAGGCGAGTGCAGGTAGGCAGTGGTGGGGATTGCTTAGTGGGATGGGTGGGGCGGATTGATGGGCCTCCTCCAGTGTCACAATGATGGCACCTGCAAACTGGAGGAGCAGCACCTCATATTCCGCCTTGGGAGCCTACAGCCCAATGGCCTAATCATGGATTTTACCAGTTTCAAGATCTCCCCACCTCCGGCCTCATCCCATGGCCAACCCTCCCTCTCATCCCCGCCTCCTTGACCGGACACAACCTGTCCATCTTCTGTCCCACCTATCCACCCCACCCTTCCCAATGACCAATCCTCACCACTCCCTACCTGCACTCACCTATCACCATCCCACCTATTCTTCTCCAACCCCACCCCTCCTCTCTCTATTTATTTCCCAGCTCCCTTCCCCCTCCCCATTTCTGAAGAAGGGTCCTGACCCGAAACTTCAACTTTCCTGCTCCTCTGATGCAGCCTGGACTGCTGTGTTCCTCCAGCTCTACAGTTTGTTATCTCTGACTCCAGCATCTGCAGTTCTTACTATCTCTGAGCTAACCAACCCCCTTGATTTACAGAGACACATATTACAAGCACATACTTCCAAATCCAAACACCACAGTTTCAGTCTGATCCTATATACAGGAACATGAGTGGATGCTTGGTTAATCCTCAATGCGTAAATACAACTAAACTTTCAATTAGTACACCATTAGCAGATTCCCATCTAATGAGCAAAAGACTCTAGCATCGGCAGTTCTTAGATCACAGAATCCTTACAGTGTAGAAACAGGCCATTTGGCCTAACAGATCCACACCGCCCCTCCAAAGAGCATCCCATCCAGACCCATTCCCTTACCACTGCATTTTCTCATGTCTAACCCATCTAACCTAAACATCCCTGGCACAATGGGCAACTTAGCATGGCCAATCCACCTACCCTACACATCTTTGGACTGTGGGAAGAAACCAGAGCACCCGGAGGAAACCCACACAGACACAGGGAGAATGTGCAAACTCACACAGGCAATTGCCCAAGGCTGGAATCGAATGCGGGTCCCTGCTGTTGTGAGGCAGCAGTGCTAACCACTGAGCCACCATGCCGGTAGTTCTTACTAGCTTTGAAAAAAAAGGCACTGTTTATACATCATGAGGAGAGGGTGCTGAGTGGTCAAGGATTCATTGGCAGAGTGAGTAAAGAAATCAACGTAGTGTATTTGGATTTCCAAAAGGCATTTACTGAGGTATCTCATAAAAGGTTACTGTACAAGACATGAACTATACCTATGTAAATATTATATATTAGCAGGAATAGAGGATTGTCCAATATACCAGAAAAAGAGAGTTGGGATAAAATGGTAAATTTACGTTGGTAATTGTAACTAGTGGAGTGCCATAGGAATCAGTTCTGGGTCTTCAACTATTTACCATCTATATAAATGACTTTGATGAAGGGGCTGAATATATCGTAGTCAAATTTGCTGGCGATACAAAGATAGATAGGAAAGCTGGTCATGAATGAAGATATGAAAAGTCTGTGTTGTGTCAGAGCTGTTCTCAATTTACAAACTAGTTGATCAGCCAAAGGTTTTGGCAACATTTCAACAAACACAGCATGATTCCATTCACAAAGCGTATTGCTAAAAAAAAACTCTCAGCTGCTGTACTCATGACAATGATATATTTGCTTTCACAGACAGCTCTGAACTCGTCATTAGAAAATTCACCTTCATTATCAACCAAATGGTTCACTGTTCTCCCAAGTCTTGCCGTATCAATTTATTCATTATTTATCTGTAATAACTTCCCTGTCCTTAGGATATCTGAAGCACAAAGGGATTTAGGAGTATTAGTTCAAGATTCTCTTAAGGTTAATGAGCAAGTTCAGTTGCCAGTTAGGAAGGCAAATGCAGTGTTAGCATTCATTTCAAGACAGTTAGAATACAAGAGCAGGGATGTGCTGCTGAGGCTGTATAAGGCTCTAGTCAGACTGCACTTGGAATATTGTGAGCTGTTTCGATCCCTGTATATAGGGAAAGTTGGAAGGGGTCCAGAGGAGCTTTCCACGAATGATCTCAGGGATGAAAGTCTTGCCGCATGAGGAGAGGTCGAGGACTCTGAGTCTGTATTTGAATGAGTTTAGAAGGATGAGGTAGGATCTGATTGAAACTGGGATCTGATTGAAACTTACAAAAACTTACAGAGCTGGGCAGAGTGGATGTGGAAACAATGTTTCTACTGGGAGAGACTAGGATCTGAGGGTACAGCCTCAGAGTGAAGGGCTGACCTGTTAGAACTGAGACGAGGACGCATTTGTTCAGCCAGTGGGTGGTCAATCTGTAGAACTATTGCCACGGAGGGCTGTGGAAGCAAAGTCATTGAGCCTATTTAAGACAGAGATAGGTTCATGATTAGTAAGGGGACCCAGTATTACAGGGAGAAGGCTGGAGAATGGAGTTGAGAAACATATCAAACATGACAGAATGGTGGAGCAGACTCGATGGGTCGAATGGCCTAATTCTGTACGTACATCCTATGGTATTATATGTTATTGCAGAAAGATTAATTCTTAAAGTCAAGTCAATAAAATGGAGGGAGAAAACGTTTCTTTATCCAATACCTTTGGATCCATGGCAATGATGTTGTTAAACACAAACGGAAGATTTACAACAGGACAAGGAGTGTCCTTTGATCCAAATTTCAAAATTCTGCTCAATTTTTTCATGTTAGTCTCATATAACCGTTGCCAACCATACCTGCATCTTCTATCAATACAGTTTACAATTAGGGTGAGCAAATTCTCTATATAGGTTTGAAACAAATCTCTTTCCTCTTGTCCTCATTACCTGACGCACTGGTACTTGGCTAATGTTTTGGGCTCGCGTTTTGAGAAACATTGGGCTGAATCCTACTATAACTTTGGCTAAGTGACATTTTGTCGAGTTTCATGGCAGATTTCTTTCCATGACATCCAGCAAGTGTTCTCATATGATCATCCCAAACTCACGTCATTAATGACTTCCTAAGGATGCCCCTCTCATCCCATGCTAACCCACTTCTTTCATTCACCACAGTCGGAAGCCCTCAATGCTGCTGGGATATCCTGGGACACCCTGGGATCCCCAGCATTGGTGCCATCTTTAAAAGGCAATTGTGCACCCAGTTGGGAGCTGTCAGTATGGAACTGCCCTGCATGGTTCATGACATTACACCCAGAAATGGAAAAAAAACACAGGAGAAATTGGTACCTCGCTTTTCAATCAGGAACCTGGAGGGCTGTCCTCTTCTCCCAGGGCTAGCAAAGGAGACCATGCTATCAGACTCTGCTAGCCTGGTCTGAGGTTGCTAGTCAGGTCATCGCAGTCTGAGCTATCTGGAGGAACGCCCAGCAATGCAGGAAGGAGGTCATTCACTTTCTCTGCTCCACCAGGATAAGTGTGACCAGTTTCTCTGTAACCGCAAACTCACTCTATCTCCGTTACTATGCCCACCTTCCCGTAAATGCTCATGTTCTACCACTCTTATTATTGCATATGATACCTTTCCTCACTCGCTCTCACCCATCCAACCTCCCCTCACTACTAACCATGCATGCTGCCTACTCAGTCAGAATACCTTACCATTTTACCACCAGCTGAGCCAGCACTAACAGCTGTGCCACTCACTCTGACCTTACTCAATCTCTCTTTCAATCAAAATGGTCCATAATAGGCCAGAAAATACCGAGACAGGTGACAGGGTGATTGACATTTGGCTCCTCGGCATGGATAAGGAGACAACCCTGACACTGATTACCATGGGTGTCTGACTGACTGTGCCCACGCCCCTGGACTGATATTGGAGCTGCCAGGGCCTGCTGACTGAAGGGCTTGATTCTGAGACACAGCCATTAATTGAAGTGCTGTTTGCCTTTGTTTGTTGGCATACGGTACAGATGTGAGTTTGCTGTAGCATAGTGCCATACAGTAGCATGTCCACCCCCTTGACTGATTGCTGCTGAGTGCTGTGCCTGGCTTTGTGCCTGTGCTAAAAGACAAGGCAAACAGAAGGACAGTCAGCCTTTGCGCTCAGGCTGAAGGGCAAAGCGCAAAAAGGCATGGCATGGCAAAATAAGCCAAGGATGTTGTGAATATCCCAGACAGGCTCAAAATGAGTGAGAGCAAGCAGCCTGGTCCAGTTGGGTGCCTGTTCCTGTGTACAAAGTATCCTTGTAGCAGCATCACAGTGGTAGGTATTGGTATGCTACAAAGTACGGAATTTTATTGTCAGTGTGTTGGAGATATGCCATAATGGTGCAGAGAGGGTTGCATGTGTTGTATGTCAGTGTCTTTCGATATGGGGTGCATGCAGTCAATGCCCATGTAGTGTGCTCTGAGTGTTGGTGCTGGGTGTCTGTGATGGAGATCCGGAGGAATTAGTGGCGAGCTGGAGTGAACGGGTAACTGCCCTGATTTTCAAGTTAGGAATGTTCAGCATCTAGTTAGTGTTCAGCGGGTGTTAGAATGGTTGACTGCAGATTAAATGAGATCAGATTAAGTAATAATGAGGATAATCATGAACAATAAATTCCTGCCAGTAGACCTCCCATTGCTCAGGAGTGCTAATCATGACTTGACATCTGGAATTTATTTGGAAAATGCAACTTTTTTGTCCCAATATCAAGAAAAGCCTTGCCTGACTTCTCATGTAATTTTCCCAAATTTCTTGCCATAGTCACTTTGTTCAGGGCCTAGGAAGATTTGTTATGGGGAGATAATAATGTCCTGACTGGGTAAACTCTGCTTTTGACTTCCTTAGTTATTCACATCAATGTCTGCTTGGTTGGAGAGATGGTCCTCTTCCACCCATCTTTGTGAGCTCATCTCACTCCAACCTCTCTCTTCTATCCAGCAGGAGGAGCTCCAGGTTAAAATGAGTATTGGGAGCAGCGTTGCCAGGTCTCCTTGCCATCGCTACAGTTGTTTCAGCGACAAGAAGCTTCTAACCAATTTGCCCTATCAGAAACCTCTCTTTGACAGTATGGATGTGCCCTCCCTCTCTAATTGGTCGGCTAATCTGCTGGTGGCATGCTGTCTATTATTAAATTGTTTTCCCAACCAAAAAACGGTCAATGCTGAAAATCAAGAAGGTGCCGCTTACTATGACATCAGTTACCCACTGCGCAAAATTACACAGTAAGTTAAAATCAGCCCTATTCAACATGTTATCATTTAAGTGTAAGCCGTTGAAAGAGAGATAGAGGAGCAACTTTCAACTTCAGGTGTAAAACAGTTCTAATTTGGTTTGCACTGTGTTAAGAGCATCTGAAATAGTAGCAGGAATAAATCATATAATCAATCAATTCAGCTCCACTATTCATTAAAATCTTGGCTGATCTTGACCTGCAACTCCACATTCACGCCCCTATACAAATACCACTTGGTTTTCTCCATGTTCAAAGACACTGACTTGTTTAACCTGAACCCCATGTACAAAATTATTTATAACTCAGGGAGAGTTAGGATTAATAGAGCTGATAAGTTAGGAAAATATCATGCAATTCAAATTAAAAAGTGTGGCGGCCATTCAAGGGAAATTTAATAAGAAGAGAGATCAAGAGAAAGAGACAGCTTGTGGAGAACATTAAGAAGCCTGTTAACCCATCAGCCCCCATTACAAAGATTAAATGGGCAGAACTTGGATTGGAACACATGGCAAAACATCTCATCTCTCTCTCTCTGACTTTAGTTTGCAGTGCACCTGCAGCTGTTAACCTTCCAAGCCTATTCCTGTTGACTTCACCTTCCTACCACCAAGCCTGAGGACCCTGCCAGTAGATCAGCTGTCACTACCTCTCTATAGATGTCCTTCCAGCATGGCCATTCTTTTGTGACCAAGGCCTTTGCCACCCATAACCTTTGGATGATTACACTGGCATTATGACCTTAATGGAAACCCTTCCCCCTGACTGAAGCCTCCCCACCTGGTTACATGTTTTATCATTTGTCCCATCAAGTCTGCCACAGTAGCACAGTGGTGCTTATCATCAGTTCACAACTTTGGCTAAAACTCTACTTCCCTGTGGTAGTCTTCTCCATTGAGCATCTCACTTTGTTTCATCCCTCTCATCTCCTTTCTAAATGATCATTCTGTACTCACCCCATCCTCCATAACAATGTTATGATTAGATATCTTCACTGCTTTTCTCCTTCAGTCTTTGCACCGAAGGACTCCTCATTCTTGTGATTTCAATCTCCACCTGAACTCATTATTCTTTCTGTTCCCTGAATTTGCTATCTTTGTTTCCTCTTTAAATCTCCTACTGCATCTAAATTTCAATTACAAATAAAGGTCATTCCTGAACACTTCCTTGTATTACCATTTATGCACATTTCCCTTCCATGTCCCAACCGTACCACCTTCTGTGTTTGTTCCTGGAAGTAAAAAAACATCTGCCACCTCATTTACAAGTACACTTTCAAAGTGCTAGATGCCCAGCCTTTGGATCTCCATTCTGCAAACATTTCTGCAGCTATTGATCTTTTCAACCATGCCTTCATCTTCATCTTTGATGTTTTCCTCCCTAAAGAGACTATACTTTTTAATCACCCTGCCTGTACCTTAATAAAGCCCTTGCTTCTACTCCTTATAGGTTAAAGCATGCAGATATAAAAGGTGTGGTAGACAATTGGTCATCCACTACCAGTTTAGCTGGACCACTTAAAACAGTTACTGGATCTTCCTGTTGACTGGTAAAACTGCTCACTGTTCCAAAGCCATCCCAGAATATAACAATAACCTTTGGCTTTTTTACGCTACTGTCTTCTGTCTTCTTACACTTCCTCCCATGTCTTCTTCACCTCCAACAACAAATGTGAAGAGCTCATGAAATGCTTTGTCACTGATCTTGAGTTAATCTGACCATCTGCCATGTTCCTTTCTTGTACTTTTCTATCCACGCAAATTTTTTTTTAGATCTCTCCAATCCCAGAGCTAAACACATGTTGAGGTTGTACAGGATGTCAGTGGGACCTCTTCTGCAGTACTGTGCGTAGTTCTGGTCGCCCTGCTATAGGAAGGATATTATTATATTGGAGTGGGCTCAGAAAACATTTACCAGGATGTTGCCATGAATGGAAGGTTTGAGTTATAAAAATAGGCTGGATAGGCTGGGATTGTTTCAGTCTAGGAGGTTGAGGGATTAACTTACAGAGGTTTATAAAATCATGAGGGGCATTGATAAGGTGAATAGCATAGGTCTTTTCCCTAGGCTGGGGGAGTTCAAAACTATGAGGCTATTTTTAAGGTGAGAGAAGAAAGTTTTAAAAAGGACATGAAGGGCATTTTTTTTTACACAGATACTGGTTTGTGTGTGGAATGAACTTCCAGAGGAGGTGGTGAATGTAGGTACAGTTACAACATTTAAAAGACATTTGGATACATACATGAATAAGAATGTTTGGAGGGACATGGGCCAAATGCAGGCAGGTGGGACTAGTTTAGTTTGGGAACATGGTTAATGTGGAGTAGTTGGACTGAAGGATCTGTTTCCAAGCTGCTCTCAACGTATCATCTGAAAGCACAGTGTTAGGTTTTACACAAGTATGCTGATGACCCCCAAACTCTGACTTCCTGCCATCCCTCTTGACCGGTGCTAAATTATCAGTCTTCTAATCCAGTATCCAGTACTTGAGTAAAAATGTTCTCCCTGTAAACCAGAGGAAGGCTTTGTTTTCAGTCCCCACTCCAAACTCTATTCATTAGCTACTTGTCCCTTCCTGAGCTCATCCGTTGCTGAAACCTTTATTCATACCTTCATTAGCTCTACCCTTGGCAATTCCAATGCATTTTTGTCTGGTCTTGCACATTCTACCCTCTGCAAAACTGAGGCCATCCAAAACTCTGTGCCCCTGTATTTTTGTCACAGCAAGCCCTGCTCTCCTATGACCTCTATTGACTCAAGTTCAAGCAATATCTTGTTTTAAAATTTCCAATCTTGGTTTCAAATTCCTCTGTGACTTCACCTTTCTGTATTTTTCTCCAGCCCTACAACCTTCCAAGATATCTGTGTTCCTCTAATTCTGGCCTCTAGTGTAGCTCTAATTTAGATCACTCCATCACTGCTGGCTGTGCCTTCAGCTATCCTTGATACAGGCTGCGGATTATTCTCCATAAATCTCTTCACATCTCCACCTTGCTTTCCTCCTTTATGACAATCCTCAAAATATGCTAACTCTTTGATTAATCTTTTGGTCATCAGACCAAATACGTGGTGCTACACTTTATTTTACAATGCACCTTGGGATATTGCATTACATTCCTGACATTATATAAAGACAAATTGTCAGTGTTATCAGATGCTCTGTTAAATCTACAGAAGTGTAAGAACAGCCCAGCAACTGACCATCTTGAATAAATGAATTTAAGATGGTGATGCATGAGATATTTTCAAGGAAAGTTTTCCCTCAGTGCCACATTTACTCCTGAGGGTCAGGATTACAGTCAGTCTTCAAGAAGGTAAATCCAAGTTTTAGGTTACTTTTTACCACTACTCTTCTCATATGAAGCATTTTGAGATAGATAATGTTTCAGCAGAAGACAAAATGTGGCCCAAATGATGATGCAAAACCCAAAAGATGGTTACCATGGGCACCCTCTGATGCCAATGGAGGGAATTCCGGTTAAAAAGGCCATGAAAAATGTACGTGACTATTAGAGAGTGGAGAGGGGTGAGAGGTGGGTGGGTGAGGGGAGAATATGAGGAGGTCATGAGGTGGGAAAACAGAAAAATCTACAAGAAAACCTTGAAGATGCCTAATGCACTTGCTATAAATGTTGATGGAACATTTGAAAATCTGTCTGAATGTTCCAGAAGAAAGAACACCAGAACATGATGTGGCACCGATTTCTATATTGTGTTATGTCTGTAATAAAGCTCCTATTTGATCTGAGAGAGAACTTCAGACTCAAACTCAGGACTAATTAGAGCAAAAGCTGGGCCTTAAACTAGGATTCTCGTGGAAATGATTTCTGCTAGTTTTTCCTCTCTTCTGTTGTATCACCAACTCTAAAACTTATAGCAAGTAATTCATTTTGAGAAACTGTAGTTTTTGTTTTTAATACCATACTTGAAGGAACACTTGATGTGCCCATCACTCCCCATCTGAAGTGCTGTTTTTTGGCCTTCATCTTGATCTTATTTTTAACTAAATTACACCATGTTCCCTTGTTTGCCTTAACTTCCATAAAATCTGAAGGACAGAAGTATCTTATTCTCATCAACCAGTTCACGCCTATTCTAATGCCTCACTAATCTTTTAGCATTAATTGCTTGGCTACTAGGTCTCTGCATCCCTCTATTTCCTGCTCCATCATGTAATGCGCCCAACTGCTTTTTAAATGCAGCAATTATTTTCTATTCATTCATGGGATGTAGGTGTCACTAGGTGGGCCAATATTTGTTGTCCATTCCTAGGTTCTATTGAGAAGGTGCTGGTGAGCTGTTCTGTTGAACCACTACCAGTCCATTGGATGTAGCTACCTCATAAGACTGTTAGGGAGGGAGTTCCAGGATTCTGACCCAGTGACACTGAAGGAATAGTAATGTATTTCCAAGTCTGGATGGTATGTCGCTTGGAGGGGAATCTGCTGGTGGTGGTACTCCCATGTATCAGCTGTCTTTGTCCTACTCTTTGTGGGTTTGGAAGGTCTTGACTCGGGAGCATTGGTCAACTCCTGCACTGCATCTCATATATGCCAAATATTCGTGTTACTGAGTGTCGGTGATGGAGGGCATGAGTCTTTGTGGATGTGGTACCAGTTAAGAAGGACGATTCACCTTGGATGGCGTCAGGCTTTTTGAATGTTTCTGGAGCGGCACACATCCAGGCAAGTGAGGAGTATTCCATCACACTCCTCACCTCATTCTTATAGATAGTGGATAGACTTTGGAGAATCAGAAGGTGATTGTCATCCACTTCGTGTTCCAGCAAGCTGCACAATCCCAGCACTCTCTGTGAACAAATCCTTCCTAAATTCTTCATTCTTCACTGTTAGTGGCCATTTTTTTTTAATTGAAACCCTTGTCTTCTGGATTCACTCACAACTTGAGCCTTGGGAAGAAGTTCAACAGTAACAATAGAGAATCAGCAGCCCATTTTACATCTCTCCCGATCTTTATTTCCATTTATGCGAATTAGTCTCAAAGAATTCCGTTTCTTTGGCATGTGACCTTGCGTTTAATTGTTATTAAATTAATCCAGTTTCTTCTGCAATGTTTCACCTGCTTCATCAGTTTCACCTGCTTACCAATTTCATGCCATGTGTGGATTTGACAAACTTTTTGAATGCACATTGTTGCTCCACTTAGAAGTTGTAGCCATCCCTGCACTGATTGAGGAATTAACATTTCATCCACTTCCTGCTCACTGCTATTCCCGCCACAAAAATGAGCTCCCTCACCTTGTTGAGGCACACAGTTGGGAGGAAAGTTTTCCACTTCCATGGGGCTTGATGGTGGCCAGGGCTCACACCCTCTGCTGGGATTGGCTATTGAATCTTCAAACCAGAACTCTTGGACCTTGTGAAGTTAATGAGCTGTTCCATGGATTCCTCTTCTGATTGCCTAAGCAGTCTGTTTCATGTATAAATGAGACTATTATTTACTTTTGGTCTTTGGAGTACTGATGAAGAGATCTATAATTTTCCTGATAAGTCTGATTCTGGGCCTGGCCAAATTCACCACTATCAGATCCAGTCTGTGAAGAAGTCTCAAACTATTCTGTACTTAGGCTAAACCATGTATTTGGCGTCATTGGAACACAAATTAAAGTATTTTGCATCTCAGTTGCTGAAATAAGCGAAGGGACACGTGTGAATAACAGGTAGAAGCTTGTGAAGGCTATGAGATTTTGGAAGAATCAGCAATATGACTGATGTTACACTAATTATTCAGCCACTTTCAATAGGTCACCTTTCATAGCACATTGCCATATGCAGGCATGTGTTTTTGTGGTTTACACACGCAGTGAAGAAACTACAGACAGCAGCAGAGACAAATTCTATTTGCAGTTAATAGAATTGACATAAGATCAACCATTGTTTGAGTTTGAACTCATGAAAGGATGAAAAGAAAGGATAATTATCTGACTGTGTAAAGATTATGGTTCATATCCTGAATGCAGCAGCTTTAGACTGACCACAATCCTTTCTGCTCAAAAAAGAGACCTGTACATATACTATACTTAAATAAAAGAAAAACAAAGAACTATGGATGCTGGAAATCTAAAACCACAACAGAAATTGCTTGAGAAACTCAGCTGGTCTGGCAGCACCTGTAGAGACACAGCAGAGTTCATCTTCCTGAAGAGGGGCCACTGAACCCGAAACATTAACTCTGCTTTGTTTCCACAAATGCTGCCAGTCCTGCTGAGTTTCTCCAGCAATTTCTGATTAGTTTCATATACCGTACTTGTTCAGCTTCACCCAGTCTTCATACTAAGCAAATGGCTTTCCCTAATGGGGAATCTACAATCAATTGCCAGCAATTTTCCACCTTCTTAATATGTGGGAATTGAGAGTTTGGATGACATTTTGTTTTAACTTATGGCCTTACAGTAAAGACATTAATCATCGTGTATGTACAAAGAACAAAGAACAATACAGCACAAGAACAGGCCCTTCGGTCTGCCAAACCTGTGACGCCACATTTTGCCCTTCCGTACTAAAACTCTCTTCCCTTCCAATTCCTGTATTCATCCAAATGCTTCTTGAATGCTGCTATTATGTCGGCTTCCACAACCTCCTCTGGCAATAAATTCCAAGCATTCACCACCACTTTGTGTGAAAAAATTGCCTCACACATCTTTTTTAAACTTTCCCCCTTTTGTACCAGTCTGCCATGAGGGACCCTTTCAAAAGCTTTACTGAAGTCCATGTGGACGACATCAACCACTTTTCCCTCATCAATCATCTTCATCACCTCCTCAAAAAACTCAATCAAATTACTGAGGCACGATCTCCCCCATGTTTATTGGAAACAAATCTTGAAAGTTGGCATTACAATGAAACTAACTTCATTTAAACTATTTCCAAACAGAACCTCTATTATCAGGGATTCAACATAGCTAGAACTGCCTTCTATGGAAAATTTCACAAAGCATCAGCATATCTGATACTCTCCTGAGGCTAATTCAAGATTCCCAGATTGACCCACTCTGATAAAGGAATTACAATTTTGATTGGTTCTGCAACAGATCCGAAGTAATGTTGCCTCCAATGTTGGACTATTGTGCAATTAACTGCTTCCATATCATAGCTCCACAAAAGCTTGGCATTATCATTGATCAGACCTCCATTTCTAACTTGGATGGTTATCAGGACACAAATGATCTTTGAGATGGATTGGAAGGATTTAACTCTGGGTTTTCACCTTCAGGTTAGTGGCTCCTTGGGCAAAGGTGACAACCCAGGGTGTTGCCACAAAGCCTTTCATAGTGATTGAGAAAATCTGGAGATGTGGACCCCTTTATCTACTTTAGTTACAACTGTTAGCTAGCTGTCAATACACAGCATGGATATTGCTTAAGCAATACATCATGACAGAGTAAGCACTTTGTATGAGCCCTTAGAGGTGACTTCTGGAAATCGGATGGTTAAATTTTGTTTGAAGTACAAATGTAGCAATGAGAATTGGACTGGGGAGGGTTGAAGTTGTTGATTTTCATTGCCACTGGGCCCTCTTTTCTCGTGGCACTCATATCAGAGACAAAAGGTCTTAAACATTTGTTAAGGCCCCTACTTGGGTGAGCAGGTCATGATTCTTGATCTGCTCATGGCTTCTCCCAACTGGGGCAATCTAACAAAAATCTCTAATGGCTAGAATGCAGTCATTGATGTTTGATGCCCAGTCTTTGTTTTATTCTAATTGGTTGATAGCTATCAGACTGCTAAAGAGATAGTATGAACTCCGATGCTGGAGTCTGAGATAACACAATGTGGAGCTGGAGGAACGCAGCAGGCCAGGCAGCATCAGAGGAGCAGGAAAGCTGACTTGTTGGGTCGGGACCCTTCTTCAGACTGCTAAAGGCACAATAATAACTTTGTTGCTTTCACTGCAGTGGATGGGACTAAATCGCAAATTTCATTGGGTTGAAATCAATGGAGTCAGAAGTGGCAGGTATCGGCTCAAACAGTCTGATTACTGATGTTCTCATCAGACTCTTGGCAATGTTCTCTAATTTGATACGGTTCCAGATGGGACACCTAGAGTGATATATATAGTGATAGTTATACTGAGGTCAGCAAGCTGGACCTCGTAGAATATGAGTTCCCTGATTGGACCGGATTAACAGCCCCAATTAGCAAGCCCTGGCTGACAGATAAAAATAGAAGTATCAGACATCCTGTTCTCTCCGAGAGCTGGCTCTGAGGAAGTTGGACTTGCCACGTGTAAATAAAGGGTGGCTTGGTGACGTGATACCGGCCTCTGTGGAGTTATTTCAATACCCAAACTGTAAAGCTTCAAATGTTGGGGATGAATTTTTGGTTCCCCTTCTTTATTCACCTGCCCTTCAAACAAGGTTAATTTAAAAACATACTTCCCTGGTGGGTACTTTTCTCCCAGACTCAAATGAACTTCTGTTTTAAAAGGAGCCAATTTAAGTTGGCGTTCTTGACTTAACGTTATTAATGATTAAATACAAGAAGAAATAATAACACAATATACATTCTTACAGATTAGAAATAAGAAGGGAATTCAAGCAAATAAAAGTAGCAGAAGAAATGTATTCAATCACAACTGTAACCTCATGCTGCATCATATTCCTCATACCATTACCACAAAGCTGGGGATCAAACCTGATTCGATGAAGGGTGCAGAATAGCATCAGGAATAGCATGCACCGTATGTAAAAAATGAGATCTCAACCTGTGAAGTTACAACACGGGGCGATTTGTGAGCCAAATAGCAGAAGCAGCATGTGACTGACAGAGAAAAGAAATCCCACAATCAACAGATCAGATCACAGCTCTGCAGTCTTGGCACATCCAGCTGTGAATGGGGTGGACGATTAAGCAATTAACTGAAAGGGATAACGTCTCCACAAATATTCCCATCTATGGTAGGGACCTCAGCACAGGTTAAAGTATTTGCAACCATCTTAAGACACTACCCTAAGGAGCTCCTATGTAATGCCCTGGAGTTGAGATGTTTGACCTCTAACAACTATAAACCTTTCTGCCGGGTGTAACTCAAAGTAATGAAGAGTTTTCCATGTGATTCCCAATAACTACAGTTTTGCTAAGGCTCCATAATGTCATATTTAAATGTTGCATTGATGTTAGGGGCATTTGATCATATTTGAAGCCTGAAATGCCATGCGATGATACACTTCAGCCTCTTATGTGGTTCCCAGCATTGTAGATGCCAGTATTCAGCCAATCTAGTTCACTCCATGTGACAGAGAAATGAATGAAGCACCAGATACAGAAAAGACCACGCCATTCTTTGTACCGAAGACATTTGCTCTGCAACTACTTGCGAAGCTGTTCCAGGAGATCCACAGCTCTCTGCTCCAGAGCTAGCCACATCCCTAACTAAGCTCTTTTGGCATGCTATAACACTGGCATTTACTTAACAATGTGAAAAAATGCCAACATTGGTTCCGACCAGCAAAAACAGGACAAATTCAATCTGACCACTGACTGCTTTATCAGTCTGCCCTCTTTTAGCTGTAAATGATGAAGGCTTCACTGATGATGCTAAACAATACTTACTGAGCAATAATCTGCTCAACCATGCTCAGTTTGGGTTCCATTGGGACGATGCTGCTTCTTATCTCCTTGGTCCAAACATGATCAAATGCCTGTGACATTGACATTTACACTGCATTATAAATAACCTTGCCTCCATGATAAAGTTAAAAGTGGGAATGTTTGGTGATATTTCACAATGCTCAGTGGCATTCAACACCCCTCAATGTTAAGACTGTCCATTCTGACAGGCAACAAGACCTGACAAGATTCTGGTTTGGGATGATAAGTGGTAAATAACATTTGTGTTACACAAGTGCCAAGTAATTAACATCGTCCATCAGAGATAGGCTGTCATTGATGTTCAGTAACATTATCATCACTGAATGTTCGCCATCAATATCCTCGGGTTATCATTGATCAGAAACTTAGCTGGATATTGTGGCTCCAAAAGGTGATCAAAAACTGAGAATTTTGTGGTGGAGATAACTCACCTCCTGCCTCACAGAAGCTTTTGAAATGCCTTCATTGCTAATGCCCATTGCAAAAGAAAATGATAGATTACCACAAAATAGGATGTGTTTATTAGGGAAAAAAGAGGAAACATGACAGTAAATGTATATACATACCTACATTTTCAATTACACAATTAGATTGCTAAGTTCTATAATATTTTAAATTTTAATTGTGGTACTTTTTACTGATCATAGATGTAGAATTATTGATATTGTAGTAATTAATTTCTTTATAGGTATACTAAGAATGTTTAATCAACTTATGCTTACATAAACTGAGATATTTGCTGAGGCCTGTTTTGAGGCACCCAGACTAGATGCCAGAAACTGCATGCCTGAGATTTGTCTGCAGTTGAGCCTCAGATTTTATCAGCATATTTCTTGTGAGCTACAGATGCCAATTGTTTGTCTGGGTGCAACTTGCCAGGTTAGAAAGACCCAGATTGGCTTGGAGTGATGCTGTCAGTGGAGTTCAGGTAAGTTCAGGGGGTTTGGGAAAGACCAACAGAAATGGCTCAGGGCAACAGGAGTAGCCTGCAGTAGGTGCTTTGGAGCTGGGACATGTATATGAAAAATGTAAGATTATTTGTTTGTCAGAGGATCCTTGAGATGGATCCTTAAAAGGGAGTTTATCTTGCCATCACAACATGAGAGGGAGCCAGTGTCTGTTTAATACAGCCTCCATGGATATCTCTGAACCAACATGGGATACATTTCAGGCACCTGAGGTATGAGGACACAGTCCCCAAAATTGGGCATTTTTGTCCCTCCTTCACACATGTAAATGGGCACAGTCAGAGGTCCCATTTCTCCCACTCAGTACAGTTTAGACCGTAAATGGATTAGTATTGAATACAGCAACGTATATTTTTCTCTAATTATTTCATTGAAGTGAGGAGAAAATGTAAAAATATTGAACACTGATGCAGATACTACCAGATGTATTCTTGCATGCTCACACAGACACTGAACTGTACAAATGCACCTGCCACACAATGACTTGTATATTTGTTTGTGTTGTGCAAATTTCCTTCTTGCTTGGCTTTAAAAATGAAGGAGGACACAGTTTGATTAGATTGCACATTCACACATTTCTCTTTTGAGAAATTCTGGGAACATATATACTCATCTTATGTGGTGCAATTAAGCAGAAACCTGTCAGGTTCAGGTGGATAAAATCATTTATCGAAATGCAGGCTCTTCGAAAAGCTATTAAGAGATTCTAGACAGGTTTAATGTGAAACTACTAAAACACAGTTATATTTAATAATTATTGAAACACTTCACTGACATGTAATGTGTTTGTAATTTAGAAATTCTTATAACAGTTCAGTTCTTGGTATTTGGTTTAATGACCAGCAGAAGAGACCCCAGAGACTTGAAAACTCTGAATAGACTAACATGGTCTTACATTTAGGGTTTTGTATTGCATAATTAATGGTGTCATAATTTAACTGTCATATTATATTGACTTCTGCTATATAGCTGTTTATGATATATGCATATAATCCCTCAATGCCATCGCTGAGGCTCAATTTTTAACGAAGAAGGGTTCCCAGCACAATATGCAAAACCACAAGACCTAGTTTGACAAAAAGTATACTGCTATATCTACAGATTTACAAATAAAACTACTTGTTAAAAAGTTATCCTTTAGTGGCGCAATGTTTGCTTGGAAATTAATAACAATTTAATGTGCTTCAAGTAATTCCTATGGAAACTCTTCAGTAATTTGTAATGAAGAGACAGCTTGTGATTTTTAAATTTTGTTAATTGTTGAATAATTTGTGTCATTCAGCTGTTGGCTTCATAAAACTTTTCCTTCTTTGTTACTTCTCAATTCTTTTTTCCCCTCTATTTCCCCTTTTGTGCTTAATTTAATGGAAATTCACCCCATTGCTTTCTCTAGTTATTTCTAAATGTCATTGTTTCTGGAGATAGAGTTTTTCACCAAGAACTCCCTCCCCTGTTACATTTTACATACTGTTGACAACTTGTACTTGTGACAGGCAATTTTTCAAGCTGAAGGATAAGGGATAATGTCCAAATAATAATCAAGTTTTCTCATTCCAGCAGTCCCTGTGTCTACCTTTATTATTGAAAGTCAATGTTATAATGTGAACTTTGCTTAAAGATTTTGCACTAAACCTGTGATCTGAAATAAAGTCAGGAGAGGGAGTGGGATTGGTGGAATAGGGAATACACTCCTGGCCATTCTGCCTATTACAACATTGTTTGTTGGGGAAATGATTTGTAAATCTTCACTTTATAGAACTCGAGGCATAGTCTGAGAATTAGGAGCAGGCCATTCAGGAGAGATGTTAGGAAGCACTTCTACACTCAAAGGGTAGTAGATGTTTGGAATTCTCTTCCACCAAAGGCAGTTAATGCTAGCTCAGTTGTTAATTTTAAATCTTAGATAGATAACTTTTTTGTTGAGGAACGATATTAATGGATATGGGCCAAAGGCAGCTACTTGGAGTTAGGCCACAGATCAGCCACTGAATGGTGGAACAGGCTTGAAGGGCTGCATGGCCTACTCCTGTTCTTATGTACATCCACACACACGCATTCAAAGAGCTCCATATCCAAACAGAAGCATTCACTTGAATGAGATTAATAATGGTTGATAGAAATATAGTAATGCTGCAAAATTATGTAGCCACTTCAGTAAACTGAGATTTTAAAGTATTTTGCTGAGGACAGATTTGTTCATTGGAACGAACTTAAACATTGTGAATAATTCTTGAGAAGATGAAGTGAAATTGTGAACAAGAGCAAAATGGCATTTAGACTCAACTTCTGCGAGCTACAAACAAATTGCCAATAGTCATCTGGGGCCTCTTTCTTTATAATTCTGCTACTGTTTCATGGGCAATAGGAACATTTTCATATTTACTTCATTTCAGGAATGTAAGGAAACACAATTTGTTC
This sequence comes from Rhincodon typus, assembly GCF_021869965.1. NCBI lineage: Eukaryota > Metazoa > Chordata > Chondrichthyes > Orectolobiformes > Rhincodontidae > Rhincodon > Rhincodon typus. The sequence goes on from NC_063335.1 coordinate 20,329,875, forward strand.
AAACATGAAAATATGAGACAGTTGTTAAATCAGTAGACTCAAGATGGGCAGGAGGAGACAATGTAATTTTTTTGCATGTAGATGTGTATGTGTAAGTGCAAAGAAATAGCACCAAGATTAATTATTGTTTTGATCCTTTCAGTACAAGAAAGCTTGGAAATGTTTGATTAGGATTAATGACGTAATAATTTGCCTCAGTACTTGAAATCATGGAAAAGTAGGATTACACTGAATATTAATATCTGTTGGGATATTCATTAACAGTAGGACTGGTTGTTGAGAAGAGGATTAGCTAAAATATATTATCTATTTTTCATTATATATAATAAAACAGTCATAGAGAATGATTGTAGATTGTAGTTTGAAGTCTATAAGAGAAAATCCTTGGAGTCCAATATAAAGGTTTGAATGAAAAACATTTGTCAAGAGTAAATGATAGAAACCCAAACCAATGAGAATTTAATGAAAAATAAGCTTTCAAAAAGAAAACCTAATTCAATTCTTTGATCATGTAGCTGAATGGGTAGATAATGGTACTGTGATGGATGCGAGATAACTTGAATTTCAGTTGGTTTTGTTAAGATGCTTCACATTAAATTTGCAGCTGGAGTGAAAATTTATGGTAATAAGGGAAAATATGGTAATTGGACAGAAAATAGGAAAGAGTGCATCAAGTATATTGGCCTCATCACATTGTAAGCCAATTTCAAGAGTGAATATGTAGATTCAGAGAATTTAAGTCGAATAAAATGGTGGCACTACACTGTAATTATATTAATGGGTTCTCTAATGAATAATTATACAAAGCTCTTTAAACCTATTGATGCAAAGCCACAAGGGCAATGGAAAATATACAAAAATTGTAGTTTCTTTGTTTTGCGAGGGTAAACAGTCCTGATTATTGAACAAGTCTGTAGGTGGTCTGCTTAATGCCCTATACCAATATGGTTTTGAGACAGTAGCTACAGGCCTACACTTATATACAAAGAACTTTCTCTTCTTCCTTCCAAGATTAAAATATAAAATTAAATTGGAGAGAAATAGTATGTAGAGGAGTGCATGGTTTAAAGTGTCCCATGAGATAACCTCAATAATTTTTGATTATTGGAAAATAGGAAACTTAAAAAAAAACTCCCAAGAAATGCCCTCGAGTTTTTAATGGGTCGAAAGTTGTTGGCATCAGTTTTCCATTGATAATTCTACACCACCATCTGTAGCGATCAGTTTTATTAACTGGCCCAGAGATCTTCTTAGTAACTGTTCCTCACATCAGAACTCTTTCAACCCATGAGTGGAAGGTATCTGCTGTTTAATTTCAGGGAATCAGCTGTTGTTTGTTTGTCAAACTGAACAAGCATTTGGGGGCAAATGAAAACAGAAGTAACTGGAGAAACTCAGCAGGTCTGGAATCATCTGTGAAGAGAGAAAACAGCATTTGTGTGTTGAGTCCAATTACCCTTCTTCAGAATTTTGGTGCTTTCGATTTTGTGCCAGATTTATCATATCAGGCTCAGCTGCTTTCTGTTCACTTGCAGTCATTTTGGAGATTCTATCTGCTGTTACAACCCTCCTCATATTTCCTAAATAAACTGTTCAGAGTTGTTACTGTACACTTCTGGAACAGATGGGACTTGAACCCAGGTCTTCTGGTCCAGAGGTAGGGACTCTACCACTGTGGAACAAGGGTCCTTTTTAATCAGCTGTTTGCTGTGGGATGTTAGGAAATGTCATGCAGCCATCAGGTTGCATTGGAAATGGCGGCTGTAGGAGACCTGGAGTTGCAACAATAATAAAGCACCATTTTTCAAAGAAATGTGTTTAACTCACCCGAGGCGAGCAGCAGCCATACACCAAGGAGAGATTGCAAAGTCCCAAGGGTAGTAATTGAAATCCACTGTATGGAGGCAGCTGCACAGGTTACCTGCAGGAGATTGACCAGTAGGGCATAGGTCCAGTGTTGTAAAACATTCAATAATTGGATATGATCTGGAAAGGTGAGTGATAAACAACCCCTAGATAATGGCCTCCCTCAGTATCATGCACAAAGGCTGAGCAGACTGGGTGCACGGAGTTCTAACATTACCACAGCAAGTTCCCAGTTGTATCATTGGGGACTAAAATCGGTGTGATCCTTACACAGGATCATATGGTGCAGAAAAGGTCCTTTGGCCCATTGAGTCTACATCGAAACATGAGAAACACCTGACCTTCAACTTAATCCCATTTACCATCCCCTGACCCGTAGTCTTCAATGTTATGATGTACCAAGTGCTCATCCAGGGGCTTTTTAAAAAGGTGTGAGGTAACTCGCCTCTACCACCCTCTGAGGCAGCACATTCCAGACTGTCAACACTCTCATGGTAAAAAATTTTTTTCTCACATCCCCTCAGCACTACCTGGCCCTCACTTGAACATATTTCCCTCCTGATTGATCCTTCAACTAAGGGGAACAGCTGCTTCTTATCCACTCCGTCCATGCCCTCATCATCTTGTATCAGATCATCCTTCAGTCTTCGCTGTTCCAACGAAAACAACTCAAGCCTATCCAATCTTTCCTCATAATGTAAAATTTCCATCTCAGGCAGCATCCTGGTGAATCTCCTTTGCAGTGAATCGCCTGGAGATGGGGCACAATTGATAAGGCAGTATTGAAGGGTGATTGAAGAAAGTAACAGCTCATGTCAATGTTAAGCTGCAATAGGCAAGAGAGGCCAGTTGACTTGTACATCATTCTCTCATCACCCTGCAGGAGAAGGGGGCTCACAGTAGACATCAAATAGGTGGTGATGTGGCAGACCTGTTTAAGCTTTAATCTCTGAAGTATTTGGTGCAGATCAATGCAAGGGAGCCATCACAGCTGTCATAGATGATGAAACTGAAACTGTGAAGAGCAGTCTCATTTTATTGCACTCTCCTTAAGTGAAAGGTATGGAGGAGACTCCTACCTAATGCACACTGTGGCTCCTCAATCACTGTTGTTACCTACTGGGTTGGTTGTGTGGTCGGACCTGCTGAGGAGTGGGAGCCCTTGTGCTCATCACCATATTTGTGTATTTCCCACAGGGGAAACCAGGTGGAGTTGAATGTCCCACCATAGTTGTTGCTGAACTTCTGAATGGATGCGAGTCGTGGGGAGAAGATAGAAGATACCATAGAGTGAACATATCCACACAATGTCCCAATGCAGACACACTCAACTCAGCGGTACTGACCTTACCTTAGAATCAGGAGCACTGAATGAGCAGGAGGAAGGAGAAGAATAAGACAGAGTCAACCTTTCACAGACCCCTTCAGAGGATGGAGGTCAGAACCAGCAATGCTCCACTGGGGTGAAGAAACTGGGGTTTAGGTGACATGCATAGAGAAGTTTCCACTGAAGAATCAAAGGTCAATGAGTTACCAATTGTCAGAGGCTGCTGAAGTATTGCAGAGACATGGGCAGGCAGTGGAGGAGTCCATAAAGTGTTATGATGTAGGGATTTGAACACATTAGATCCTGCACTAAGAGAGTGGCCAAGGTCTTGAAGACACGTACACAGTATTGCTCGAAGCAGGAGCAGCACAGTAACAATATACAGAAAGAATAAGATGCTCTCTACCTTTGCTGCTTAGTATCATTGACGGCACAGAGTAGATGCTAGCTGGTATCCTCACTGATGGTTTTATCCAGTATGCAAGGACTGTGGCACCTAATAAGCTTGCGGTGCAGCTACCCCTTGTGGGTGAGGTGGGGCACTGGTATCATTCCTCATCTCCATGGGCCCTGTGACCAAGGAATAGTCCAGCAGCAAGGTCCTGGGACCGACAGCAGTGCTGCAATGATACAGATACAGCAGCCTTTGGTGGAGTTCAAAGTATAGAAAGTACTTGAGTATAGAAAGCTACAAGTATCTAAGACATGAGCAAAGACAAGGGAGCACAGAGTCCCCACCTCATCTTCAGCCAGAGGAGGGCAACTCTGGATGAGAAGGCTAGGTACCATGCTGTTACTGCATTATGTTATCATCTGGAGGAAGATCTCTAAATTTGTTGGACTAATTATTTCTCCCATATTAATTACAATTGTTTATAAAATCAATCAGATCTTTGTGTTGTTGAGTGGGACAGTTAATTGGCAGTGGAAACCTGAATTGAATTGTTTTTGTGTGGTCATTGGATGATGTGGATGTATGTGCCAGTTTGGCAAATTTTCTCTCTCTGATGGGAGTTGAGTTACAGATTCATCTGTTACAGGAGCTGAGAGCTGCTCAAGTGAAACATTAGTGAATCAGCATGAATCTTGTCAGCATGCCAACTGGCTGATTCCTCTCCTCCCTAACCTCCTTTGGGAAAAAGTGGTGTTCCAGGTCCTCCTTACCCAGGAACAGCCCTTTTTTTTCGTTATAGTTATGTTACTCTTGACTGACCCGTACTGGAGAGCACCACCTAATTGGTCAAGGCAACAGAAACACGACTTCAAGATGGCAGTGGTCTGTTCAATGCAGGCAGTGTTCATTTGGTTCTCGTGTCTCTCTGCATGTTGGATGGGTGTCAGAAACCACCTGTTCAGAAGGTGAGATAAGAGACCATGGTGTTAGCGACAACGTACTGGCATGGACAGAGGATTGGCTGACTGGCAGAAGGCACAGAGGGAGGATAAAGAGGTTTTTTCAGGATGGTAGCCAGTGACTATTGGAGTTCCACAGCAGTCAGTGTTGGGACCACAAATATTTATGTTATGCATTAACCTGGGTGTGGCTGGTAGGGGTGCAGCTTCTCTGGCATTTGCAGAATGAAGGAACCATCCAAGAACCAGCTCTCCTGGACCTGAATGTAGACCTGCAAGATGGGTATCCTTTGTTTCCACTATTGACCAACTAATAATGAGGTGGACATGAGCAGAAGCCTTTCCTATTCAGAAATCTGGCGAATTGATTGCCACATGGAATTATGAACTGAGGGCATCGTTGCTAAGTTTGCAGATGACACAAAGATAGGTGGAGGGACAGATAGTGTTAAGAAAGTGGGAAGGCTGTAGAAGGAGTTGGACAGGCTTGGAAAGTGAGCAAAAAAGTGACAGATGGAATGCAATGTGGGAACATGTGAGAATTTGCACTTTGGTTGGAAGAATAGAAGCACAGATTATTTTCTAAATGGGGAAAAGCTTTGGAAATCTGAAGCACTAAGGGACTTGGGAGTTGCAGTTCAGTATTGTCCTAAGGTTAACACTCAGTTGGCAGATAGGAAGGAGAAAGAAATGTTAGCATTCACTTCAAGAGGGCGAGAACACAAGAGTAGTGATGTACTGTGAGACTGTATAAGGCTCTAGTCAGACCATATTTGAAATATTGTGAGCAGTTTCCGGCTCCGTTCTAAGGAAGGATGTGCTGCGTTGGATGGGATCCAGTGGAGGTTTACCAGAATGATCCTGGGGATGAAGGGCTTGTCATATGAGGAATGGTTGAATACTCTGGGTTTGTACTTGGTGGAGTTTATAAGGATGAGGAGGGATCTGATTGAAACTTACAGAATAGTTTAGAGGCCTGATGAGTGGATGTGGAGAAGGTGTTTCCACTAGTAGGAGAGAGTAGGACCCAGTGCAAAGCCTCAGAGTGAAGAGATGACCCTTTAGAGCTGAGGAGGAATTTCTTCAGCCAGAGAACAATGAATCAATGGAACTCACTGCTGCAGAAGGCTGTGGAGGCCTACTCATTGAATATGTTTAAGATAGAGGTAGATAATTTCTTGATTAGAAAGGGGATCAAGGGTTTCAGGGTGAAAGAAGGAGAATGGGGTTCAGACACATATCAGCCATGATCGAATGGCAGAACAGACGTGATGGGCCAAGTGGCTTAATTCACCTCCTGTATCTTACAGTCTAATGGTCTTACGATAACTCTTATCCCCCAAAAGTCACCATGGAGCCTGGGTGTGGCTGGTAGGGGTGCAGCTTCTCTGGCATTTGCAGAATGAAGGAATCATCCAAGAACCAGCTCTCCTGGACCTGAATGTAGACCTGCAAGATGGGTATCCTTTGTTTCCACTATTGACCAACTAATAATGAGGTGGACATGAGCAGAAGCCTTTCCTATTCAGAAATCTGGCGAATTGATCTGACTATGCGAGCGCAGTCAATGATCCCTTGGATTTGAGGGAATCTACCAATAGTTGTAAGCCACAGTTCCCTCTCTGGCCTGTGCTGGCCTTCTGTCTTAAAGGCACTACTCTCCAGAATAGGGCTTCTGTGCATGGAGTACAGGATATAAGATTGTTGAGTTATAAATATGGATTGCCACATGGAATTATGATATTGTGGCTATAATAGAAACCTGGTTCAAGGAACACCAGCACTGGGTGTTACATGTTTCTGGATATAAGATGTTCAGAAAAGCTAGGGGCAAAAAGGCAGAGTGGTTGGGGTATGGGCAGATCATTGCAGTGCTGGAGGAAAAGCCTGTCTCAGAGGGTCCAAGGACAGATTGATTTGGCTAGAGGTAAGGAGATTGGTGTAGTCTATTGGCCGCCAATCAGGGGGATGGATGTACAGAAATAGATCTGCAAGGAAATTACACAGAAGTACAAGCTATTTGGAGTCACAGAGTCATACAATGTAGAAACAGGCCCTTTGACCCACCATGTCAATGCTGACCAACAAACACCAAACTACACTAATCCCATTTACCTGCACTTTGTCCATGGCCTACTATGTGCTGGCATTTTAAGTCCTCATCAGGCTACTTAAATATTGTGAGTGTACAGGCCTCCACCATCCTGTCAGGCAGGACGTTCCAGATTTCTACCATTCTCTGGATGAAGAAACTTTTTCTTCAGAGCTCCTGTAAACGGTGTACTCCTCACCTTAAATTTATGCCTTCTTGTCTTAGACACATCTGCAATGGGAACAGATTCTCACGATCTACTCTGTCAATGCCAAAAGTACAGTTCAGAACCAGGCTGAATGCAGGAGCTTCTGAAGAGAGGTGAGAAAGCAAATAAGGAAAGCAAAGTGGGATTATGAAAAGAGACTGGCTGCTAACATGCTTGGGAGCTCTGTGGTCTTCTTTAGCCACAAAAACAGTAAAACAGTGGCAAAAGGAAGAATAGGGCTGATTAGGGACTAAAAAATACATGAAAGCAGAGGGCACGTTTGAGGTAATAAACTGATATATTTTGTCTTTATCAAGAAAACAGATGCTACATAGGCTCCGATGGCAAAGTTCAGTCACTGGAAGGGTTCAAAATGATATGGAGGAGATACTGGATACGCTGTTGATATTTAATTGACAAGAAACCAGACCAGACGACATGGGAATTCCAGAGCTAATGGCCTTAATTTATTAATCTTTCTTGGTGCTAGAGGACTTGAGAATTGCAAATATTAATCCTTTGTTCAAAAAAAAAAGCTGTAAGGATAAACCCACTGATGACAGAATGGTCAGTTTCACTTCAGTAGTGGAGAATCCTCTTGAAACAATCATTCCGAGATAGAAGTAATAGCAACATGGACAAATTTCTGAAGAAGGGTCTAGGCCCGAAACATCAGCCTACCTTCTCCTCTGATGCTGCTTGGCCTGCTGTGTTCATCCAGCTCTACACCTTGTTATCTCATGGACAAATGTGTGTTCATTGAGGAGAACCAGCATGGGTTTCCTCAGGGAAAAAATGTGTTTGGCTAACTTGGAGTTTTTTTAAGAAGTAATGAAGAGGTTTGATGAGTGTATGTTTTTGGTGTCATGTACATGGACATCCAAAACAGCATTTGATACAGTGCCACATAACAGACTTACGAGCAAACTTAGATCTCTTGGAATGAAAGAAACAGTGGCAACATGGATTAAAAAATGGCTGAGTGATAAGAAACTGAGAGTCATAGACTTATAGAGTCATGGAGTTGTACACCATGGAAACACCTTCGGTCCAACTCATCCATGCCAAGCAGATATTATAAATTAATCTAGTTCCATTTGACAACATTTGGCCCATATTGCAAGAGTGATGGTTAATGGATATTTTACGGGCTAAAAGAAGGTTTATAGTGGAGATCTTCAGGGGTCAGTAATGGGACAATTGCTTTTCTTGATCCATATTAAGTGAAATGGGCAGATAGAGACCAACATGGAGAAATGTGATATTATACATTTTGGTAAGAAGAACATGGAGAAACAGCATAAAACAAAAGCAACTATAAATTATATACAGGAGCAGAAAGAACTGGATGTATATATGCATAAGTCATTAAGATGCCCAAGCAGTTGGAGAATGCAATTAAGAAGGTATCCAGTATCCTAGGTATTACTAGTAGGAGCACAGAGCACAAGAGGATGGAAGTTATGCTAAATGTAGTTAAAGCTTTAGCTGGAGTAATGTGTACAGTTCTGAGTATCACACATCAGTCTGTGAACAAATTGGAAAGTGTGCAGACAAGATTTCCAAGAATAGTTCCAATGATTCAGATTGAGGGGGGATCTTATAGAAACATATAAAATTATGAAGGGAATAGTAAGATAGATGTAGAGAGGATGTTTCCACTGGCAGGTGAAGCTAGGACAAGAGGGTATAGCCTCAAGATTAGAGGGAGCAGATTTAGGACTGAATTGAGAAGGAACTTCTTCACCCAGAGGGTTGTTAACCTATGGAATTCCTTGCCCAGTGAAGTAGTTGACGCTACTTCAGTAAACGTTTTTAAAGATAAGGTAGATATTTTTTTGAACAATAAAGGAATTAAGGGATACGGTGAGAACGCGGGTAAGTGGATCTGAGTCCATGAAAAGATCAGCCATGAACTTATTGAATGGCGGAGCAGGCTCGAAGGGCCGGACGGCCTACTCCTGCTCCTAGTTCTTATGTTCTTAGATAGATAGAATGGATAAAATGGAACTGTTTTCCTTGGAGACAGGAAGGCAAAGAGAAGATTTGATAGGAGTTTTCTATCAGATTGCTACCTTGGAGTACATGACCCCAAAGTTTGACAGCAACTTTTCTGGGGGTCATGATTCTCAGTTTGGGAAGCCCTGAAGTAGATCAGTAACTACCAATTGACATAGATAACATAGTCAGTCAACAGCCCTGATACATTTAACATAGAAACATACACAACATAGATGGGATTAGTGTAGTTTGGTGTTTATTGGTCAGCATTGACATGGTGGGTCAAAGGGCCTGTTTCTACATTGTATGACAATGTGACTCAAGCAATGTTATAAAGATTTTTGAACAGGCTGAGAAATTGAAACTAACTTATTAGTTTATTTGAGAGATGTAAAGTTAAAAAAAAATCTGTTGAATTAGTTATAAGTCTATTTTATAGCATTTCATGTTGAGTGTGATTGCATTTCCTATCACCGGTGACAGACATTACGTAAGTTATTTCAGTCTTTGATTTAAAAATGATGTGATCAATACTTTTAAACATGTAAATGTGTGAGAACGTGGCATAGTGGACATGTCTAGTTTAACAACATACCAGTAGTGGCCATATTTCTGACAGCAGTATGAAATAATCCTGGCTATTTTCACTGCGTTAAAAAGACCCTGACTTTAAGATGCTTACCTTCCACTGATGTGATAAATCTTAACATAATGCAATTGAATTCCTTCTCTAACCAGTTTGCAAGTTTTGTAAAGGCCATTATGGATTTTTCCGAGTATATAAATTGTCACAGAAAGCAACAAACCTTCCTAGTGTAAGCTTTTGGAACAAAATGTACTAATTTAGGTGCAATATCATTATGTAGAGATTGAAAAAGTCATTCCTTGGGTCAAAACAGATAGGTCAGCTCAAGCCCTGCTATTTGATGCAGTTAAGATGCAAAATAGCTACAAATGTCTTTAAGACAATAAGCCTATTGCAAGGTAGTTTCTTAATCAACATTGACTGAATAAATAAGGGTAAGAGTATAACATGTAAAAAAACTACCAGCGCACACAATATTTATTCTCTTTTTTTGGTTCAAAATAATGTCTGGAAAATTTACGCAATATTCAGTGCTTTTAAACAATTACCATCATTTCACATTGAAAATGTAACATTGTTTAAATCTTTATTGATCAAAATTTGGAAGAAATCCAGTTATCCATAGTTTCTTGCTTTATACTAGTCAGTTTTCACTTTACAAGTGGGCCATAAGAATTTTACTTGCTGGTATAACAAGTTTTATTGTTGCAGATTTATATCCTGCACAGTGGCAAGCTCATTTCAAGTAGAGTCATAAACTGAACTGCAATGTGCTGAGTTTTTTTGAAACCAATATTTGTAACTTAACGATTTTCAAGTGGTGGATTTTTTTGGGAGTATGCATCCCTCTCCCCTCTGGTGAAAAGGTCAGTTGGAACCTTGCTGACTTTAAACCTGACTTCCCGCAGGCTTAATGCATAGCAGTTGGCCTTAATTAATTGAGTGGGGCTTCCTCTCAAGGATGGATAGTCTCACGCTTGAGTTACAGAGCTATAGAGTCATACAGCACAGAAACAGACCTTTCGGTCCAACTCATCCATGTCGAACAAGTTTCCCAAACTAAACTAGACCCACCTGCCTGCATTTGGCCCATTTCCCTTCAAAACCTTCCTATTCATGTACCTATCTTTTAAATGTCATAACTGTACGTGTACCTACCACTTCCTCTGGCGGTTCATTCCGCACAGAAACCACCCTCTGAGTCAAAAATTTGCCCCTCAGCTCTCTTTAAAACCTTTCTTCTCTCACCTTAAAAATATGCCTCTTAGTTTTGAACTGCCCCACTATTCACCTTATCTATGCCCCTCATAATGTTATAAACCTTTATAAGGTCACATTACCAACAGCTCTATTAACACAGCAGTGCCAGAAGACAGTAGTGGCCACTGTTGGGCCTACAGGCAGTGCTTGGAAGGAAGAAGATGTCCCCTGGACTTAAAGTTAAGTCCAGATGTTTTGGTCAGGCAGAGTTTGCAGACCCCAGCAAGGCAGGAGAGAGGGCGGAGGTCAGGTTTTAGAGGCTAGGGGAGAAGCACAAAGTGCGTTTACCATGTTGGACTATGCCTGATAAGCACAGTGAAACCCAAAGGAGGTAACCCACTCCTTCCTCACCCTTGCTACACTCAGCTGGGGAAGCCAGAACCGTGAAATATGCTGGGCTGGTCATGCTCTTTCTCCCTTCCTCAGCAGCACATCAAAGGCAGAATGAAGTCCTTAAATGGCCACCAACTGAACAGTTAACAACCTCAATAGGCTTCAGGGCAGATAGGCTTCCCTCACCCTGCTGTAATGTGGTGACAGAGTGGAGATGAGGCAGGATGCAGGAAGGGGAAGGGTGGTGCTGAGTCAATGGGTTGGCTGCTCAATTTTTTTTCCATGCCCTCTCCAGTGGAGGATGTAAAATCCAGTTGTAAATATTCAACACTAATTCAGAACATGGCTGGGTAGAACCACTAAATTTTTCTTGGAAAATCCAGAGGAAAAGAAATGGAAAACAACGGCCTTTGACAGAAGAGAAAACGTTGAGAGGCTCTGATCAATATTAATCTTTTCTTAAATTCACAACATAAACAATAATCTTTTCATATTCACGTGTAAAACATCTACCGCATTTGTGCAAATAGCGATCATAATTTCACTTCAAAGTAGATCACTACATGTAAGTGACTTACAGATGGTTTCAATAGATAAGACATTACATAAAAAAAAGCAACTGAAAGAGCCCTCTTGTGGTGCAGTGGTAGTGGCCCTACCCATGGAATGCATGGCCTAGGTTCAAGTTCTATCTGCTCCAAAGGTGTGTAATAATATCTCTGAACAGGTTGATTAGAAAACTAGGTTAAATAAAATATAACTGCTTGATTTAGTCCTCTCACTCACCTTTGATAGCTTGCACTGCCCTTAACAGATTTTGTATATGAATTAATCAATTGAAAAACATAGGTGATTTACTGGTGGTAGTTAATAGATGAAAAAAAGATACATGGGTGATTTGGTGATGGGAAAAAAAGACATCCAGTTGTGTGTAAGAGCACCTCTGGACATAAAAAATATTGTGAGGCTCTTATGGCACAGTTGTAGTGTCACTATCTCTGAACCAGGAGACCTATGTTCAAGTCCCACCTGCTCCAGAGATGTGTAATAACATTTCTGAACAAGTAGATTGGCAAATATTAAACAAGAACTGTTTTCTCTTCTTTTGAGCATTTCAATTTAAATGGAATTGTAGGTGGTTAATTAGAGGTCTTAAAAATCATTAGAAACTCATTTGGAATGACTGGTAGAATTTGAAGCACTTTATTAGACTCATTGGAGTCAGAAGTGAATGTAGAATAAGAATTTTAGAAGGAAACTGTAGAGATAAATTGAAGAATAGTGATGACAGCTTCAGGAAGGTTAGGAACGGCAACCTCAGGAGGTATAAATAAGCACCCTCAGGAAGGATAGTGATGAGCATCTTGGGAAAGATAATAATGACAGCGTCAACAATGATAAAGATGTTAAGTTCCAGGAAGGATAGCGGAGATCTCCTGTAAAAACAATAAAAATAGCAGTTTTGGGATAGATGTTGATGGCATTGTACAGAAAAGATAGATACAGTTGTGTCCAGAAAGGAGAGAACAGATTAGAGATGAAATCAAGTATCAATGAAATGACCATGAGATTATTCAATCTGATTTAAAATCAAGACAGGAGCATTATATGATTAAAGTAGCTATAGTGTTTTATAACTTAATATGGTGAATATTTCAGTATACCTTTACCCATGAAATAAAATAAACTACTTCCAAAGACAACTTCAGTTTTGGTGCTTATATTAGAAAAGAATCAACATTATCATAACATTTCCCCACTACAGCACAGGCTATATGTGAAAACATTTAGAGAGTAATATTCTGGCTAAAAGTGACTAAGATTTCTACTGGAACAAAGAGGTTCAATAGATTAGAAGAGCATGATATGACTTTCTGATGAATAGGTTCAAAATTGTAATAAAGTTTGCACACTCTATGAGCATAGCTAAAATTTCAAAAGAATTGTATAGAAAAAGTAAGGAATTTATTGCATAATTGGACAAATATAGAGGTACAAATATCAAGGTCCAAATATAAAACATGAAAAATATAGAGCAGTAAGAAGCTTGTGTGATAATCAGTTTTTTGTCTTCTATTCCAACAAGGAATCTATACTTCCTTGATTCTTCCCAGACCTAAATAGGATTCAAAATCAAGTACTTGGAGAAGAGTCCCAGGACAACATCCTGAAATTTATACACCATTACTTTTTCCATGGTAATTATTAATGCTTTGCATTTACAATGATCATTTTGACAATGGCCTTACTCTGATACAGGACCTGTGTTATAGTTGGACCATGATTGTCCTCAATGCCAAAAGATTTCTGTCAAGATTTCTGATAAATGTAGTCAATATTGTAAGAACCATCAAATTTCTTTTTTTTTTAAATCATTAAGTCATGCATTTTTATTGATCTTTTCCCCTCTTGAAAGTATCAGATAATGAGAATAAAATGAGATACCATTACTTAGTTATCAGCAAAGGTCACAGTGTAGTTTCCCACTATTTTTGTTACTTGGAAAGCATTAGGAAATCAGGAAACTATTACTATGAAATATAATATACTGCAGCAATGTGACCGACATAACAAAATGACAATTCTTAATCACAGCAGTATTTCTGTATTTCACACTGTTTTCCTCATTGTGAACACTTTAATTATTTGAACCATCAATTTCACATATTGATAGCAGATTTGGAGTTGACAAAGCTCTTCAAAACCTTTTTTTTGTCAAATGACAGTCCATTTTGGCATTTCTTTCCTGTTCATGGTTTCCTGCACAACAGAACCATTTTGAATCAAAATGGTGGATAATGGAAAAGATTGCAATATTTAAGGCTTGGCAGCACCACACTGTAATGTGTTGATTCAGGGAACCTCGGGGGAGTTGACTTTACTTTTCCATTTTGTTTCACCTGAATGTAATGTGTTGTAGAAGTGTGTGATCTGTGAACTTACCTCATGGGGAAATTGCAGGTGCAAGGCTGAATCTTGCCACCTTGAGACACAGCACGTATAAACAGTGACTTGCTGTTCCACAAGCCTGCTCCTTTGTACTTAGCTCCAAATAGACAAAATAAAAGCTAAAATTCAAAAAAATATCTACAGCATTAGACACATTAAAAAAAATCATTTTATCCTTTTTAAAATAAAAATCCTGCTTTTTTTCTTCATATTGATTGTGAGCTTCACTGGTTGAACCAACATTTATTGTCCATTGTTAGGTTCCCTTGAGAGGGTGGTGGTGAGTTGGCTTCTTGAACCACTGCAGTCCAGTTGGTGTGTGTAGACCCATAATACTGTCAGGAGGGAGTTTCAGGATTTTGACCCAGTGACACTGAAGGTAGTGGTTGATGCTTGTTGTCTCTCTGTTGGTTGGGCGTAGGAACCCACCACTCTTTATATTAGAGCCTCAGCATGCTATGTGACCATGGACACAGTCTCATAGCCTAACTCCCTTCTGTTTAATTGCTCATGCATATGCATATGCATTTTCTGACAGATGATCACAATAGGGTTGTCAATTCTGTTTAGATATCATCCAAGAGGTTTGATCACATGATCTCTTACAACTGCCTCACCATTTTCCTATGCCAGTTAGAAAGCAGCCACTTTGTTACCTTGACATAATTAATGGCTGACAGCCTTTATTGTCCCTCATCTATAACCAATAAACAAAAACTTTTGACGAAAATTTAAAAAAACCCAGCATTTTTAAATGCTTCTATCATTCTCTCCTTAATTTTTGCAGCAGTTGTCAGGAGATTAATCTCGAGTTTCTGCAGACTCCAAGAAAATCCTGTATCTGAAATTGCTAGCAGGAAACCTGGAAACACCGAAGCTTACAACAATAGACCAACTGCGGTAATCCTACTGTCATATCACAGCACAGACCAGGGTTTGGTACTTGGATCTTTCTGATCATGTGATACTGAATCAAACTGTGGAATGCACTTACAGCAAGCTATAACATCGGTATATATTTTACCAAAATCATTTTAATGATGAAGTAAATGGAAGGTGCAAATAGATGCAAGTCTTTTTAAATATAAAAGAACACAACTTTTTTTTAGTATAAAACAAATTAGAATTCACCTTTGTACCAAAATGATTATATTAGTTCTTACATATAAAATATCAGTGAATTTCCTGATAGTTGTGATAACTTGCCTTGTACTAGGAGGTTTGATCAGTTTTCACAGGACAGGATGGGGATGGGTGACAATCACAGATAGATGACCTGCAAGTTCCTGTAATATATTTTCTATGAGCATCTTCTCTCACAGACAATGGCACATCACAGAATTGAACTTCAAGCTGAATGATTTGCTTAAAATTTGCATTTTTAATATTGCTGCAATTATCTTTATGTGGTTTTCAAAGTTTGAAGAAGAGGTTATGGCTATTGGATTGCCACGCAGTTGTAAATTAAATACATTCAGTTGTTAGATGCTCTGAGTCATTCCCGCATGTAAGCGCTTGGTATGTGTAGAATGCCACTCACATGACCTCAAAGTTCTGCTCCAGACTGAATAATATTCACAGTCCATCCTGCCACATAGTCATCAGCAGAAAAGAGCCTTCTTAATGTTAGACTAGATGGAATTCAACCCAAACAAATAATTTTCTCAATGGATACTTTCAGTGCAGAGCTTGGAAACATATCAGTAAGTCACAGATGCACTCTGTATGGTTGTAAAATTGTGGGAAAATCTCTCTTGTGACCTACATTTAGAAAATTTCAGTAGCATGAATACCCAGTCAGTCAAAATTTAGCCTAAAATCTCAATTTCCAGGCAAGCTCCAGCTAGAAATTCTAAACTATGAAGAGTTATGAAGGGATTGAAACCCCCCCTGCTTTAATGCACTCATTAAAATTCAAATTTATTCAGCAATTAAGTATAGACTAAATTTCCGTAGCTTGTTGAATTGGAAGCAACTCTGTTTTTCTTTAGACATCCAATACTCTTGCAGCCCCCAATGACAGTCACCCTCCTGAAAGCTAGCTCAAACTCAATTATGTAGTATTCTGTTCAATTTCAGCTATATTTGTTTCCTTCCTTTCCACACCTCCACTGTGGCTGAATACTCAGTTGCGTCATTGTTACCACTAGTTTTGCCTTTTTCAATCTTTTTGCTGGCAATCTCCCAAGCTTTATCCTGTATAAACTTCAATTCCTGTAGATTTTTGCCATCCACCTCCCCACCACTAATGCCACTCACTTATCACCCTGGCTAAGCTCCACTGGCTTCTTATTTCTTGGCATATTTATTTCAAAATTAGCATTCTCATCTACTATAACCCCTAGAACATCACTGCAACTACCTTTGTCACTCCAGTCAGCTTATTGATAATCTAACCAACTGAATATTCTCACTTGTCTTCATTGGAAGAACCTTTATTCTACTCCTCCCCACACTTCAGAAATTGCATTCAAAGTTATTTGCCTTAATACATTTCTTCCTACTTTTAAAAAGTCACCTATTGCATCAGTCATACCTTTCAACAAGAACCCCAACCCCTTGCTTGCTCACTCCCACCCCGCATGTCCCTTATTTCTTAACTGTACTGTTCCTGCTTGAGGTTAACAACAATTTGCTATTCCAAAACCTTCAATTCTCATTAAAAGTGACTGAGCTGAAACATTCTTTCTTCACAGTTGCTGCCTGACTCCCTGAATATTTTCAGCATTTTTGTTTTTATTTTAGATTTCCAGCACCTACAGTGTTTTGCTTTTGTTCTCAACAAATGTAGTTCTTGTTGCATTGTATTTAACAGTCAGGGAACATATTTTACTGTTATTGCATTACTTTCAATATATTAATGCTTTACTCCTGTCAACAATTTCCTTCAGTGAAATTTGTGACAGAATTATTTTCATGGAGAACATCAAATAAATTTGAACTTGCTTTAAAAAGGCAGAAATATTCTCTTAAACATTTAATTTCTCTTGATATTGCACATCACTGTACATTCCACTCAAGTGAGTGGCTTTTGCATTATTCACAAGAACTAAACCTATTGTTTCATATGTATATTGTTCACTTATAAAATGCCTTACAACAGAATTGTATTTCAGTCATTTACTAACATAATTTTAAATATTATCATAAGAATGATTTTAGCAATTTTTTACAAGATATCACCAGAAGATAAATTCATAATTAAATATTCATTGTACTACTGAGCATAGTTTTATGGCAAAGTGCACAAGAACAGGGGAAGTTAGAGACAAGATTCTTTGGAAGTGTTTGAGAGAACGTGGAAGGCTTATTTTAAATTCATTCTCAGGATTTGGACTTTGTTGCCAAGGCTAACAGTTTTGCTAATTTTGTTTTTCTGAGAATGTAGTGGAATCACCTATGGTGGTTTGCTGCTATTAATTATCTTGTTAAATATCCTCAGAGGGCTGTGATGAGCCAGCCATATTGGAAGGGAAGTATATTGGCTGGGAATACAGTTTAACAGTATATTGCAGATACAAGTTTGTATATGTCAGAACATATTAATACCCAAGCAATAAAATAGTAAGAGCAATGATCATTCTGTGGCAAACTATAGATAGTTCTCAAAGACTTATTTTTACACCATCTAATGTGTTTAGACATTTACTGATCGATGACAGTTCTGTATGCTATCACATAAAATAATTTCATGCTATTTATTTATTATGAGTTAAAGTTCCAAAAGAGAAATGGATTTCTGGGGTAATATTTCTGATCTACCGTTAATTCTTTCTTTCTGAGCTGCAATAATTAACGTAATTGAAATGAGAGCAATGCAGATGGAATCTCATCTTCCCCTGAAATATTAGTATTCATGATATGCAAATAACTAAAATAAATTACCCCAATATTAATTTTGTTTTGAGTAAACATAAACAAATGTGTTGATAATATTTTGATAATAAAGAAAATGGGGATTTGAATGGTGAGAATTAAATTGAAATAAGGCCACGTTTTAATCATGTGCTTAAACACAACAACCTCTATTCAAGGTCGTACAGATTAAAAAGAAAACGTCAAATGGGCAAGAATTTGGTTAGAAATTTTCTTTAAGAGATTTGAAAAAAATTAGATTCCAATATATAGTGGCTAAGGAATTGACTTACAGCTACAATTTGTAGGTTTTAGTCCAAGAACTGTCAATTACTTGACTTGCTATCCCCAACCAGGCAGTACGAAGAAAGAGCACCATGTGGAAGCATGGTGTCCTGTCTTGAATGGGAGGAGGGTTAATTTGAGCCTGTCCTGTTTATCATGACTAGCACTGTCTGGTGGCTGGTCATGGAATGACATGGGCAGTGATTTTTGAAAAGTCAATAACCAAGATCACTTTTGCCTTCTCAATTAACTGAAAAAGCTTGGATGGTTTATGGCTTGCAAGAAAAAAAGTCAATAAAATATTGAAAGTATATATGAAATTGTATAAGTGGCATTTTATATGCTCTTATGTTAATAGTATATATATATGTACACACACACTTTGATTCCATTTCATGAGCCAATTTATTATAAAGTCTTGTATTTTTATCTGTGCTTTTTATTAATAAGAGTACAATAGTAACTATTTTGGATTTTTATATTTATTCTGAGATTAAACTGTAAAAAATACAATAATAAAGTGGCAGAAGAGAATTAGCTACTTTTCTGGAAAACAAAATCTTCAGAATATCTGCAGCTTCAATAAAGAAATGAGTTGGTAAAATTAAAGCTGAATAATACAAATATTCTTAAAGAACAAAGGTATTGCAATAAGGGAAATTGGAGAAGGTTTAATTCCTGTCTAATTGTGCCCAACATGATAACATAAACAATATGATGATTTGGTTATATAACCGTGCAATTGCTTTCATCCTAGACAGCACCTGAGACTTGTTTTGGCTGTCCAAATACAAAGCACGTCTGGTATTTCTGTTGCCTTGAGCTTTGGTTCACATTGGTGGCCTTCTTCAGCTACTGCTCATAGCAGCCTTATCTTTTGCCAAAACAGCAGGTTGCCATACATGAATTGCTTATTAATCAATTGAAGAGCTTCCCATGGCAACAGCATTCTTAATAGGGCTTTCTGCAGTGATCAGTCTCTCACAACTACAAATTATCAATACTGATTACCGGATTGGTGCAGTGGGGAGGGATCATTGTTGTAGGCACTGCAGGGCTGGCTTTTCTCCCAGAGTTTAGTCTCAATGTATATGCATACAGCTCCATTTCAGATTAAGAACCCAGCCCTTCCCACCTTGTTATTTGCCGTTGACTGCACACGTAATTTACATACAGATTTCCTCTTTTCCTCAACAAGCCTAAATGGAGACATCTGTCTCTGAAGAGAGAACTAATTTCAGTGATGTGTTCATATTATTGAAAATCCCAGATGGTAACAGGACAGAACCTTCTAATTAGCATCTGGTAGTTTTCTGAAACAATGTCTTGCTGCATCATTCCTTCTTTGAGTTCTAAGCCATTGTTGAGTGTGAATAACAAATATTGCAGCTATTGGATAGTTTGATTTTTGTTTTTTTATATAATTTCTCACTTATTACGAGGTGGGCTACTGTAATTTTGCAGACACTTGTTCATCTACATTAATCTGACATATTTAATATTGTTAGTTTTTTTTATTTTTGTAATATCTGCAATTTCTACAATATTGATCTTCATATCTCCCACAGGAATTTCAGCCAATTAACATGAAAATGGATAAATTTTGAATGGTATCTCAATGCTGAAAGAGAAGCCACATGGGTGGGGTCTGCCTGCATTGTGTTGTGTTCTGTTCTGTCAAAAAAAAACGTAGCAAGCACACCACTGCAAAATACCCAAATGTACCTTTATTCTCGGAAGATGTTAAGGATTTTACAACCATTAAGGAATGAAATACAAACCAATCTCATAGAACAATAAAGCAAACATTGCACTAGATTGCTTTCTTTTGTTACATCGATATTTTATATCTAATCGAATCTTTAAAACTTTAAATGTTTCCTTTTTACGTGACAGCCTTTTTCACCTACAATTATAACATTTACCACAAATTAAGAATAATAAAGCTAATGATAATAATTTTCAAGGTGCTGCTGTCATATCTGGGCATTTTTGAATGCACTGTACTAATAGAACAGGAACATTCGAGGAAATGCTGTAAAATGACTTTTCATTTAGCGACTAGCAGATTTAGTGAGTTACATGAGTTCTTTTTGTTTTAGAAATAAGCCACCATAAAAAGATTTGATTATTTTTTAAAAAAATCTACATAGTTGAAGACACAAAATTTTCTGCTGAGAGAAATTAAAGACGGGTATGACAAAAAGTAAGGAATTCTTACCGATTGCTGTTTTAGACATGGTGGAGGTTGCAAATGTTCAGAAGCTGGGAGGGAAAAGGGTCCAGCTACAGCAGCGTACAGAGATGACTGAATAAGGCACTGAGTCAGCAGTGTGGAGCTCTGGAAGGGAAAGAATACAGGCTGACTTCTATGAATAATAATCATCTGCCAAGCAAAGCAGATTGGCTGAACAGATCCCTTGACATGACTGGTGCATTCTCTGGATCTCCAGGTATTAAATATTGATCCACCAATGATGCTAAAGCACAAAGTGCCAGTATGCAGTTTGAAAATGCTAATAAATATTGAGCCACCCCTCTTTATTCCAGTGGCACATTCCATGCAAGATGTTCAATGTCTGGTATCAAGAATTGATGTTTTGGAAACAGTACATTTTATAATTGCTGAAAATTCTTACGAGATAGTTTTTGGCGCCGTCATTAGGCGCTGTCCGTGGTGCTGAACCTCAATTTTTGAAAATGGGACGTTTTCAATACATTTGCTGCAATGTTCCAACACTTAAAGGGGGAGGGGGAGAGACAGCCGCGCCCTTACATCCATTAAATTCTGCCTGAAAGCAAACTCCAAAGAAACACTTCGAGTTTCAATTAATCCATTGTGAGTACAGCCACAGTTGCTATGTAGTCTTTAGTTGTAACAAATGCCCTGGTTTTGCGGACTAACCGGCAGTGTTGGCATATGCTTGAAGTAAGGCTTTCATTCAGCTAATGCACTTTTATCATTAAAAGTGGTGTCAACAGACTGAAAACACAGAGGAATGATCAAGCAAGCCTCAAGGGTGCTGGCAGGTGGAAAATGGAAATTCATGGCAAATTCTGAACAGCAGTGTTGTGTGTAACGATTGGCAGCGTATGTGGAGACACTTCCCCTTCGTTTCTGCTCATTTGTTTCACTGTTTCTAGCTTTTCCTACTAATGAAGGCAGGGGGCTACAACTGCAGCCAGCTTTTTTTTTGTTTTTGCAGTTGTTTTTCCATAACATCGTGGAAAGCATGCATTATTTTCTGTTTGAGACCTTATCTATTGTAAGCAGCGCATATAATTTATTTGGCCCTGGGTTTGTTAGTGTGTCCAAATATCTTGCAGGGTGACTGAACTCACCATCACCACCACTGCCGTCACTACAACAAAGTTGTTTGCTTTCCTTACTACAAAAGCTGCTTTCATTTCGACAGTGAGCGCTGTTGAAGATGATTATTCAAAGTCCACTTAACTCTCTATTGTAATTGACGCAGCATAAGACCAGTAAATGTCATTCTTCCAGTCCAACCAGAATCAATCCGAACTGGAGTCCTAGAAATTCCGTTCATATTTTATGAAATATAACTGCAACCTCAATAGGTTTAAATATTAGGCTGCATTTATTTCTTAACATATCTGCCCAAATGCAAATAGAAAATGTCACAATTCTAGGACCTGACTACTCAAAGCTAACTGCACTGAAAATTAGTTTAACGTCTTGCTATTGCGCTAAAGCATTTAAGAAGAACTTGTTCTAGATGGTTTACAGATACTATACATTAAATGATTACTTATTACCAAAATTAACATTACAATTAGTATTTCCGTTAAAAAGCTAAATAAAACATATGCCAGTCAACTATGGCACAAGTAGAAGTAACAGGCAGTGCTAGCATTTAAAAAATGGTGTTTTAGCTGCAGTGCTGCTGTTTGTGGGTGGAGTACAGGGATTGCAGTCTTGGTTAAGAGAACCAGGAGCACTAAATGCTGCTGTGTGTTTCTGATGTGCCCGTGAATCTGTGCCTTACGGGCTTTGTGATCCATAGTTCTGTATAAGGAATTATTTCCTGTCTGTCAAACCATAAAGCTAACCTTGGGAATTAATCATGGTTTTAAAACTTTGAAATAAATGCAGAAACTAAATTATTTGCAATATTGAATGTATATGTTCATACAAAATAAATCTACATGCAGTGATGCATTTGTGCTAATGACTTTCATTAAACCAATGGATGTTGCATTTTTGACTCCCTATCTCACTATATGCTTGTCTAACATAATGTAATCGCTAATATATTGAGTTTATTTAACTTCAATTTAAGATTTTTTCAGGGATGACTTGTTCATGTCATTTATAATTGAGATAATGTTCGAATTGATATTTAAACTAATAGTAAAATTGAAACGTATTTCACTAGATATTGGAAAGGTAGCATATTATGATTAATTAATAAAATATTTATTATTTTTCCAAATAGTGACGGTTAAACCCATGAATTGTCTTCACTAAAGCACATTGTCATATTCTAATGTAATTTACAGCAAAACTGATATGTCTTAATTCAGAAGAAAAGATGGCTGTTAAATGTTTTTGATATAACTGGGAAAAAGATGCAAATTTGATAAATTTGAAGTAAAAACAAAAAAAAAGGAATATTTGGGTGTGGCCCTCTTCAGGAAATGTTAGATATAAGTTGAACTGGATTTTTTTGCATTAAATGAGCAGTTAATTGTGCCACTGTACATTTCAAGTATTTTGAAACTGGAATTTCATTTCTCATTATTATTGGGTGCTATGATTACCCTTATAGATTAAAACAAAATTAACCATAGTGTGCACATATCTTTTCATGACATATTCGACTGGATGACGTATTGGTGACGGTGTTAGCTTATGTGATTTGATAAATATGCAGAGCAGACAAATCATGATGACAAACAGTATGCTCCAGTGGTACCATTTTGGAGCTCAAATCTCCAGTTAACACTTTCTTAAGGCCACCCAACTGCACATGAATTCAACAGCAGGGAGAAACCCTCCACCATCACCATTTAAAAAGATCATCAACAACTTGCAGGCTTATTGCTGATTAATTTCACATTGTGGCTTTGATTATACAAAGTATTTCTTGCTTTGCATATCTTTGTTTATGGTTGAAATTTTTCGCAGAGTAACATGGCAGAAGAAGTTTTTCTGCTGACTTAAAATTCTGCAGCAAACAATCTCTCCCAGACATGGATGCACCAATAGTTACTAACCTTGTAATACAGCCCGACTTGGAGAATCAATAGAGGGCATGCAAAGCAGGACAATCAGCTGGAAGAGAGAGTGAGAGAAAGAAAAAGGGATGTATGATATGCATCTATGGTATCAAACAGGAACTCTCCAAGCTGAACCTCAACAAGGAGGAACCTGTGAGCCATCTATGCTTCAACAAGAATGTTCTCACTGAAGTCTACCAACTGCTGCAGCCACATGTGCAACCTCAAAGCAGGACAAGGAAGGCATTACCAATGGGTGTGAAGGTGACTCTGATAGTGAAGTTTTCTGTGTCTGGGTCTCCTTAGATTACAATTGGGGATATTTTCAACATCCTGATCTTTGCTGTCCACTATATTATAAAGTAGGTCTCTGAGGTTCTCTACTCATTGTCTCTTGCCAGAGACAAGCAGATGGAGCGTGCTTATGGATTTTCCAGAATAGTAGATTTTCCAGGTGGAGGATGCCATTGACTTCCTAGCTGCATGGCTGCATGGCTGATATTGGGACTGAAAGGACTCTATCCCCTTGATGTCCAACTGTTGTGTGACAGTGAGTCATTCAGGCCGATGTCATTCCTTCTGTGACATTTTGGAGTGACATCATTCATGTTGTAGCAAAGGCATTTGACCCATCATGGCAAAACCAAAAATGGCTGTTAGTAATATCAGCAGGTCAGATGAAAGTCACTAATGAAACTGGTGCACTTATTTAGTACTTGTTTTCCATGTGCCTTAACCTGTCTTTGTGCTCCAATGCAGTGTGACCGCAGTTCTTCAGCTTGTCGGAAGGCCTTTGAGCTTAAGTGGACTAGACTGCAGATGGCCTTGAAATTTAACATCAACTAGCTTTGGACTCAGATAGTACAAATGCAGATTACCGACATTGGTGGTAGCTGTTTGGGCTAGCTTCTGAAATGTGACGGTAACGGCTCTGGTTGAATGGCAAGGATGGAAGAATGAATTGCAGTCTTTCTAAGAGGAAACAACATGTTTATGCTCCGTGGACCCACTGCCACTTTTCCACACTATGTCTCAGTGATTCAAGTAATCTGTTGAAGTATATGTTGCTGTTATGCCATGACATCCTGCAAGGCCATTTGTGAACATTGTCCACAGCCATGATGACAACAGTCTGAAACTGCAAGGTACAAGTTCACTTTGCAGGGTAGTAATCTGACATCGCACTGCAGTGTTCACGTGATGATCATTAGCTGGTGTATCATCGTTGAATTCACAAGTGTATAAGTGGAACAAAAAGAAAAATAGCTGGAAAAATTCTGGCAGCATCTGTGGAGAGAAAGCAGAGTTAACATTTTGGGTCCAGTGACCCTTCTTCAGACCCATTCTAAGAAGTGTTACTTGACCCAAAACATTGTTCAGCACCATTCGTGACTCCTTAGATACTGAAGCAATCTATGATTAACTACAGCAAGAAGTGGACAAAATCCAGGCTTGGGCTGACAATTGGCAAGTAACACGCACACTACACCAGTGTTAGGTAATGATCCTTTCCAAGAAGAGAGAACCTAATCATCATTTGACATTCAATGGTTTCACTATCACTGAATTCCTCAAGACAACATCCATCAACACAGCAGAATTCTACTCTAACTCAATCTGCTACATCAATCTGCCTGGTATGTCCCCCATTCAACCATTACCATCAAGCCAGGGGATCAACACTGGTTCAATGAGGAGTGCAGGAGGACATTCCAGGAATAGCACCAGGCATACCTAAAAATGAGGTGTCAACCTGGTGAAACTTCCAAACCACCTCATGAATGTCTAGTCTTGAGTCGCTAATTCTATTCCAAGTCCACCTCATTTAGTACAGTGACAATTACAGTGATAATGTCATGCAACACAATGTGAGGTATTATCAATGTGAAGATGAGACTTCAGCTTCACTAATATTGTGAGATGGTCACTCTTATTGATACTGCCATGGGCACATATACCTCTGGCAGGCAAATTGGTGAAGATGAGGTCAAGTATGTTTTTCTTTCTTGGTGATTTGCTCGCCACCTACTTGCATGTCAAGCAGCATAAGCAGCAAGTGATGGACAGAGCTAACCAATTCCTCTCTGCAGTCCTGCCATATCTAGTTCTGAATGGTGGTGGGCAGTTAAATAAGTCACTAAAGGAGGAAGCTACACAAACATCTGCATCCTCAATGATGGATGAGCCAAGGACTTTAGAGCAAAAGGTAAAGCTGAAGTATTTTCAGCAATCTTCAGCTAGGAGTGTAAGGTGGATGATCCATCTCGGCCTCCACCAGTGGTCTCCAGCATCACAGATAACCATCTTTAGCCAATTCAATTTTACTTCACATGATATCAAGATGGGTACTGCAAAGGCTGTGGGCCCTCAGAACATTCTGGCAATAGAATTGAACACTTGTGCTCCAGAATTTGTTGCTCTCCCAGTGAAGCTTTTCCAGTACAGCTAAAACATTTACCTGACAATATTTAAAATTGTCTGGGTATGTCCTGTACACTAAAAGTATGACGCATCCAACATGACCAATTATTTCCTATCTGTCTGCTCTCGATCATCAGTAAAGTGATGCAAGTTATTCTTGCCAGTGCTATCAAGTAGGAATAGGCTGAGCATTCCACTCAGTACCCTGTACCCACTTTCTCCCCATACCCTTTGGTCCTTATAGCACTTAGAAATATACCTAACTCCTTCAGTGTTTTGGCCTCAACCACTTTCTGTGGTAGAGAATTCCACAGGCTCACCACATTCTGGTGAAGACATTTCTCCCCATTTCAGTTCTAAATGGCCTACCCTACTTCCATAAATTGTGACCGCTGGTTATGAACTTGCTGGTTGTTGTGACCATCTTTCCTGTGCTTACCCTGTGTAGTCCTGTTAGAATTTTGTACGTTTCTCTGAGATCCCCTTCATTCTTCTGAACTCTAGTGAATATACTCCTAACCAATCCAGTCTCTCTTCATACATCAGTCCTGCCACCTCAGGTATCAGTCTGATAAACCTTCTTCACACTCTTTCAGTAGCCAGAACATTCTTCTTCAGTTAAGGAGACCAAACTGCACACAACATTCCAGCAGTGGTCTGACTTTATACATTTGCTCCTATACTCGAATCCACTTATTATGAAAACCGACATATTATTTGTCTTCTGTTGTGCCTTCATGTTAACTTTCAGTGAATAGTACACAAGGATAAGCAGGTCTCATTGCACCTCCAAACATGGCAAACGAGCTGCATTGCAGAGGTGGGTTGATCGTGACTGCCTTTGACATCAAGGCTGCATTTGACTGATTGTATTATCAAGGAACTCTAGCAAAACTGGAGTCAATGGGAATGAGAGGGATACCTCCCCACTGGTTGGAGTCACACTTGGCACTTGTGACCATTTCCAACAAGGAAGAACCTAACCACTGCCCCTTGACATTTAATGGCACTGGATCCCTCACTATCAACATCCTGGGGCTTACCATTGACCAGAAACTGAACTGGACTAGTTATATAAATAATATGGCTACAAGAGCAGGTCAGATGCTAGGAATCTTGCAGCGAGTTACTCACGTCCTGACACACCAAAACATGTCCGCATCCACAAGGCACAAGTCAGGAGTGTGATGGAATACTCCCCACTTGCCTGGATGAGTGCAGCACCAACAACACTCAAGAAGATTGACACTATCCAGGACAAAACAGCCCATCTGATTGGCACCACATCCACAAACATTCACTCTCACACCACCATTGATGCTTGGTAGCAGCAGTGTGCACCATCTACAAGATTCACTGCAGAAATTCACCAAAGATCCTCAGACAGCACCTTCTAAAACCGCAACCACTTCCATCTAGAAAGACAAGGTCAGCAGATGCATCAGAACACCACTACCCGCAAGTTCTCCTCCAAGCCACTCATCATCCTGATTTGGAATTTTATTGCTCTTGCTTCAGTGTCATTGGGTCAAAATTTTGGAACTCCCTCCTTAACACCAAATGGGCTACAGTAGTTCAAGAAGGCAGCTCATCCCTGCTTTCTCAAGACCAGCTGGCAATGGGCAATACCTGCTGGCCCGGCCAGTGATGCCCACATCCCATCAGTGAATGAAAGAAATATCTTAGTGTCATCATCATGATTTGCTTACCATCTTGTTTTGTGTCTTCTGCTAACTTTGCAATACTCCATTCACTTCAGTATTCAAAGTTATTAATATGTATTGTAAATAAATGTGGCACCAGCACTGAATCCTGTGACACTCCATTAGTTATAGGTTGCCATCCTAAAAATGCACCCCTTATCCAAACGCCCTGCCTTCTATTAGTTAGCCAATCTATCCATTCTAACATACAATGCCCAAAACCAGGGGCTCTTACCTTATTAACTAGCATTATATGCTGTACCTTACTGAATGCCTTGACATTATGAATTGCTGTTTGAATTTTATTCAATGACTGAAAATGATTAAACGAAAAACCACACAACTGAGGATCTGCACAGTGAACTAACCACAGGACAAGCAACTAAACAAAATCATGTTCGGGTTAGGCAGCTATCACTATGTCCATTTAATGTGTCAAAATTTTCTAAAATGAATCTTTTTCACAGAGTAAGCTTTTCCTGTGTTTTTTTTGTCTTAGAGATAGCTATAAAACTAAAAAGAAACAAATTGCTAGATATCTGACATTGTACATATCACTTGAGAAGGGATTGTTTATTTGTGAAGAGTACTTATTAGAACTGAATTCATTGCCCTGTGCAAAAGCCTCTTATTGCCAATGCACTTTCATTACTACACAGATTGCATTAGCCTTCTCACGCTGCACCTTAGCATCCTGCTTGTAATCTCTTTGGCCTGCCACATTTCCGACCCGTCATTTTGTGTTGGTCTATACTCTGCATTCAATGCAGTTGTTTCCTGTGGGACATTAAGTTTGAGTCTGAGAAGGGGGAGGAGTAGTACTGGCTGGAATGCATTCACCAATATATTAATTTTAATTACTGTTTCCGTGGCTACCACAGGCCAAAATCTGCTAACTTCAAACAAAGCAAACTGATATAATTGTACTTAATTCTGGTTTCATTTTTGATACTTTTAGTTTTTTACACATTCCTTCCTTACACTAGATTTTCTCTCCTTTTGAGCTCTTCTCAGACTTCTATCTCCTGGGTTTGGGAAGATGAGCGACAGTTAGTGTGTTGCTAGCTCACGGCCTGTCCTGTTCCTGAGCAGCTGCTGGGAATGCTGTAAAATTGACCAGAACAGCATCTTCATCGCTGTATGACAAACAAGATCTAATATTTGCATGTTCCATAATTTCATAAACTTGCATCACTGACTAGCAGAAAATCGGTTTCAAAAAAAGCTTCAATGTTTTATTTTGTACTATTCCTGTCCTAAACTCTGTGTTGATTACATTTCGCTTCCAGTAGATAAAAGGAAATTACTGTTCTGTTTTTCCTCACTCAACTATTTGAAGAAAGACATTTGTTCTCAATGAAAAATTAAATTATAGTACAGGAATAGAAAAGTATGTCCAAAATAATTTGGAGTTTATTTTGTGGTATTAACTGATGCTTTGACTGAATAAAACATCACTTTCAGAGCACAGATGGGCTAAAATAATCAAGAAGCAGATTTAGCCCTTAAAATGATTGAGTTGGCAGCTATTGAGTACATTGAATGTGGGCTTAGTTAATCTATTGAAAAGTGCATGAATGGATTCCTGATTTAAGAGGACATAGGGAATATGGGATTTCTGCACAATAACAAGGATCTGCAAACATCACAAATACATTGTGTCCATAGACCAGACAGAATAAATGGTTGGATAAGCTACCTGACCTTTCTTTTACAATATCCTCTTATGTTTTTCATTTAATCTGGGCACTCCTTTCCGTCCATGTCCATCCTATTTACTAATCTTGACTCCTCACTCTTCACCTTGTCTGGTAGCAGCTTTTACCTCCCTAGCTTGCTATTGACCTGTCCTTCTATATCTAGTCTCTTTGCTCTGTACTGCAATATCTGTCATAAATTTTACTCCTTTCTGTTCACCTTATCTTATTTTGAGTCACAGTTCTCAGGATGAATTCCCTTTCATCTAATGTCAACTTTTTTTCACAACAATAAAATGGAAATAGGGGCCTGACACCAAATACAACACAGAATTGCATGGTTATTTTAGGATAGTGCTGATAAATTACTATTCCATAAATTGATACAATGCTCAACATAAAATATATGGTTTTAATGTCAACACGTCTGTATTTAATGTTGACGTTGGGTTGGCTAAATTATTCTGTTTGTTATTAGAACTATGAATGCAGAAATTCTGAAAAAAATGTAGAAACATTACAAATGCTTAATAGAATGGATTTCACATAAGACATGTCTGATGAGAATAGTTAGTGGGTGGCTAGTTAAATGCTCTGCTTCTCCTCTAGTCCCTCCCACCATCATCATGCCCTATTTTTGGGTAGCCAAGTTGTCTCATTTACTCAGGTAGATATATCATTATTATATGTCATTTATTGTGTTTTAGTCTAAGTGGGGCACTGATGGCAATTTACTTTGGCTCTGATCAGTAAAGGGCAGGAGTAGTATGTGCAAAGTTCATCAATTCAAGATTTTATGGATGCGTTGGGAGTGTGTGGACTCTGTTTCGCCAGATGACCTCCCTTCCCATTGTTCGGAGATATGCCTTTAAAAAGGATTTGATCTGTCATGTTTCTTTTGAAAGCAGGTGTTATAAACTTTGAGACGAACTGTCTGCTTTAAGCTCAGCAGTGTAGCTAGCTCTGACTTTTTTTCAGAAGTTGGAACAATAGCAGCAGCATGAAGGGCTGGGCCAAGCTCCCAGAGAACCAGGGTTTAAGTTTAACTTTCAGTAGCTGTTAGGGTTTGGAAGCTGCTATACATCTCCTCCTGCTGCAGCAAAATGTTTCCGTTCTCTCTCTCTGTCTGTCTGTCTGTCTCTCTCTCTCTCGCTCTCAGGGAGTTTTCTCTTGATGTTCTTTTCTTCTGGACTGGAGAATTGCATGTGAGACAATCTATTTTACTGAATTTGCCTCTGCCAAGGTGCGTTCATAGGATATTACTATTTTGGAACAGCTAATCAGTGGTAGTTAAATAATCTATTATTTTGTGAAGTTTTCTAACATAGTTAAGTTTTTCTAATGTTTTATCCTTTTGTTTGCATTTGAACTATAGTGTAGGAATAAGGTGTGTTTTGCTTCAAACTTGGGATTGTTTGACTAATTAAATTGCATCTGGAACATAAAAATAAGAAAATGTTGGGATGTAGGCTATCTTTTTAATATATTTTGAGGGGGTTTGGTCTGGTCCATAACACCATCCAACCCTTTGACTTACATCGGTGCTAGCAAATGCCTCTGGATCCTGCAATGTTGACTTGTCCAAAAACCCTCAATTTCTTGGATACTTCTCATATAATCCTGGTGCATTAGGAACTTCATGTACAGACAACCTATCTAACATCATTCCTTATCAACTCTTTAAACGCTTTAAATGCCTCAGTTATCTCTTCATTAACTACAATCTGGATAGCATCTCCTACCCTGGTAAAGGCAGGTGTAAAATATTCATTTAGTACCTCATCCATGCTGCTGACTCCTTGAGTGAGTCCTTTTCTGACCTTTAATTGGTTCCTTTCCACTTTTTTCCACGTTTTCCCAATTTTTCCTAGGTAAGCCTAGGTAAGACTTTTAAATTCCATTTTCTATCAGCTGCCAGTCCCTGCTAATACTATCTCTTCTTTTCTGTGAATTCCTTTTTTGATTCCCATCTGAAGCTTCTATATTCAGACTGTTTCTCAAATGTATTCTTTACCTGATGCCTATCATAAGCATACTTTATCCATTGCATTTTAATTCTCATCTCTTTCATCATCTAGGGAGCTCTGAATTTGCTTGACCAACCTTTCCTCTTTGAGGGAATGTACCTTGCTTGTTTCTAAACTATTCCATCCTTGGAGTCAGTCCATTTTTTAGTTATAATTTTGCCTGTTAATGTTTGACCCCCATTTTCCTAGGGCATTTGATTTCCCAGTGTTCATTTATTCTTATTCTGGATTGTTTCTTGAGCATTTCCATGGGCGGCATGGTGGCTCAGTGGTTAGCACTGCTGCCTCACAGTGCCAGGGACCTGGGTTTGATTCCACCCTCAGGCGACTGTCTGTGTAGAGTTTGCACACTCTCCCTCTGTCTGCATGGATTTTCTCCGGGTGCTCCAGTTTCCTCCCACAGTCCAAAGATGTGCAGGCTAGGTGGATTGGCCATGCTAAATTGCCTGTAGTGTCCAGGGGTGTGTAAATTAGGTGGTCTAGATATGGAAAATGCCAGGTTACAGGGAAAGGGTAGGGGAATGCTCTTTGGAGGGCAGTGTGGACTTGTTGGGCCGAATGGCCTGTTTCCACACTATAGGGATTTGATGAAGATTTCTATGAACTTAAACCTTATGATACAATGAACACTGTCATCTATATGTTTCCGCTACTGATATTTTAACTACTTGGCACAACTCATTGCCAAGAACCAGGTCTATTAATGCTTCCTCTTACGTTGGACAGGAAATATACTCCAGTGGAAAATTCTGCTGAACACACTGTTGGAACATTTGCCCTTCTCTAGAGAGGGTCTTTTCGACTAGACCGGTTAATGTAATTGCAGTTCTTTGTTCCTTAGCTCTAGCCGAATCAATTCTGCCTTTGACCCCTCTTACAATTCCTCTATTTTGTCCACTGCATTGTTCTCTTTAACTGATGTTGTTATCCTCCTCCTTCCCATTCTCCTCTATCTTTTCTGCACACCTTGTATTCAGGAATATTTGATACTCAGTCTCACCCTTCTTTGATTCAGGACTTTGTCATGACCAGGGTATTATTCTTCCACTGGGCTATCTGTGCCAGCAATTCACCAGTCTTCATTAACTCACTTAATTGCTCATATACATGAACTCTAATCCTAATTTAAAATTTATTACTTGCCCTCTAGTGCCGTACCCACTTAATACCTTACTATTTCCGACTCTACTGCTATCCCTGCCACTGAGTATTCTGCACACAGTTGTATTCCTCTAGTTTTACTGTCTGGTTCCCATGCTTTGCATCTTAGTTTAATCTCACTGCCTCCATTAGCACAAGCAATAATCCCTCAAGGCAACTGGCTCTAGCTCTCTCTAGCAATTCACCAGGTCCCATCACCCTCAGCCTGAACCTCAATGTCCTAGAATTATAAAGCTCTCCCTCCTACATCATATTTATAGCTACATATTCATTCGCTTTATCCTTCTGTTCTAAAACTTGTACTTGGTATAGGGAGTAACTCAGAGATTGCTACTTTTGAGATTCTGCTTGATAATTTTTGACCTAACTCCCTAAATTCTGACTGCAGAACTGTATGCCTCATTCTATTTATGTTATTGGTACTATTATGGACTGTGACCACTGGGCGGTCACTCATTCCCCTCAGCTGCTCAATGATGTCCTTGACCCTGGCATCACAGAGGCAATATACCATCGTGGAATCATGTCTGATGCTGCAAAAATACCTGCCTGTTCCTCAATTGATCTCCTATCAGTATCACTCTTCCAGTCTTCCTTGTATCCCCATGTACACTTGGGCTACCCAACATCAGCATGCATTGATATAGTGCTTTAAAAATAGTAAGACACTCCAAGGCACTTCAAATTAGTGTAATGAAGCAGGATTTGACCCTGAGTTTCAAGTGAATATTAGGGCAGAAGAGTAGTAGGAAGAATATGAAATAAGCAATGGAAAGTAAAGAGTCAGGGAGGTTAAGAAAGGGAATTTCAGAGCTAAGGGCCTTGGAATCTGAAGGCATGGTCACCAATGGTGGACCAATTAAAACGTAGGATGCTCCAGAGACTAATTAGAAAAGTGCAGATATTTTGGGGGAAGGAGAATTGAGGAAGTTACAAAGAGGGGGAAGGGTGACACCATAGACGGATTTGAAAACAGGGAATAGGGCAAAAAGTAACCATAGTGTGAGTTGATTACATTATCTACTCAGCCTTTCACTCACAGCATTTTGTGGCCCGATGTTCTTTACAAATTCATTGGCTCCATAAATCATTGGTTCTCTGTCATTTATCCTGTATCTTGTGATGTCTCCTTTCTTTTTCAGTTTACGTGGAGCTTTTATCATGCTTTGTTTGAGAAAGAAATGCTGGTAAGGTTGAGATACCAGAAAAGCTTTTAGATTTTTTTTAATAGTCGAGGGAGTAATGAAAAGAAAGTCTCTTTAATTCTAAGATAACAAGGTGTAGAGCTGGATGA